>NC_092414.1:62594459-62902151 GCF_040894005.1 Engystomops pustulosus | reverse complement strand
TTTGAGAGATTCAGCCTTTCCCTGCTCTCACCATGATGCCCTCTACATATATACACACAATTTCCTATTTCTGGCACCTTCAGTCCTTCCTAATAGCGTCACCAACTGTGTCTCAGAGTTTGCAGACAGCACTAAAGTAAGTAGCAGGAATGCTGAATCACTTGATGAACATCCAGGGTTTATTATTAAGGCACACAGGCAAATGTGGAATTTACCATATGTAAAAGAGTGACCAACACCTTTAAGTGTCACCCCCCCCAAAAAAAATCCCCAAATCACAACAGCAGAAAACAATAATGGTTGGTGCTTAGTACAGAAACATATTCCCAAATCAAGTCCTCAAGTGCATGTGTGGTGGTGTGCATGCTTGACATTGTTCTATTCTAGGAGATTGTTTAGGAACAGTCTAATTTCAGCAGTGCCACAGAAGTGAAAAAGAAGGCAGTGCTTGTGCACTTCTGCTCTATTTGCATGGGGAATATAGGGCCTTTTCCAAACCCTATTGGTGCGGTTCCCAGTGGCTGGACCCTCAATGTTCAGACATTTATCTCCAATCCCAGGATAGGGCTAAATGTCATGATTGTTATATGTAAACCCAAAATGATACCATCAGGAGACTTACACATACCTCCGACCGGTCTTGGGTCGTGTTTTTCCTTTAGATGTTCTGGGCCTCTCTAGCTTCATTAAAGATTGACGAAGACTCTCCTCGGTGTATGCCAAGTATACATGGGACAAGTCCACTTCAAAGGGCTGAGGGAACATTAAGAGATAGAAGTCATCAAACCATGGCTGAAAGTTTAGGATAAAGTAACCGAGCTATACAGAAGACTTTTATAGATATGGTTCTTATATTATATATATAAAAGCAGGTTATCTACAGTTAAAGAATGAAACACAAAAAAATAAATGCACTACCATCATGTAAAAACCGGAAGCAGAGAAAAAGAATTTTCTGGTTTGCACCCAACATCTGAGCTTGAAATTGGCAAATGAATAGCCTAAAGCTACATTCACCCTTCATTTTTGGATACATTCAGCATATACAGAAAGCTCCCGGCGTACATGCTAGACGTTACCATTTAATAACACATCATATCATAAGGCTTCTTGTAGGCGATGCTTCATGTCAAAGGGGCTGCCTTACAAGGAAGCTAAAAGAGGGGTGGTTTGCCTTGTCCCATCCATGGCTATAAGACTCCACACGCCTACATGGTGGCCTTAACTGGCAGTCTCCGTAAGGAGAACTATTACTTCCCAAAACATTACCATAGGCATATACTGACAGCCTCTTTTTTGCCTCCATCTGTGCAGCATATTTCACATCAAGCAGGAAATACTGGATTAAAAAGTGAAGCAGTCTGTACTTTTTCATCGGGTTTGAGTAAATCACAATAGAGGCTATTGGGAAATGAATGCAACTGTATGGCATCCATCTCCAGCCTTCGCTAACCATACACTCTGGAAGAATCCCGAGTGATGCAACTGTCCACTTGGGAGACACTCATAATATCAGCAGCAGCAAATCACTGGCTGCCGACGATGTTCTCTACTAATCCCGCTTTAGGGAGGGAAGAGCCAAATTGGAGAACTTATCCCACTTTATGAGCATACACTGGGATACCCTGTAGCCTTCCATTAGAAGGACATATCGGGAATACTCCTAGTGTATCCTTACAACAGACGGCTAAAGCATAGCTTAATTCATATTCCAAAAATAGATAGAAAATCCCATACTATATACAAAAAATAAGTCAATAGATAGTAAAACTGTGGCACACAAAAACATTATTATTTTATGGTAACAAAATTATAAAAGATCTGCAGAAAGCTTAGTAATACACATGAAAATGACACGAGATAAAGGAAAAGTGTAAATGATAAAAGTGCAAATCATCAGATTATTCAGACAAGATGTTATTCTATATCAGAAATGGAAATATATAGTAAATGGTATTGTGAGGCCACTGTGGTATATATTTTAGGAGATAAAGTCGAAACAAGTTTATTTCACTATCTTCTACATCAGAACAATAGCAACAGATGATCCCACAACGACAGTGATGCTTCTGACTCTGCTTTCTCTCATATCTCTCACTATGGCGGCACGTATCATGCCTTGCAGGCCAGTGTTCTGCCATACAAGGCAGTAGCAAATCCTGGCATATGGCCAAGAAATTTCGACTTTCAATTCCCCCTGCCATTGCTTTTTAAAAGCGGGAAAAGAGCAGCTAAATTTACTAAAACTATTAGAGTTGGTGCAAGTTATAGCAGAAATCTATGTCATACAGTAGTTCCGGCATGCAAATCAAATCCACGCCAGGTCCTAAGAGGCAGGGGCTATCAGTAATTCTAGAGGTTTTTTTTGCGATAGTTTCAGAAGTATTAAGACTGGAGCACGATGTGGCATTCTTGAAGGGAACCGGTTATCAGAAATTGGACCAATAAACCCCTGCCAGAATATTATCAAGCAGCAGAACATTAGTTTTGGTTTCTTTCATGATCCAGTGTGGTAGCAACATCCAAAAAAACCCCAAAAACTTTGTACCACATAGCTATGATTAAGATTTTATCGAAACGCGTAAGCTAGCAGGGTCTTGCGTCATTGTTCCCTTGTTTTCTCTGTCCTGTGCTTCTGCCTACCATGTGCATGCTTTTTAAAACTGAAAAAATAAAGCTGGAACATTGGTATTTTTATCTGGTGCGGGAGCTGGAGTTTCTTTCTTTTTCATGTTATATACCCGAGACCCGAGTTGTCCGTGCAAACTGCTGATGAGACTTGAAACAAACCCGATGTCCAGGTGAGCTGACTCTCTGGAACTTTATTTGTACCTTTATTTACTGGTATATATATTTTTTTCATATAGTATGTAATATTTATTTTCTTTCATTTACACTACTACCATACGGGATCAAGTCTGCAGGGAACAAGCTATGTATCTGTTTCCTGCGGATCTAATGGTATAAGCCTATTACGTTCAAGTTACCAGTCTGCAGTCCAGTTACCAGTCACTAAATGCAGTTCGCCTGTGTAGTGTGCAAGGTGCGGTAGATTCAGAATTTTTGTGCCCGTTCTTCACGAATCTGGTGCTCCCCAACATAGGGCGTGCAACACACTTCTCTCGGCATGTTAAATCTGGCGCACAGTCCGATTGGGCACTGGAATGCCCCCAAATGTGTGGTGCATGATGTGTAGTGCAGCTGCACTACAAAACGGTAGTGTGAGACACAATTGTGGTGCAGAGACTTCTTAAATACCTATGCGAGCAGTTTGCACCTAAAAGAGCGTGCACAGTCTGACAGAGAACTGGCGCAAAAACCTTGTGAAATGTAAATGTGCCCCACTGTCCTCTCGACAGATACACAGCCCCACACATCCCTCCCTAATCTCCAGGGTTTGTTAGATAGTTATGGTATGCGGCCAGGGTATAAGGCCTTGCATAGTACACTATATGACACCCTGATTGACTGCTCTGCTCTGTTCCCCTTATATAGATTACCTGGCTGCCAAAAGTCCTTGTCAAGCCCTGGGGGGATGCCGCATTTCAAATGTCAACGCTCGCCTCCTCATTAGCACACATCTTCGCTCCACATGCGTGGAGTCTCTGCGCTGTATGTAGTTGCGTACCTGAGCGCTACCTAGTTGAAGTGCGCAGAAACTGTGCACATACACAGTTCGCTGCGGGTGCATGGAGCCTCAGAGCAGCGAACTGCGCAGGTGCAAGGGTTTATGGCTCACCGCAGAGGCAGAATTGGCATAAACTTTATGGGGGGGGGGGGGGGGAAATAATTGAATAATTAGCTACGGGGGCTGAGTGAAGACTTATGCTAAGGAGGAGGAGAGCGTTGACATTTGAAATGCGGCATCACCCCAGGACTTGACAAGGACTTTTGGTAGAGAGCCAGCTAATCTATATAAGGGGATATTATGGGAACAGAGGAGAGCAGAGGAGAGCAGAGCTATCAATCAGGGGGTCATATAGTGTACTATGCAAGGCCTATTCAGACCTGTTGCCAGTAAAATTCTGACTTCTGGTGACAGGTTCCCTCTAAAGTAGGAAAAACGGAGGCCCACCTCCATAACATTCCCCAGCACCTGTTAGTCTTCTCACCAATTTCATCTATAAACGATGTACACTTTATCTAGATATATAGATATAACTTACCATTTATCATCTTGTTTAAAACGGTAAGTACAACTCACATGTGACTAACATCTATAAACACTTATCTAGTGGGAGCAGTTCAAAGGGGTTTTCCCATTAAAGAAAATTCTGAAATTTCAATCCTGCACAATTTTTAACAGGATACAGATACAGACAGTACGAATACAGGATTAGCTATGGGACATGGAAGACAAAAAGGTCAAAGTTCTAGGGGCAGAAGGGGCAGGGGAGCAGGAAATCAAAGGGCTTCTAATTTTTTAGTCTTATCTGGGGTCCGTGGAACGATTTTTGGAGACACAAAATCAAATGCTATGAAAATGCTATGAAACGCAGTAAACCTACTGTATCTACTCTTACAGTGGTGCCCCTCCCCTGCCTTTTCAGTCTTCCACATGTCTGATATGTTATGTCCTGAATTTGGTAGGTTTTTGGTGCTAATATTTTTTTGCACCTTTTATTTGTGTATTGAGTGTTATCACAAGAGAATTGCACATATTTGATAACTCTGAAAAGTTTTAAAATTTTTAATAAAAATATATTTGTTCAGAAAAAAAATAAAAAAAATCTTACGTCCTTTTCTTTCTTATCAGGCACTGGAGTCTGCTTTCTCATGTTGTTCCCAGTGTATGCAACACATTTCTTACATAAAAGACAAAAACATATATGTTAGACTTCCTTGTAATGTGAAAGCACATATTTATACAAACTAAGGACACTGCTCACCAGCTGCCACTCTCCAATATCTTCGTTCCAGTGGACGTAGTTTTCAATCATGTCCTGAACAGAGAAAATGAAGTTATTCAAATACCACATCATTTCGTACACAAATGATGCCTTAGACAAAATATTTTCAGGTTAGCATTGTTTTTATTTATTAAAAAAAGACACTGTTCAGAGAAGCTTGCCAAGCAAATTATTGCTCAGGAGGCCGCCATCAGTCAGTGCTTCCCGCCCGGGCTGACCCCCATTAGTCAGTCAATGCTTCCTGCCTGGGCTGACCCCCGTCAGTCAATGCTTCCCGCCCGGGCTGACCCCCGTCAGTCAATGCTTCCCGCCCGGGCTGACCCCCGTCAGTCAGGCCTTCCCGCCCGGGCTGACCCCCGTCAGTCAGGCCTTCCCGCCCGGGCTGACCCCCGTCAGTCAATGCTTCCCACCCGGGCTGACCCCCGTCAGTCAATGCTTCCCGCCCAGGCTGACCCCCGTCAGTCAGGCCTTCCCACCCGGGCTGACCCCCGTCAGTCAATGCTTCCCGCCCAGGCTGACCCCCGTTAGTCAGTCCTTCCCACCCGGGCTTTTTGATTTTATGATTTTTTTCAATCATAAAAAAAAATATTTTCTTATCAATAAATATCTGTGTATACGGGTGGAAGATTCTATCACAGCAGTGACTAAACAGAAGCATCACCACTGGTTTGTAAATCCCCTGGGGATTTCAATAAGAACTATAAACCCATCATAAGATGTAAAAAGAGCCAAATAGCAATTTTCCACTCCCAGCGATCCTTCACCCCATCAACATGATAGAATTCCTTAATGTATGCCAATGGTGAATGAATAAATAGCCTACCGATACACTGTATACACGCCAAATGCAATGTGACAAATTGTGATACCTGATATTCCTGTGGAATAAAATTATCGATGATGATCATCTGCAGTCGAAGCTCACGACTCAGCTGCCGGATATTCTCCAATAAGCCCTCAATTTCTCTTTGGTGTTCTTGCTGCAGGTCAGCCATCTACAAGAAATATGACACAGTTCATCAAGGCTAGCAGGTAAAGTGTAATGAGGAATAGTGCATACATGGCCCAGCATTTGATTAGTTTCCCTCCATCTAATATGATCAAATCTGTGCTAAAGCCCATGATGCAACCAGATGGACCCATTATAGGGCAATGGCAGCATCTATCTTCACCAATGTGTGTTGGAGCTAAATTACTAAAACAGATGACATGAACACTCAACAGCTGTGGCCCCACCATAGTTCACAGAATACAGGATCCACGGTCCCCCTGGTTGGCTCCATACCAGCGGGATTTCTGAGTATGGAAGTCCCATAGAAGCCAATAGAGCCCAGCATGCCACTCCATCCTGCGATACATTGACTTCCACATGGGCTTACAGGTTAGCTAAAATCTGGAAGCCATAATGGTATGAAACATTTATCCTTTATCCACGTGGTGCCATACATTTTTGGAATTTCCATAACACGCAGAGGTTTTTTTTCATATGTATTTTTCACATAGGGACTTGTGATCACTCGGGGCTTTTACATTGCATTTTGAAACGCAATACAACAACTGAGGAGAGGAGATCTGCCTAACTACATTTCGGTTACATTGCATTTTCATTGTGAAGGCTTTGTAACATCACTTTGTAAATGCAAATGTTAACAGCAAGTAATTACACAAATCTTTCCCAAAACGTTGCATTGCATTTCAAAACACTGGGGCACATTTACTAAGGTTCCGCAGACCGCATTTTTGTCGGGTTTACAGACTTTTTCCGTTTTGCGGCGCATTTAATTGGGGCTTTTGGCACAAGCGATTGGATTTTGGCGCAATCAAGCTGTCTTTCATGCGACACAAATTGGGGGCGTGGCTGTACGACAACCCGACTGATTCGGACTAAGCGCGGGATTTAACATTCAAAATTGTGTCGCAAGCCAAGCACTTACATGCACCGGGAAGAAGATGGTGAACTCCGGCAGACCTGAGCGGGGAAGCGACACATGCAGAAAATTGGACGCATGATCTTAGTCAATCGCGGCAGCTCCAAATCCTCGTTGGACAACGCACCTCGGGGATTGCCACCAGACAGGTAAGTAAATGTCCCCCGCTATGTGCAGTTTGTCTGTGTAGTGTGCATTGTTCTTCATGAATCTGACGGCCCCTGCACGGTCCTGACACAGTGCACCACTTTAACATGGGGCATGCAACACTTCTGTCGGACTTTGCATGATAAATGTGACACACGGCCCGACTAAGCACCAGAATGCCCATTTAAGTGCAGTAATTTATGTCGCATGGAGAATAGAGCAGCTGCGACACAAAGTCTATCGGACACTTCTTAATTACAAGTGCAAGCAGTTTTCACATAAAAGAACGGGCAAAGTCTGCCAGCAAACTGGAGCACATCCCTTAGTAAATGTGGGCCCATGTGTATACGCAGCCTTAGGCTGGTTTCACATTAGTCCATGATCCATGGACATGAGAAGTGTCGCGCCATGGACTGATCAATCTGCTGTACAGTACAGTGTCGGCCCTGCTGTATATCGGAGAAACAAGAACTCTGCATCATATATCAATATTATGTGAGGAGTTTAGTCCCCAGCAGAGTGATCAGTCCGTGGCACAGCACTTCTCACATCTGTGATTACGAACTAATGTGAAATCCACCTTATACAACAAGCTGCAGCATGCAAAGACAACCACTTGGTACCTGCCATTCTGTCTGTAGAGCGGTGGGTGGCGATCAGGTGTAGAGAGAGTGCTCTTGGGCCCAACGCCTTACTTTTGACCATGATCAATGATGTACATGTACATATAAGTGAGGGGTTAAATGACCTGTGAAGTCTTTAAGCTTTCAAATCCCCATTTAATACCTCATTGACACTTTTAGCAAGATTGTGGTTTCTGAGGGGCTGATAGACCCCATTTCCTTTTGTAATTCTGTGAAATGAATGCATGTTAGATTGAAATCAAACTTTTATAGAAAACCAGCAGAAACTTCCCCATGCGGGAGCTGTTATTATCACGGCAAACACTGGTGAATCACTGCATACACTATACTTTGTCTTGTGGAATAAACACCCTATAATTGGTGAAGGCGATGAGCGGTGACCTTTGGGGTTAGCTCTGGTCATATACAGGCGGTCCCCTACTTAAGAACACTCGACTTACATACGACCCATAGTTACAAACGGACCTCTGGATATTGGTAATTTATTGTACTTTAGTCCTAGGCTACAATAAACAGCTATAACAGATATCACAGGTGTCTGTAATGAAGCTTTAGTGTTAATCCTGATTCTTATGACAACCCAACATTTTTAAAATCCAATTGTCACAGAGACCAAAAAAGTTCTGGCTGGGATTACAATGATAAAGTATACAGTTCCGACTTACATACAAATTCAACTTAAGAACAAACCTACAGACCCTATCTTGTATGTAACCCGGGGACTGCCTGTATAACGTGAATGGTTATTACTAAGACAATCCACAAGTCAGCCTGTTTCACCCTATGAAAGGAGCACAATCTGTGATCTCTAAATGCCCTAAAAATACAGCCATGACATCTCATAAAGATCCATGGTTTATAAAACATTATTTATTATCCATTATCACACCTGATGAAAGAATATTAGCCTAGATTTACAATTTTCCGTTCATTTTATTTACTTTTTATTGCATTCTTGAACTGCAATACATACTAGAAAATGTTGTTACTAATTTTGGTTACAAGAACTAACTTTAGCTTGTGTCCAATCTGGTCATCTCTATCACAGTCCACATCTACCGTAATCTTTGCAGCTAAGAAAACCGACATACAGAATTCAACAAACATAGAGGGGACTCAGAGACACCTTGTGGGAGGAATGAATGGCAGTATATGCACTCAATAGTTTTCATTATAACACGTACTATGGATATTTATGGCTTGATTTTTTTTCAGTGTGGATTGGTGGATTTCACGTCTATCTCTCCTTCAGATATTAGATCTACTTAGAAATTTAAAACGAAAATTCCCCAAAAAAGATTGAAAAAAAATTGTGGGGTAGGATACATCAGGCCTAAGCAAGGTACTGTACTTCTAGATTTGGGTGAAAGTCTTAGCTATCGTCTTTAGGCCAGTAAATGGTGACCCTTGTGCTCTAGGAAAAAAGTGGAAATGCTATATATATATATATATATATATATATATATTTGTAATGTCTGTATATATGCATGTATATCCTGCCATGTTGTTATACCTGCATGGTTGGGGGGGGGGGGGGGAGAGAAGTTATATATTTTCTATGTATTTTGGAGTGTTTTTGTCTTGTGCCTATTAGGTCATAAAAGATGGAAAATGTTTTAATAAAAATGTTTGATTTAAGATCTACTTAGAAAATGGGTGACATATTCAATACCAATTTCTCCTGCTGAAACTGGAAAGTCATAAGTGATTTTATGTACCGTATATACTCGAGTATAAGCCGACCCGAGTATAAGCTGAGACCCCTAATTTTACCACCAAAAACTGGGAAAACCTATTGACTCGAGTATAAGCCGAGGGTGGGAAATGGATTGGTCACAGACACCCCCCCCCCAGTATATAGCCATCCAGCCCCCTATAGTATGCAGCCTGCCCCCAGTAGTATACAGCACTGCCCAGCCTGCCCCCAGTAGTATACAGCACTGCCCAGCTTGCCCCCAGTAGTATACAGCACTGCCCAGCTTGCCCCCAGTAGTATACAGCACTGCCCATCTTGCCCCCAGTAGTATACAGCACTGCCCAGCCTGCCCCCAGTAGTATACAGCACAGCCCAGCCTGCCCCCAGTAGTATACAGCACTGCCCAGCCTGCCCCCAGTAGTATACTTCAGCGCTGCAGAAGAGGACATCGGGGGAGCAGCGCTGCAGATCGGGGCCACCGGAGGGTGAGTATATAAATTTATTATTTTTTAAGTATTTTTTAACTCGTTGTGACTCGTGTATAAGCCGAGGGGACGTTTTTCAGCACATTTTTTGTGCTGAAAAACTCGGCCTATACGCGAGTATATATGTTATTTTATGTATTTTTACAGTGACATCCACCTAGTATAAATCAGATTTTTTTTTTGTTAAAACATCGATCCGTATGAATGACAAATGCCATTGTGAAATTAGCCAGGATTCTGACATAAAGGTCCTACATAATTAGCAGAATCTATGTGGAATAAATCTTTGTAGATTGTGACCTTCCATTAATTCCAAATGGGAAGTGGATTTTGTTTCAGATTTTCCCAACACTCTGAACTTACCAGCAAACCTTTTCCTACAAATCCGCAGCGACAAATATTAAATATACCGTAACTTTTATCTGTTCACCAATTAAGGCAGCGGAAAGCTACATCTTAGTAATAACAACACAGTAATATGTTGAGAGACCCACCTCAGACTTTGCCGCCATTAGCATGGTCCACACCTTCTTCAGCTTTTTGGTTTTACCCTGTGCCTCCTCCTGTAAACTGGTGTATTTCTCCTCAATATCTAATCGCTCTTGCTGTAAAATGGAAAGAATTTGAAATATTGAAGAAGAATGAAAACACTTCCACATAAATAAAGAGAATGGATATATACAGTAATAAACCATATTATTATATGGCCCAATGGGAATTTTTTTGGTGGGACTATAGGCACATTTTCCATTATTCTTTCTTATTTATCCTAATATCAAGATGATGTTAGGGGAAGGCAGGACTGGGCGTTCAGAGTATCAGTATATCTCATTCAGCTCCTACACAGGCAAAGGAATCTATGGGTGTGGGCATGAGCCTGTAGAAAGAAATGGAGATGCTGGATACACCGCTAAAATAGCCTTAAAGTGTAGATGTACTTTTCCTTAGTTCTGTGTTAATGTGGTTTGATTGTTTAATATTCCGGATTTTCCAGTATTTTTTTTTTCAGCTTTCTGTCCCCCAGAATGGATGACAACAACTTGAAAGAACCATTGGAGATTGATTGTCTACATGACATAATTCTAACGCGCATATTTGATGATTATTTTAAGCCTCTAGTTACAATTTGCATCATTCTCAGAGAGATTGGTTTAGCCATACTTAACAAACATGTGCTGTAGGATATCCATGTACCATCTTATATTGTTTGGCACGTATTGTTCAGACCATTTTATGCCTTTTTTCTTTGTGAATTTTTATTGAAAAGGTTTTTTTCCAGTTATTAAAAAAAAAAAAAGTGTAGATATACTTTTCCAAATTAAAACCAGATACTAATAAATATATATTTTTATCGTTTTTTTTAATATTCTAAAAGTAGATTAGTTTTAGAGTTTAGAATGCATTTTCTGTAGTATAGTGAAGTTATTATTATCTTGCCATAGCTGCAGCTGCTTATAGGATTTTGAGATGTGCTTTACAGCGGGCACATAGTTCAGAACCTACAATCTAGAGATGTTCATTCTACAGAAAAGTGTTGGAAGCATGCTGGTCATCTGTGCAGAAGTTGCTAAGCAGGGAGGTGACAGAAGACATGGCCATCAAATTGAAGTATTGTGATCCTGTGTTATACATAGAAATGATGCCTTTCATTGAACGGCTGGGTTCCGACCTCGGTTTTTTTTGTATACGCTCAGCGTATACGTCGGGAAAGCTCCCGGCATGGACGCGGAGTGTAAACATTAACATTTATTAGCAGACATAGGCATAGTTGTTGCCTCGATCTAATACCAGTATACGTTGCATTGGCTGAAAAAGGCATAATGGAAAGACATATCAAACTATGTTCTTCCACCCTTCTCCCTCCTGCTGTGTGAGGTATGCGCTCAGCGGAGGGAATAGTAGCTTTTGGGGAACGGATGCAGCATAGCGCATATGTTACTAAGCCGGACAGGGAGAACTGGTGATGTCACTCTCCATATAAGGGGAACACCCCGTACATCAGTTGTTCACTACTCCCTCCGCATTCAGGTCCCTATAAGCATACAGTTGGATATGTCTGTGCCATACATTGTAGGGACTCCTCGTTGTGACCTTACAACTTATGGCACGAAATGAGATGTGATTGCAGCCTAGCCCTTTGTGCAGTGATAATGATATGATATGACTGCTTAAAAGTGATCTCTTCAGAACAGGAAGTGTGAGCCTATGGCGAAGCTGAACAACCAATGGAGAAGACTACAAAATAAGGCTAAGCTTCACAGATTCCATTATACTCTTCTGATATTTATAGTAGAAAAAAATTGCACAGTAGTATGCACATTTTATTACTCTCTAAATGATGGAGCATGATGGAAGCTACCCTACCAAACATGGAACCTGGAGGGTAATGAAGGGTGTATTGAAGATCTTCCATTTAACCTCAGTATTTTCATCGTGCTCTTCTATAAACAGAAACCCTGGATGCAAATGTGAACTGGGCCTTATTATGTAATATGATAACCTAGAAACTGATGCAGATGTGAACTGGGCTTTATTCTGTAATATGATAACCTAGAACAGTGGTGGCGAACCTATGGCACTGGTGCCAGAGGCGCCACTCTGAGCCCTTTCTGTGGGCACCCAGGCCATCACCCCAGCATGATGTTCACCAGACAATACTCAAAGAATCTGCCTGCAGAATCTTTCTACAATGATAGAGGAATTTGCCCTCCTCCTTTCAACTGCGTTGGTGTCTTTAGGAGGCTGAAGGATTGAAAGTTGTCAAAGAACAAGGAGAAATAAATTACTGCTTAAGTTGCTGTGCTGGCACTTTGCAATAAATAAGTGGCTTTTGGTTGAAGTTTGGGCACTCAGGCTCTTAAAGGTTCGCCATCACTGACCTAGAACCTTCTGACATTAAAACCTTATTTAAACAGCGTTGAATTCCAGATATCACATTCCCTAGAACCACAAACCTCCTTTTCTTCCAATTCCCTTCGAAGTTTCTCTGCTCGCCTTCTCCGCTCCTCAAGCTCATGATTTGATTCTTCCAAAAGTTTTTCCTGTTCCTCTGCCTTGGCCAGCAAATCCACTCCTCCAACAATGACCTTTTTCTCTAATGCAGACAGTTTCTCAAGGAGCGACTGATGTTCTTGTCTACAAGAAAAGTGGGATAAACATGAATCATAAAATTTATAGATCTTTTTTTTTAATTTTGTTAGTAAAAACCCCCCCTGTAAGCCATTCAGGAATACCACACATTTAGTATGGGCTTTCTTTGTAAAAGAAATAGACGTCACAATTGAACAAACAGAAAAAAAAATACGAAAATAGAAATATTTAATGACTACAGAGTTTTCAGAATGTTTTTTTCCATAAGTAACAAAAGTATATGTGTAAATATACCGCAAACGGAACAACCTGGTAATACCACACTTCTACTTAGCGGTCACATTGGTAGGGAGTTGCGATACCGATCTACAATTATAATCACAGACAAAAAAAAGAAGAGTTTTTGTCTATTTTTAAATATAAACAGAAGGAAATCATAAAAAAGAAGAAGATCTTGCTGATAGACTGAAAATGACGAGTCACTGAAGTGACACAGAAGAGCCGTTTATTGGTATACTGTGGAGGTGTAGAATATAGTGACCCTTGCTCTGGATTCTGATACAAACCAACACAACAAATATTATAAATTACCATATATACCATTAATACTAACAAGATGAAAAATATCTCAATTCTAGTATGAATATGCCACCATAAAAAGGGAATTTCAGGCTAAAAAAATGAGCACCCAATGTCTTCTCAATAATATATTGGTAGAGACACCACCAAGCTTGAATATAGGACTTATCTTTAGGTTCTACCAATATTTTTAGTGCTGAAATTCCCTTTAAGTGTCCATCCAGTATAGGTCTCAACACATACTTCAGAAGTACAGTATTATATATTTATACAGAAAAAGATAGGGATATACTTTCCACTTGGTCGAAATTTCAAGAACCTAAAATGCCCTCTAACCTTTACAGATAAGCCTGAGGTGACCTGCTATAAACGTTTTAATGCAAATGTCCAACTGTTCAATGTTTCATTCCTTTTTGCAAAACCACAACGCCAGACTCAAAAGTCATTGGGGGTCATTTTTTCTTTAGTCAGGACATTTGTGAGTGTCTTTCTTTGCGTTTTCTTGGTTTTGGACTTATTTCATTTATCTTAGTGGTTGATAAATAAGGTAGCTGAGTCTGGGGGGGGGGGGGGGAGGTTTTTGCAATGTTTTATTAAGAAGTTGCAAACAGTTTTTCAGCCCCTTCTAAAGTTTTTCCTACACCTGACTGGAACTGGAGTTTATTTGCGACTTCTGAACCCCGATTTGCGCCAAAATTGCAACGTCCACAGTTATTTATACGTACACAGTTATTTTTAAAGATATGTCAGGCGCAGCACAGAAACATTCTTGCGTGGCTAATTTAGTGTGTAAAATTCATAAATTTAGGAACAAATTGTGCCAAAAGAGTGGCAAACATAAGAGAAATCCTAACATAAGAGAAATCCTAACATAAGAAAAATCCTAACAAAAGAAAATCCCAAGATAAATGACCCCACATTGTTTTACAACGGCCAGAGAACATTTATCCTGAACAATGGGACTCTGAGTCACTGGTGTTCAAAAATAAAAGCAAATCCGGAATTAAGGTGGCCAATGATGTTGGAGATGCCGAGGAGAGCGACTTGCATTGGTGGTGGTGTAACAGTGTGGACAGAAGCGTCTAGTCAATACCAAACTGCCCTACATTTTGCTGATGGTAGTGACAATCTCATACAACTTCTATAACATCATTAACCCAGTCATTGTGCCTATATATATACAACAACACAGAACAATTTTATCTTCACAACCAACACTGTGCCAGCTCGTTGCGGTTGCATTATAATGGCTGCTGGAGAATAAGGTTCCTCAAATGGAGTGGCCTGCACTTTCTCCAGACTTGAATCCCATTGAAAACCTATAGGATCAGCTAAATAGCTGACTTTGTACTCCAGAACCTCAATGACCAGAGAGTCACCCTTCAAAAACTGTGGGATGCCATGTCTTGTGACCAGAAGAAGAAGATGTCATTGTCAAGGTCTGATTGACGATCATGAGACAAGTTATTGAGACTTTTTTTGTAGGAGTATACCCACCACTGCTGTTGGCTTTTCAATAGAATCCCCATTCCATGTTGCCCTCCATTCATGATTAAATATCACTGTAGCCAGTACTTGTTCCATTAATTTTATGCAAAAGCCAAATATGCCAAACTTTTTCTGAGTAGTGTAAAAACATATGATTGTGGCCGTGTGCGATATATAACCACAAAATGTTAATTCACATGCATTGTTGGTAAGCTGAGGCTTTGTATTTACTAAAATGAAATGCAGCGCATTGTAGGGTATTCTGGTCATATTAAAGGGATATTCCCACTAAGACAAGATTCTTAAATATACTGTAATCAGGATAACAAAATAACACATTCTCTAATTCAATGTTATTTTAAAAAAAAATACAGCATTTCACAGTTTTTCAGTTGTATCCAGGCAGTTTGAAATTATGACTATGGTCGTAGACGGCAATAGCTGCACGGAACTGCAAACAGATAGAGCATACTCTATCTTCAGCCTTATTACATTATTTTGAATGGAGAGAGGAAAGGTCATCCCTCCTCCTCTCCAGCGCAGCTTATGTATGGCTACAGCCAGGCAGCATATATATTCGTGTAAATGTAGCCTTACTCTACTAGCTACAAACAAGATAAGGTCTTGATAGTAAAGCTGGCTGTTTTATTGATTAAATGACGGAGCAGAATCTAAGAGTGTAATTGTGTTTTATAACTAGTTAATGAATCTCATCATCTATGATCTGTCTTGTGTCTCTTTTTATATGTGTCAGATACTAGTAGAATGTTCAGAAGGTAAATAAAAGTGTAGATGAACCTTGCACCCTGATAATCTAAGCACATTGTCAGCTCACAGCATCTTTTCTTTAATAATAAGTAGGGTAGCACAACCGAATGGTACAATTGAGCTGGTGCATAAGCAATAATCAGCAAACCAACAAAGAGACAAGATGCTCCAATGAAGCTCATCTAACATAATACAATATCAATTGATATTGTATTATGTTAGATGAGCTTCATTGGTGCATCTTGTCTCTTTGTTGGTTAGCTCACAGCATCTCATAGCGCAGAGGAATCATGAAGTTTCTGTTTAGGGAGTCCCCGCCCACACTCTGGAATCTTACACTGACAATCACTGATTGATAGGAGCTAAAAACAGCAATAAAACAAGTAAAATTGTAAAGTAAGGGGGTTAAAAATGATCTTTATTGTGAATGGATTATGGATAGGGGATTAAAATTGGAGAACTTTCTTTCATGGGCAATCCCCTTTAAAGGGAATTTACCACCAGAATGAAGGATTGTATGCAAATTAGCCTGAGAGGCTCCAGGCTCCATAGGTATTAATAAAGCCTGAAGTCCCCTAGCCTCATTTGCATACAATCCTTCATCCTGGTGGTAGCTGTCCTGTAAGTAATGATTTATTAGTCTGCTAGAGGTACAGGCCCTGGGCCCTGCAATGATCATCAAAAGAGGGAGCAGTATTTCCTCACCTAAATGAATTGATGACTTAGCATGTACAGTTCAGCTTTCTTCACTGAGGTAGACATTACACTGCACTGCCTGATGTACTTACCGGGCCTTTAGGAGATCTTTCTCCCTCCTCTCTAGCTCCGCTCTAGCTTTATTCCGTTCTTCTTCTTCCATGTCAAGCTTTGCTTCAAGTGCCTTCCTTTCCTCATCGATCCGTGCTTGCATCTCTGCCATTTTATCTGGGGAGACCTTCTTCTTGCCTATGGGAAATATATTAATATGACAGATGGATTCATGCAGATTGAAAAGTACTTAAAAAAAAAAGGCACTCTTCTAATGGAAACATATAACACACAAGAGATCACCTATCATAGTGTTGCCCATTTGGCTCTAAATAATTACATTGTGTTTTAACAGGACACCAGAGTTTAATATCTTTACCTTTAACATTATTTCAATGAGACAAAAGGACCAGACAGAATCAATCATTTTCAAGATAACAAGGTAAAATTATCTTGTTTTACGGAAGTCACAGCAAAACCAGTACATAAAGCTCAAATAGTAGCTGCTCAGTGTCTGGCTGATGTTATAAAGCTCCTAAGAGAACTATTTAGAGAAACGGAGCACAAACCCATTACACCAACCTGCTTGTTCTTGAAATTTTATCGCAGGTAGGCGGCAGCGGGGCAGAGAGAAAAAAAAAACAGCTGGTTACAATACCCAAAGATTAGCTATATGGTATATAGTGCCTATAGGGATTGATCATCTGTGACCTCTGCTTCCGGGAGGGAAAGCAAATGTGAGAAAGTAAAAAAAACCCTTCTGTTAGTTAAAGAATTAAACCTCATTCATTCACATGCTTCATACCGGTGCAATGATCACCTTTGGAGGAACGTAAACAGGAAAGCTCAAATATACATGCAAGTCAGGGGAGATGGCTGATCCAGCTACCTCATGTGTATGACCAGGATTTGGCGCTGTGACAAATGTTGACCGGACACTTAAGTGATTAAAAAACAGCGCTAGGCTGCATTCACACCACCGTTGGGGAAAGTATATACGGCCCAAGCTTGCGGACGTACATATGTCCCCCATAGGCCGGCAATGAGCACACGGTGTAGCACGGAGCAGTATGGTGCAGCACACGTGCGGCACCGTATTGCTCCATACACTGGGAAAAGATAGGATATGTGATATCATCCACGTTACAGCGCGGTGCTTCACAATGGAGACGGAAAGGGTCACCCCTCCTCCTTTCCATCGTGGCGAATGTATATGCCTGCTGTGCTACGACCCGGCTATATGTTAGTGTGAATGTAGCCAAGCACTTGTGTCTGGTAACTAGCAACATGTAAGTGAGGGCATAAGAGACTGATGGGCCCATCCTTCGTGTTTACACCCAAGATGCTCGAACTCTCAACCCGCTTGGCAACTGATCTGTATCTGAACTGGTCTGCCCCCTCCCCCCCCCCGGTTTCTAAAAGTGATGTTTTTACCTGATGTTATTAGAACATAAAATTTGCATCAAACTACCTTGAAGTGCCAGAGGTTTTCTTCATTTTATTGCATTTTGCCAGTGATGTCTGGATGGATTTGGGCAATCTCCTGATAAGATCCGCAGGTTTAGAGAAGTGCTACCTAATATTTGTGCACCATGGTTAGTGTTGTGAACAAACTATACAGCCTGAAAAAATCTACCCATGCTATACTTTCTCTCAGTTCATGTCATTTTTGAAATATAAAAGGCAGAGAATGAAGTATTTCATTTGATCCAAGTGACTGTAGCCCCCATAAAAAGGGAAATCGTCTCACTGACAAAATGCAGATAAGAAGCAATATCCATGTATCGCTTCCTGGTGACAAGAATGTAAACCAAAAACCTCTTCATTTAGTAATTTTAAGTACAGTAAGGCCTCATGCATATGTGTTAGAACAACTAACCTTCCTGCGCCACAAAAAAATAGGGCAAGTCCTTATCCTGCCCGTCTTTACGGCACCAGCTGTCCTTCCTATGAACATCGGCAGATGGGCAGCAAGCAACGCCCGCAAAGATTTTTTGTGCATGACCACCATTATGCCCTTTTTGTGACCCAAACCTTGAACTGCATACAAAAGGAATGTGGAAACACACCAAAAACTGGGTTCTCTGTGCAGACAGTCTATGGCGCTTTAGCAGTGAATGCGTAATGTAACCTGCAAAAAAGCAGTGCTGCAGATTTATACCGTCATCTACAGCTTAGATTTTATGCTTGACAAAGCAAAAAGTGCAACACTCCTGCAAATGTTAACAAATAGTTAACAATACAGAAATGGTGCCCTGAGGCCGCGTTCACACTTTGCACTTGGAATATGTTTTGGAATGCTTTCCAGGGGCATTGGATGAAATACTACTTTGGATGCATAAATGCAGTGAGACCAAAACACTTGCATTCAGTAAGTGGCAACACATATTTTGCCTTTATAAACTGAAATAGAGTGTGTTACTGATGTCTAACCTCACTTGTACATTTTCATATTTATTCTTAACTTAAAGGAAATCTACCATCACGGATCTAGCTATTAAGGTAGATCCGGTGGCAGGTTCACCTAATGTATGCTAGGATGGCCCTTTTTAGGGGTAATCTTTTAGACCCCCGTAACTTTTATAATCTTTTATTATCCCAATACGCTATGCAGAGCTGGCGGCTGCGCGGTCTCGGCTATGAAGCCAGAGCTACTGTGTATGAGCAGAACTCCAGCTTCACGGACGAGTGCGCGCAGCTATGAGGAGCTATGAGTATCAAAAAAGGCAACCGGGGCATGGAGTAGCGAGACCGTGTAGCTTTAGCTCTGGCTACTCCACTCCCCAGTTGCCTCTTTCAGAAATTTACATATTAGGGTAATGAAAGATTATAAAAGTTACGGGGGTCTAAAGGATTAACTCTAAAAAAAGGCTACCCTATTAAACATAAGGTAGATCTGGTATAATATCTAAATATGTAGATATGTTATGGTAGTTTTCCTTTAACATTACAATATTCTAAAACGATGGCTGATATTGCATAAATATTAAAGGACACCTGTCATCAGGTCTCTGTCACTAGTCCTGTCACCTCTACCTGTTGGAGCAGCTCACAAGGAACCATCCCAGCCTTTATCTAGTTATTTCATACATTAATCATTATAAAATTATCTTTTCTTTATTATGTAAATGAGACTGGTCACATGGTCAGAGGCAGTGATGTCACCACCGTTCCCCCTCCCCTCTCCCCCCCCCGCTCATGCCTGTATGTAATGTATAGTAAAGCATTGCTGGTGTGTGTGCTGCATCTGCTGACATGCTACATCCTCCTAATACACTTGTGTGATACACAGGCATCAGCTACACAAGTACCTGACATGTTCTGCTATAACATGGCTGCAGCCTGGAGCTGTTGTATCTCTCACACACAGGCTGCAGGGGGCGCCAGCACCAGGAAGCACATCATTATACAGCCTCACATCATTACACAGGCTGAATAAGCTGGACGGCTTGAATATGCTAATGACTCATTGGACATTTCACAGGTCATTTGCATACAGCTTTTGGACCTCATTGCTTAGGTTCACCAGCATGTAGAGGGAGAATGAAGGGATAGAGGCAATGCTTTCTAATGGCAGTTTAAAAAAATATATTTAGTTTAAGGGGTTATTTTGCCTGAAAGATTCTCTTTAAATCATTTTTTTATTACAACTGATTTCCAATTGAACTATGCAATATGCAATCTTTATTATGTACGGGTTCTCTCTGCTGTCTTTGCAGCACATTTACAATCCACTCTGATCTGCTGGGCACAGACTTAGATGCTGTAACTCACTGGGGCTTATTTACTAAGGGTCCGCGGACCGCACTATCGTCGAATATTCTGTTGATTTCTGTTACGCGCCACATTTAGCTTTTGGCGCACGTGACTGGATTTTGGCGCATCGACGCTGGCTTTCATGCGACACAAATTGGGGGGGGGATCGTTCCGTCGGATTCTGACTAAATGCGGGATTTAACATTTAAATTGTTCTGCGAGCCATGCACTTACATGAACCGGGAAGAAGATGGTGAACTCCGGCGGATCAGAGAGGGGAGCGTCACATGCAGGTTATCCGGCGCATGCTCGTAGTGAATCGCGGCACAATCCATGATCGCCGGACATTCCGGATCGGGGATCGCGATGTGGACAGGTAAGTAAATGTGCCCCACTGCTCTGCAAGCACCGACCGCGAGTGATAGCAATGGGCCTTTGCTGCAATATGCAGCAAAGCCCATCTCTGTATGAAGAGAGCTCAGCCCGTGAGCCCTCTTCATACACCCTTCATAGCTCTGTGGCGGATATATCCATTGCAGAGCGTGAAGGGGTTAATGGGCAATTAAAACTTCTGATAAATCTAACCAAATAGCTTTGTGAGGCATTCGTGAAAGCCACTAAAACGTGGATGTGAAAAACAACGCCAATGTGGTAGAGCCCTAATATAACGGCTCATGCATCTGCCTGACCTGATCCTGGGACGTAAGAACAATGACGCTTCCTATTGCAGGACAGCAAGCAGAGATCTAGAAATGCAGAAAATATATTGGAAAATTGTGTAACTTTCATTACACAAACAATACCAATTATTTACTGAAAATGGACAACCCCTTTGAATATTTTTTCCAACTATCTTCCACGGCATTGGCCTCACTGCTGGGACCACAAGCAAGACTTTTGGATATAGCAGTAGTTATTCACTTCTATAAAACGAGTTATAAGTAACAATGTGGATACTGGTACAGACAGAACCATTCATTATACATGTGAATGTCATTCGGGATAGATGTGTACTTGGAATAAAGCAGCTTTTAAAGATACACATTTATAATCCATTACGTAAATATTGTAATTTATTAAAATGGTTAATATTATAGAGGAACAGCCACAACATATATAGGACAGCAATAACCAGAACAACGCACTGCCTTGAGTTTTTCCCTTTATAGTGTGTGTCCACCTTTTGAGCATCATATTCTACATACATTTTAGTGACCCAGAGTAACATCCTATAGTCAGGGTTCAGTTCATAACTTACTTAGTTGCCGCTGGTAAAACAGACAACAGGCTCAGTCACTGGCGGTCTAAGGATACAAAGGGGTAACTACCAGGACTGGGCAGGGTTTTTTCCTTAGCACCCCTTTTATCTGGGTCTGAGAAAGGATTCCTAGGACAGTGAAGAATCTGTAACCCTACAGATTATAGCATGGAAGGGTTAACTGTAGCAGAATTTTTGGTGTTCTAGGGGAAAGAAAGGGGTTATCAGAAGGGGACGCCCTTAAACTGTGTGGCCATCTCAGAGAGAACACACTGGGGCTATTATACTGATCCTCTAATTTATATCCCAATCATTAACGTTCTAATTCCAGAGGGATTTAACTCTTCCGGGGTAATATGACAGAACTCTATATACAATTCTATAGCTTGTAACTCCAGAAACATCAGCCAGAAGTTTATTCTTATTATAACTCTACATGTAAGATGCTCAAGGGTTAACACAAGCTTTTAAGGGAAAAGCCACGTGGACATAGGATGTTTGTTAGGAAAAGGAAGCGGTAGCGGCATAAATTCTGGATGTGAAGGTAGGTGGTTGCGGTAAGACAGCATGCATGAAGATTTCCACTGATCTGTAAGGCAGCAGTGCAGCAACTCAATGGGATGCACGGGGCATGGGAAAGCAATAGCTCCAAAGCTGCCACTCACTAGGTAAGTACTTATCCACTGGTCTCTCTATCACTGTGGAGTCTGAGCTGCTGCTGCTGCTACTGCCTGCAAAGAGAGAGATGGCCCCAGAGAGAGATGCATGGATCACACACGTCATGAAGAGACACACAAGAACAAGCTACCGGAGATGGAAGGTAACTACATCCTGACCACAATCGTAGGAGAAGCCGGCCAGGCTGGATTGGAGTTTCATGTTCAACAATACAAATACTGTACGTCCATCCATTCTACTATAGAACCGGACAGAACCATAAGTTTTCAAATACATAAATCGATTATAAACACAAGAAACAATGAGACGGACATATCAAAACTATCTCACAAAGTCTGTGACTGATCTATCAATGAAGCTGGATGAGAAATCTGGCATCATTGTGACTGTCTGGTCTAGTTGCATCAACTATTACCCAGTACAGAATAATCAGTATTTTTATCTAGATTAAGCCACTCCCCCTTTACAATGAGGCCACACCCACTTTGAACAAATGCCGCGTCCCTTCAGGTGCACCAGTCGCAAAAGCGTCTGAAACCTTTTAAGGAGTTTTTGGTTCAAGCTGTGATTGTCACAAACAGTTTGTTAAATGTGATCTCTCGCTCACTCTCTCAATGTTACTGTAATATCAGATCGGAGCTAAGGAGTCTATAAATGATGGTTAACCATGAATAGACCAGGAGTATCAGATCAATGATGGTCTGACCCAACACCTCCACCATTTGATTGAAGGGCTTGGCGGAAAGCAGTGATGGGGCGTCACCACTGGGCACAGGTGCACGCAACATATAGTGGCTGTACCGGGTACTACACATAGCCTAAATAGGGGTGTGACCTGTAGTAATTAACCCCTCGACTCCGAAGCCAGTTTTCCACTTCCTGCCTAGGGCATTTTTTTTTTTTAATCTGCCACACGTCACTATATTTGGTTATAAAACTTTGGAGCTTTAACATATCCAGGCGATTTTGAGATTGTACTTCATGCAAGTTTAAAAATATATTCCCCCCCTCTGATGAAATGGCAGTGAATGAGAGAACACGTCAGGTTCTGCCCTCACTCCCAGCGGCCTGCTCCGTGGCTCTTGTGACTTGCCCCTGTTGGGTCCATATGGCACTTCCTGAGCATTGGTTTACTTTGTCTTATTCCCCTTGGATTGCACTTGCACTATACCTGACTATAGCAATATTGGGTTCAGACAGGAGCTGGGTCTTCGTACTGACACCTATGTGATATTGTGTAATATATGTATATATATATATATATATATATATATATATATATATATGTCTTGTTTACCATGGACCACCACTGACGGTTTTTGGGGAATGAAAGTGTTGGAGGGCGATAATACCAGTTTTCACTCTCCAGTGGTATTGTACATTATTATATACGGTTTTAAGGATTTTAGATGTCTGATATCTTCTGCTCATATGTTTATCAAGATTTACATTTTGTATTCTCCTTGGATCTCCTAGGAGCATATCTCTGTTCTTTGTGTCAATTGGAGTTTACAAATCTGAGTGACATGTTTTGCGTTTCATTATGAAAAAAAATGGAAATTTGGATAAAATTTTTTAAAATTCTCAATTTTCAAAGTTCAAAATTTACCACTTTCTAGACTTATAGTCATTCCAGCCAAATAAGATAACAATCATCTACCGAATGTCTGCACCAGAAACAAAAGATGTTTCTGACTATCCTAAGCCTTTAATTAAAAAAAAAATTAACACTGTACTCACCTTTCCGACGTCCCTTGTAGTTCCTCTTCTTGCGTTGGATGCTCCGGTGCCTCTTTGGGTGGTTCCAGGTCGTTCCGCTTGCCAACGTCATTGTTTGTGAGCCGCCAGCATCGCAAGAGGACCCGAATGACCCAAAGATGGATTTAATTTAGCATGAAATCCATTTATGTTTTCCACAAGTAAATCCAGCGTATTTGCACAGTGCAAATACAGTATGTACCCTATTTTTTGAACTATAAGGTGCACTGGACTATATAGTCCGAAAAATACGGTATATGGTGACAGCCTGGCAGCTTCCATCACATGAAGGAGCCGTGAACATGTAATAAGTGGAAGAACTTATAAGAAAACCATCAGGTGAGTATGCAAGTTTATTTTTTTATGTGCTGGGCAAACAGGGGGCTGCCTGGCCATTTACTACAGGGGGCTGCCTGGCCATGTACTACAGGGGGCTAGCTAGCTATATACTACTGGGGGCTAGCTAGCTATATACTACTGGGGGCTAGCTAGCTATATACTGGGATGCTGTGACCAATGCATTTGCCACCCTCAGCTTATACTAGAGTCAATAGGTTTTCCCAGTTTTTGGTGGCAAAATTAGGGGCCTCGGCTTATACTCGAGTATATACAGTATAATATCTAATCTCATTAGAAAGCGGAATCGAAGATAAAGAGGTTCTAGGCAAGGAAATAGTTGGTCATTAGTCTCCTCATCTGTCTGAAGTGGGTAGACCTCAGAAAACTACACTACAGGAGAAAGAAGTAGAACAAGGGTACACAGAATCAGTCTTAAATAATGAAGTATATAAAAAGGTTACTGTTATGAACCACACTATTCATTTCTGAAATAAAAAAAATGCTTCAAAGGTTTAGTTACACTTTAAAACCATCAAATTGTGGCAAATTGTTCTCTCGTTTAGGGGATCTAAGTTTTGTAAGCTTTGTCGTATAAACTATGGAAACTAGAAGGGGATTTCTACTTTGAAAATAACAGCCCTTACTTATTTTAAATTTAAGATGGAACTTTCCTGCATACAAAACAAAGCAGATCTACCATATGATAACCATTCACCTACATCACACAGCTATGCTTCACAATAGGAAATAGCCACTAAAAGAATACTAACGAAAACCAGAAAAATGATGGTAAATCGTGTGGACATGTCTTCAATATACTTTTCTCCGACAAAATAGGTTTATACTGTGCCAAGTGCATAGCTTTTCTAGAGGACCTGCAGCTGGTTAGTCCTAAAGCATTACACAGCAACCACGAAAAATTATGTGGCTGTGTCTGCAGCCGCTCCCTGAGGCCTTAAGGGTAGAGGGGTGAGGTGGAGGGGGGACCTATTCATAACCAGTATCAGTATAAAAGGCCCATTTTTTGAGCCAGCTTAAAGACACCAGACTTACAGAGGATCCCTAGTTACAGATGGGCCTCTATGCCCACTGTGGCCCCTGGTGAAGCCCTTTGGTTGCAGATAATTTACAAAACTTTAGCCCCAGGCTGCAATGGTCAACTGTATGTGTCTGCAATGAAGCTTTATTGTTAATTTCTGTTCCTTAATTTTTTCAAATTTAACAAAACATTTGGAACAAAAAATAATGGGGCACATTTACTAAGAATGTGGGAAATTGCCCTAAAAGTGCCCTGCCTGTGTACAGTGCTCGGTGCGCCAGAGATCATGAATCTGTTGCTTCCCTGCACTGGCCCTACAGAGTTCACCAACGTTTTTTGTGATGCACCTTTAACACAGGGCGTGCGACAGACTTTGCGCACGGTAACTGAGCACCGGAACGCCCCCTAATTTGTGTCGCATGGAGGCTAGTGCAGCTGCACCACAAAACGGTTGTGGGCTACACATTTGTGGTGCAGACACTTCTTAAATATTGCCGCAAGCAGTTTACAATTAAAATAACATGCAAAGTCCATCAGAAAACTGGTGCCCTTAGTAAATGTGCCCCACTTTATCTGGAGTTACACTAAATATACAGATTTCGAAATTCAACTTAAGAACAAACCTAAAGAACCCATCTTGTACGTAACCCAGGGACTGCCTTTAAGCAGGATGGCAGATAAGCACTGGATTCAGGGCAGTTCCAAGATAGAGATCCAGAGGCCGGACTGCAAGCTGCTGCTACAAGCAGCTCAATGGGACTGCCAGACATGGTAATCGCCATACTTGACTTCTAGAACATACTTCCATAAAGATGACATGGCAGCGAGCATGTTATGGGTTGTTTTTCACACGGGTGCCCTTTTATATCTTTAGACAGGTTGGCCCAGGTTTTTACGTTATCACCTATCCACAAGTGCGGGGACTCCCACTGATCATGAAAACAGGACCCAAAGCGCTACAGACAACAGGGGTCCAGTTCTCACTAAAGCTTGTCCTGCCCTTCCGCATTCGTGAGAATGAAACCCCTATTCTTTAGATCACTGGGGGTTCCCAGCAGTCAGACCCTCGCTGTTGCTCCTAGGGCTATAATCATTTTATAGGACTATAACGTATATCCCCATTAAATTCCTAAGTGCTTTTCTGGAAAAAAACATGACATAAAATCAAATTTGGTTAAAAAAAAAAAAAACTCTATTGTGTCTCGATTATACAGCCCCCTCCTTCCTAGCTCTGATGTCTTGACAAAAGCCCCAGCATTATATTGTATAATGTACTGGTGTGGAACCTTCTCCATATAATAACAATGGGGGGATCCAATTAGTCAGCACAGAAATTGAAAATAAATTATAGATAATTATATAGTATTTCCTCTGCCCATGGGTGACCCTTTTTGTGAGTAAAGGAGATTTGGATGTTTTCCCATCCAGTAAATAACAGGTATATTTGCTGCCAAGCAAGTCAAACCTCATGGAGGGCTGCAAGTGGTTATATGTCTGGGACCTTACCTCGTCTTCTCTTCTTCTTTTCTCCATCTTCCCCAATCTCTCCATCTTCATCATCATCTTCATCTGAACCACTTTCATCCGAGCCAGAGATTTCCTCTCCTAAACAAGCACATTTCATTATATCTCTGCTATGCGTGGAGTGGGACTACCAACAAATCTCAAAACCACTTGGAGATATCAACTTTCTTCTTACCTTCTTCAAGTTTCTTTTTGAGTTCTTCGATTTCTTTCTGAAATTGGCGCAAAAGTGCATCCTTAGGATCTTCATTAATTCTGGCTTTATTCTTGATATTTTTGGCTCTATTTGCATAACGGAGAGTGCTTATCGTTTCATCATAATTATAATCCGCTGGCCCAATGTTGGCACACTGAAAGAGATATAAAAAAATATTTAAACTTAGAAAATGATTTAAAAAGATATCATCATTATTGTGTTCAACCTTGTAGCTAAAATATAAGCCATTACATACATTGCTTATGCTAGAAAGCAGCGACATCTAGTGGCCACTTATGTAGCTACATCTTCTCAACAGAGATCTACAGCATGAGCCTTTTCTTGATAGGTACAGTTTATGGATTTCGGTTACTTAATAATGTATGTTACAATCTGAGCCGAGATCTTGGAGAATAGAAGGTGTATGCAGGTGGGTTTTTTCTTCTTTTTTTTTTTTTTACCAGTCAACTATTTAATGGCATCCAATAAAGATTTATGTTGGAAACTGTCTTGAATGGTCAAGTAAATTTCTAATAAAATTTAGGACAAAATGGATCATTCAGAAAATGTTGCCATGAATCTTAAAAGAAAATCTACCATCAAAATCCATCATGATAAACCAGGAGCACTTACTCATAGACCAAGGCACTGTGACTGTAGTAATCTTATATTTGTTATCCATGGACTCCATCCTTCAAAAATCAACTTGCATAATTTTGCAAATGAGCCTCATAGGGATCCTGGGGTATGTTACTAGAGCCCCTCTGTGCTGCACAGTGTGCATGGAGCACATCCCCTTCCCACTGTGTGATGAAACGCTTTGTGGCCATGAGATTACATCAGACAGAGAGAGGGGGAAGTGATGAGGGAGCAGAGCCAAAATTCCCACTTTGATCTATATGTAAAGGCTGGAGAAGAGTTCTCTACACTGGAAATATCTGAATGCAGTCGCTAGGCTCATTTATCTTTGTGTTCTACATTACCCATGATCTCACTTCAACAAAGTCATCTCCAAGACTTTTCTCAAGTTCTCTGGAATGCGCTAACCTGGTTAATTCCCAACATCCACAATTTAAAGCATGCACACCACATCTTATGATTGTCTAATCTAACGTCTCTCCAGAATTCTTTACAACCACAAGCCTTTACCGTACACTCCATACCCTTAAAGGATATCTACCATCTGTTTCATGGATGGTAGATGTGTAGCACTTACGTGCACATTTCTTTATGCATTAAGTGGACCATTCTTAGTGATAAAGAAACGGCACACTTACAAAGATAGAGTTCTACTGACGTCACCGGCCGGCTCCTAGCTTCTCAGGTAGGAGAAGGAGGTACTATTACAGTGTGGGGCGTGAATAAATTAAAAGCAGCCAATGTGGAGAGGTGCTCAAGTGACCTCAGCCTGAGCGCCTCCGGGTAACTTACATTACATTTAAAAGCCTTTTTATTTGTTAATGTGCCGTTTCTTTTTGCAGTAATAACAGTTCCACTTAGTGCATAAAGAAAGCACACGTAAGTGCTACACATCTGCCATCATTTAAAGGCACTTCATACACAAAAAAACATAGGGACTGGATTAATGCTGATGTAATATTAATACATTTAACGTTGTTAAATAAAAAAGGTTGCATTATTGCATAAAAGAATCATTTTATCCTTTTGTTTGATTCCCATTTTATCATAGATTGAAAGTTCTAATGAAATGGCCATCTCCTATTGTGCTGTAAAGCTGTTGTGGGCACAGATACGTTTATATAAATTGATTTGTAAAGTGCTGTGGAATATGTTGGCCATATAGAAGGCTCCTAATAGTAAAGTCTTGTAAATAAGAGAAAGCCTCCTACCATCATGGTCTTGGAATTCCCCCCTAAGGAATCCTGCAGCAGTCGGGTGAGCTTGGAGTTCCTGTATGGCACATGAGTGCTTTTTCCATCAACCAGAGCGGAGATGACATTCCCCAACGTGGAAAGGGACAGGTTAATTTTTGTAGCTTCTTTCAGTCTTTGTCCAGTTGCTCCTGTCTTCGCTTGCCTTTCTGAACCCTGTGAACAACATATTCACCAATCTATAGATAGAAGTATTAAAGGGGAAGGGCCTAGGAGTAAAGTATGCATACACATTTTTAAAAGGCAAAAAAGATTTAAAGGCAAAAGATTTAAATTTCCCAATATAAAAGGTACCACTGAGCGGCTCCAAACAATCAGGGTATCAGTACCAAGTTGAGATGAGCTGAAACTACGTGATCTCACCACGCACAAAGAGCTGCTTAACACACCCAAGTATAGAATAGTTTGATTATGGCGATACCAAGACCTTTTCTTTAACCCCCTAAATGACGTGGCCCTTTTTGTTTTTGCATTTCTAATTTTCTCTCCCCACCTAGAAAAATCTATTAAATTTTTTTATCTTTTATTCCATGTACAGCTGTGCGAGGGGTTGTTTTTTCTATGCATAACAAATTGTACTTTGTAGTTATGGTATTTATTATTCCATGCCCTGCACTCGGAAGTGGAAAAAAATTTCCAAATGCAGTGAAGTTGGGGAAACAAACACATTTGCGTTATTTTCTTGTGGTTTTGCTATTAACAGTTTTTTAACAGTTTTTATTATGCGTTCAAAATTAGAAGATTCCTTTATTCTGTGGTTCGGTATGATCACACGGATACCAAATTTATACACATTTTATTGTGTTTTAATAAATGTAAAAAAAATTAAAACATTCTGTACTAAAATACATTTCTTAATATCTGATGCCTATAACTTTTTCATACTTATGTGAACAGAGCTGTGTAATTGGTCATTTTTTTCAGGACATGATGAAGTTTTCATTGGTACCTTTTTGAGGACTATGACCTTTTGATCACTTTTTAGAAAATTTTTTAGGTGTTGCACAATAGCGAAAAAGTGGCGATTCAAAAATTTGAGTGCAATTTTTGGTTGTGGGGTTCAATCCCGGTATTAACTGTTTGTATTCTGATCTTCAGTAATGATAGGTCCCGGAGACTTATAAAGACTCCAGGCTGTCATTGCAACTGATAGTTTCTCCCTGATGACATCACGGGTAGCAACGATCAAAGCCAATAATGGTGGTGCCCACCTGCCGGCGGCAGTAAAAGGGTTAGCACCCACGATCGGTGCCAGAATTCATCACAGGTGTTACCGTAGGAATTCTGCTACTATATGCAGTAAACAAGCTGCTTGTATGGAGAGAGCTTAATCCATGAGCCCACTCAATACTCCCTTAATAACTTTAACGTATCTTTACATCACAAGTCTGTTAAGACATGACAAAAATATATAAACTTTATTGCACAGACCCAAAGAATAAAAGCAAAAAAAAACAAAACTAGAAATAAGCCTTTCTAAATGCAGCTTCCTAGTACATTGTATGGAATTAGTTTTTTAACTCTCCAAAAGTCATTACTTCCAAAAAAACTTTAAAAAGTATCTATTACAAGCTGATACCCTATGAAAGTATAGTGCCTTGGTTGGGGGGGCTTCAAGCCCAGCATTAGGTATAACAAAGTGTATCGCTGTCTCCTGCTATGGTTAATAACACTGGTGTACACATTTTATGAATTATGAAAAATGTTAGTAAAACAGATTCCCCAAATGTGAAAATATACTTACCGCCAGGTCTACAAGATGCAACTTCCCCATTCGCACATGGATATTGCCATCTGCACCTTTCTCACTGCACTCTATAGTGATGGTGAATATGGCGTGTGAGCGAGAGCTGTGCTCATTCATGTTTGTGGCTCCAACTGAACCTACAGAATGAAAAAAGTCATATTTTTAGCATTTTTACCCAGTCACTAATGATAATTATAAATTGTAAGTAAGGCTATTTTCAAACGAACGTGTACCTGCCGTACCGTAGCACGGCGGGCACACGTCAGCGCCCGGGAGAGGAGGAGGTGAGCGCTGCATCAATTTTTTGATAGACTTTTCTTTCACCTGAGATACACAGGTCAGTGCTAGCGCATGGTTGTAGTCATTTGAATTCCCCATCTGGGCACCCCCTACACCCCTTTCCTTCCACGTTCAACACACTGTTATGGATACGCTGTCGGACAACTTTAAACCCCCAGACAATTTACATATCATAAAGATTCATAAAATACTGCAATAGGAAGATACAAATGCCCACATCAACCAATCAGGTCTCTTCTTTTTTACCTAATGTTAATGGTTGTGAGTGGCTCCTATGGATTGTCATCACAGGCATAACTTACGATTCTTATGTCCCAGAGTCATGATCCGATCCATGTCATCAGCATTGTTTACAACATATCCAGAAAGGTCCTTAATGTAAACTCCGACATCAGGTCGCTCTTTAACCTAGGGAAGAGTTGTTCTCATTAAGAAGTCATGTATGCTTTACATTACAGACACAAAACTTGTACTACCAAGTGCTCACATGGCCATTCTGAGATGTCATCTCAAGAGCAAGAAGCACAGAGACCAGCAATGGCCAGTTGGAGGAGTAGGGGGGGGGGTCCACTTTCAGGATACATTGTCTCACATCAATTGTAACAAATTTATAAAAATAAGTTTACTTGCTATGGCTCAGGCTACATTCACACTACCATATTGGGCGTCTACTGTATTTGGGGGTGGGGGTGTGTGCAATTTGTGCAGCAAGATCAAAGCCTCCATAGTGGTCTATTACAACCTGTGACGTTGCGGTGAGCACACAGTGTCTCACCACAACCTGACTAAGTTGGGCATACTATGCAGAGGGGGAGGATGAGGAGTGCTCAACCCCTTCTCCACCTGGCCGCCTGCTACACCCGGGTTACAGCCCCTGTGATCACACTGTTGTGTGCATGTAGCCTTAGTGATTTTCCAGCCACCTAAAGTTTTCTGACTTAGGGAAGGTCTGTTTCACCTCTGAATAAACAGAGCAGCTGGTGGATAGACAACTCCTTTAACAATTTTTTGTCAAATATTAAATAGAAACAGATGTCACCTTTCCTGGATATCATGCAATCCGTACCTCCAGTCTTTGCGTTTGGTCTTTCCCGAGTAAATCCCGTACTTCCTCATTATAGATTTCCAAGTAAGATACTCGTACCAGAAACCTAAAAAAACAAGTTCCCAGTTAAAGACCAATGATAAAATGTATAAGAGTATATATAGTATATGTGGTGTGGGGATTGTGAATTCTATATGGGGATGCCATAAGTCACTGCTATTTTAACAAAGGTTCAAATGAATTCCAAACATAGAAGTTCAGATGATCGAGGAATACAAGTACTTAAAGGGAACCCATCACCAAACTAACCCTCCCAAGCCCACAACCATTACCTCCTTCTGTAATATGTCCATCCCCTGGAGGTGATTTTAGCATATTTCTAGGTTGCAGCATGAATTATTCTTTTGTAGGAAGCAGTCGGTCAGGCAGGCGAGTGATTTGAAAGTGATTTGATCATATTTCTAGATTGCAGCAAGAATGAAAAATAATTTTTTATTCTTTTGTAGGATGCCATCAGGCAACCCCGCCTCCCGCCGTCAGGCAACCCCGCCTCCCGCCGTCAGGCAACCCCGCCTCCCGCCGTCAGGCAACCCCGCCTCCCGCCGCCAAGAGGCGGGTTTGCCCGACAGCATCCTACAAAAGAATAAGATATTATTTTTTATTCTTGCTTTAAGGAGGGAGCCACAGCACCAAGGGTTAAATGTGCTGTGGCTTCCTCCTTGAAGATTGTCGATTCCCGGTTTCCTGCATCAGAAACTCTGGCTGCGAGAACCACCATAACATCACCTAAAACAAAAAGATTGCTGTCCTACCCTTCTACTCCGTTTTTATTCTTTCTGCAACCTAGAAATATGATCAAATCACTTCCAGGGGACGTACATATTAAAGAAGAAGGTAATGTTTGGTCTTCGGGATGTTAATGTCATGACAGGTTTGCTTTAAATTGGTGAGATTCTTCAAATTTTAGAATTATGGCACTGCAGACTTTTGGTTTACAGGGCACCTGTACACAAGTGGCAGTTTGTGAGTAGGTCACTTAATCATCCTATTTAAAGGAGGTTTCAAGGGGATTAAAGGAAATCTACCATGAAAATCAAGCATGATAAACCAGGGACACTTACTCATAGATACAGGCGCCGTGACTGTGGTAATCTTCTTATATTTGTTATTTGAGGGCATTACCAGAGCCCTTCCAAGCTGCAGATTCACAGGCTGTTAAACAGTTCAGTGCTCCCACTGTGTGAGATTACAGTCGGCAGAGGGAGTGCCAAAGGGGGGGTTTGAGACATGCACCTGCTCAGTGTTACAGCCTGCGAAGCTAATACTGGGAGGAGATTTGATAACACCCCACATAGCTTTTCTGGCTCATTAGCAAATTTTAAAAGTTCATTTTAGGAGGATGGAGGCCATGCACAATAAAAATAATAAGATTACCACAGTCACAGTGCCTGTATCTATGAGCAGGTGTCACTGGTTTACAATGCTTGATTTTTGATGGTAGTTTTCCTTTAATAATAAATATAGGGTTATAAAAACATCAAACTAGCTATGGTCAACTCACTGTAGCCCTCCTGTGCAGCATACAGCCACATGCCCACTATAGACCGATGCAGACCGCAGGCATAGGCTTTAGTGGGTGCCACATTGGACTAGAGAACCGGGATAAGATAGATATAGTGAATGTATTCATTTTACACTCCTTGGGGCCCATATTTAAAAAGAACTTAATACTTAAGACAACCACTTTCAAGGAAAAAAAACCTTCACCAAGCAACCTTACCGTGTATCTCCTTCCGCTTTCGCAATATGTCCAAATACATGAGCAAAAGAATTGGGAATGATCCCTCTAAGTTCAGGAACCGCTCGCACTCCTTCCATTGTAAATGTTTTGCCTGTCCCAGTCTGTCCATAGGCAAATATAGTACCTGTAAATTTAAGAATAGATTGAGAACTAAGAGAGCAAAGCAATAGACTATCTGCTACTAAAACAAGCTACCGGCAGTTCTAGAGCGCAAAAGCCGACATTTCTATAGAAATAAGTGACACAAAATAATAGTGCAAATAAATATTCTATTCCGTGTCATTCTTCTGGCAGGACAACAAATACAAAGGGAACAATTGTGTGTCACATCCGCAATCTGATCTCAGCAATTGCCACACATGGTGCGCAGATGTATAATAAAGTATACAGTTACAATGATTGACATTGATATCCAGATGTCCTAGAAAAGATGGATGCAGTAATAGGGTCCAGAACCTCTTCCTCTTGACAGATATGTCATGTGTTAAAAAGAACTTATCTCATTACCATAGTCTGTGCCAAAACAGAAAAACTGTATTCACGTGTGCAAATATCACATGTGCCATGAGTGGCTAAAAAGATTTGTTGTCTGGCCCAAAAAGAGCAATGATGGTCCATGCTGTACACGGGAGAACAGCTCATCATTTTAGTAAGGGGTAGGGGACGAGGGTAAAATCGGTCACTCAGTTAAGTAATATAGACTGTGGGGGAGATTGATTATACGCCAACACTTGTGTGCCAGTGTATGATGAAATCCCAACCCCTCTGGAGTCATCCAGCCTCTTGGTGTATCTACCGGACAGGTAATCAATGATATCAATGATATTACAGAAGTAGACAACAAACAGAAAGCCGATGTGGATTTAAAATGTCATAGAATGTGAATTCTGTTGCGAAATCACCAAAAGATATCTCCTCTATCAACAAGAATGGAAAAATCATCTTCATGATTGAAAAATTCACTTCAAAATTGAAATGTGTTTATGCATTGCATTCAGATGCACTGGAAATTTGCACCCAGATTTAGGCTACAAATATACGATTGTGGTGGGTCAATGGCCGGATTTCACAGACCGCCCCCAGTGCAGAACATCATAGTCATATGATGCAAGGAGTCCCTGCTTCCCCGCAAAACAGCTGCGTTGACAATCAGTGATTCCAAAAATCAAATATAACTTTGAAGCACAGAGTCCCGTCCTCTGCAGTGTAGTTGATCCATTAACCAGCAATCGTATGCTGGACGGTTTTCATGCACTGACCACAAAGCAGAGGACAGTGACAGCTCTGCGTCTCCGATGCACGGACCATCCTCACCCATATACAGTTACCAATAATGTCCTTGCCCTTGACCCACAGACAGTTAGCTAAGTGTCATATCCAACAACCTCCATCAGTCTCAGACTAAACATAGCAGCTGAGCCTTACAGGTTCCACCACCGCTACATTTAGACACCTCAGAAACCAGGGCTCAGGACCCCCATCTGATCAGGTGCAATCAGTGTCACACAGTGTATACATACCGTTGTAACCCTCCAGCACGGAGTCTATAATAGGTCTGGCTGTTAAGTTATATACATCTAACTGTTTACTGTCAGTCCCGAACACCGTGTCAAAGGTAAACGTCTTTGGGGGCTCGTTCATTGAATCCACTTTATGGACAGCGATAGTCCCACGGATTTCATCCACGTGGACGGCCATCTTGTTACCCATGGCCTTTTCGCGCTCGTTTAGAGGGCGACATCGAACCACAACCTTCACATTGTCACAGGACTCTGGTTTCTCGGCTTTGTTGATCTGTGGATAAACGAGAATTATCATTAGGGAACTTTAGGAGAAAATTACTGAAACCATCATATAGTGACATAAGGTGCTATAGGATACTGCAAAACTTCTGGTACTTACCCTGTTTCCACGAAAATAAGACAGTGTCTTATATTAATTTTTGCTCCTATATAGGCGCTAGGTCTGAATTTCAGGGGATGTCTTATTTTTGCATGAACAAGGATTCAGATTTATTGCTGAACAAAAAAAATCTACTTCTCTAACATCATTATAACTCTCCAAACTCGGAGTTTCATGTGACTCCATTTCTATTGGAATCTTTGGCCCCAATCTCTTATGTTTAGAAATAAAACTTTTCTTAAATGAGTTCCTCATGTCCGGGTAGATGATTGCAGCGCAACATTCAGCAATTATTTTTTTCTCAAGAATTCTTCGCCCGTGTCCCAACCTTTTCATCATCTAGATGCTCTACTATCACTAATGTACGGCGTGGGGGTAGGTGCAGCAATGACTGCCGCTAGGTCTTATTTTAAGGGGAGGCTTTATATCTCTAAGCTTGAACACAATTGTACTAGGTCTTATTTTCGGGGACGTCCTATTTGAGGGGAAACAGAGTAAATAACCATTTATAATGAAATGATTACATGCTGTGATGCCAGTGTGCGGTGCCCACCTTCCTGGCACTTTGTAGTGAGCCCAGTCCCTGCTGTATACCATATTCCTGTCATGGGCAGCACATCCCCTGCTGTGTACAGTATGAGATGTGTCATGCAGGGATGTTCTGGGAGGGGGAGGCCTTGTATATGAATGGATGAATTGTCCTCTCTGCTCCACCATGCAGGCACAGCCAGCCCTCGCCCCTGCCCCTCATTACCGGCATCTTTGTGATGATTCCGGGACAATCCCGAGCAGCGGACGCGACACCGGCCCCAGACACCTCGGCCGGGACCTGCCAATTCCTTGGACCAGCACTTTAGCCTCTCGCTATACGCATGCGCTGAGTTCAGTGAGATGTTTTGAGTGACATGAATTTCAACCAATGCCTGAAAAGGATGAACATCGGCTGCGTATGCGATCGTCCAATCACTGAGTTTTGTTTCACTGCTGCAAACAGATGGGAGGATTGTGTTCCAGTCCGTGATTGATGGAAGCGATCCAGCCAATAGGAAGACGTTTCGGAGCGCTTGTCCCTAGGACGGCTGTGTTGTGCTGCTGTAGGGTGTAGCAGTTGTCATAGTAACGGTTGTGAAGGCCCGAACTGCCTCCTATGAGAGCTGTGACCCAGATGATCAGAGTCTGTGGGTGAGGCCTATAGATTCTGTGGGTGAGGCCTATAAATTCTGCGGGTGAGACCTATAGATTCTGTGGACATGTTATGGACACTGATGTGATCAACAATACCATAGGCATAGACATTTCCTAATTTTTTCTATATACAGAAAATAGAACATATTTCAGGCACCGACTAAAAATTTGAGCATTAAAAATGTTCTTCCGTGGCTGCACTTTCCTATTGTCCCTTCTTCTGCTTCCACCAATACTGTAATAGAGCTTTATAGAGCCCCCTGAAATATTAGTACCACACAAATAGTGCCCCATAATGTAACATACTGTAATACTAAGGATATTTTATTTCTTCTTTCTCTCCTACCCCAGCCTACCCCAGACATAGAATTTATGCCCCCAACCTAGCCCAGACATAGAATTTATGCCCCCAGCCTACCCCAGACATATAATAAATGCCCCCTGCCTACCCCAGACATAGAATGAATGGCCCTAGCCTACCCCAGACATATAATAAATGCCCCCTGCCCGCCCCAGACATAGAATTAAGTGCCCCATCCTACCCCAGACATATAATAAATGCCAGATTCTCAATCAAAGTGGACGCGGCACTTCCTTAAAATCTTGCTCCTTTATTAGTTCAAAAATTTAAAACATGAAAGGTAGGACAAAGTTACAGCTGACGCGTTTCGAGCTATTGCAGCTCTTAGTCATAGCATGTAAGTGTACAATAAGTTTAAAAATATAAAGGAAATTTTTAACTTATTGTACACTTACATGCAATAGCTCGAAACGCATCAGCTGTAACTTTGTCCTACCTTTCATGTTTTAAATTTTTGAACTAATAAAGAAGCAAGATTTTAAGGAAGTGCCGCGTCCACTTTGATTGAGAATCTACCATTACACCTGCAGTCCTAGCAGGCCACGCAGGCACACCATTAGACGTGTTGGATTCACACGCCACCGCACTCCTCGAATGGTTGATCACTGGAAACTACTGGAGAGGTGAGCTGCACGACAATTGTTTATCTACATTGTGATGTTATAAATGCCCCCTGCCTGCCCCAGACATAGAATAATGTGTCCAGCCGCCCCAGACATATAATTAATGCCCCCCCTGCCTGAGACATATAATTAATGCCCCCTGCCAGCCCCAGATATAGAATAATGCCCCCGCCATATAATTAATGCCCCCGCCATATAATTAATGCCCCCTGCCAGCCCCAGATATACAATAATGCCCCCCCAGACACATAAATAATGCCCCCTGCCAGCCCCAGATATAGAATAATGCCTCCTGCCATATAATGAATGCCCCCTGCCAGCCCCAGATATACAATAATGCCCCCCCACCCCAGACACATAAATAATGCCCCCTGCCAGCCCCAGATATACAATAATGCCCCCGCCATATAATAATGCCCCCGCCATATCATTAATGCCACCTGCCAGCCCCAGATATAGAATAATGCCTCCCGCCATATAATTAATGCCCCCGCCATATAATTAATGCCACCTGCCATATAATTAATGCCACCTGCCAGCCCCAGATATACAATAATGCCCCCCCACCCCAGACACATAAATAATGCCCCCTGTCAGCCCCAGATATAGAATAATGCCCCCCGCCATATAATTAATGCCCCCTGCCAGCCCCAGATATAGAATAATGCCCCCTGCCATATAATTAATGCCCCCTGCCAGCCCCAGATATAGAATAATGCCCCCCCCCGCCCCAGACACATAAATAATGCCCCCTGCCAGTCCCAGATATAGAATAATGCCTCCTGCCAGTCCCAGATATAGAATAATGCCTCCCGCCACATAATTAATGCCCCCTGCCAGCCCCAGATATACAATAATGCCCCCCCACCCCAGACACATAAATAATGCCCCCTGTCAGCCCCAGATATAGAATAATGCCCCCGCCATATAATTAATGCCCCCTGCCAGCCCCAGATATAGAGTAATGCCTCCCGCCATATAATTAATGCCCCCTGCCAGCCCCAGATATAGAATAATGCCTCCCGCCATATAATTAATGCCCCCTGCCAGCCCGAGATATAGAATAATGCCCCCTGCCATATAATTAATGCCCCCTGCCAGCCCCAGATATAGAATAATGCCCCCCCCCGCCCCAGACACATAAATAATGCCCCCTGCCAGTCCCAGATATAGAATAATGCCTCCTGCCAGTCCCAGATATAGAATAATGCCTCCTGCCAGTCCCAGATATAGAATAATGCCTCCCGCCATATAATTAATGCCCCATGCCAGTCCCAGATATAGAATAATGCCCCTCCCAGACATATAATTAATCTCCCCCTTTCTATAATTAAAAAAAAAAAAACAATACTCACTTCTCGACGCAGGTTTCTTCCTGTTCTCGGTAGCTTGGTGTAGAGGCGCTGGATAGTGACGTCACAGCTGGTAAGTGTCAGCCTCCTCCACGCTACACAGGTCGCGCAAAGACGTCGATTGCGCGACCTGTGTAGCTGCCTGTATACACAGATGCAGAAACAGCGGTGCTACGCTGCTTCTGTGTACTAATCAATAGTACCTGCATCGAACAATTGTACGATGCAGGTACTATACATTAAATCAAAAATTGTAGGGAGGGAGTGCGGGCGGCCCCGATCAGCTCCGGACCGGCCCCAGAAATTCCCGGTGGGTACAATGGCCAGTCCGCCCCTGGGCGACGGTACGGTGCCACACATGTGTTGCACTGTTCTGCACCGTACACAGGAAAAAGATAGAGCATGCTCTATCTTTCCCCATGTGTGCAGCCATGCACTGCTGTGCACAGCGATATGCCGGACGGGCACATGGCTATGTAAATGTACCCCAAGACTTGCCTTACACAAACATGTGTTACACCCGGGCCAGGACCGGGTCATAGCACATGTGTGGCTGGAGAGGCAGGGTGCCCGGCTGTATGTTTGGGATAGAGCATGCCCGGTGACAGTACGGTAACACAGGTGTGCTCACCAACCATCAGGTTCCATAGGTGTCTATGAGGACATATATGTGGCCGCAAATTCCTGTTTGAAAGGGGACTAAGTATAACCGGTGAAGGTTATAGGAAATTAGCCCTGCTTCTTGGCTTTTAACGCCAAAAAACTGGCATTTTAAGCCCCCATTGACTATTAAATATGCAACAACCCTGCCAATGCATAGGGTGGGTATTTGTTCCGAATAGCGCCCTCTGCTTGTCAGGAACTGACAAGATCAGGAATCTGCTGAGCCTGCGCAACTCACTCAGAGGCTACTGTCGGGTAAACTTAGTAATTGCAGCTGGAACCACTGCCAGGGAGGGCAAGAGTTGTTAACCAATGATATCCTTTGTACTATTGTAAAGCAAGCTGGAAGCTGATCGGAGAGTAACCCCTAGTTACAAACGGACCTCTGGATGTTGGTAATTTATTGTACTTTAGCCCCAGGCTACAATAAACAGCTATAACATTTACTAAAGGTGTCTGTAATGAAGCTTTATAGTTAATACTGGTTCTTATGACCACCCAACATTTTTAAAATCCATTTGTCACAGAGACCAAAAAAATTTTGTCTGGGGTTACAATTATAAAATATACAGTTATGACTTACATACAAATTCAACTTAATAACAAACCTACAGAACCTATCTTGAAGGCTGCTACAGAAGCTTCTACCAGGCTGTGAGTAACTTCTATCTTCTACCAGCTTCCAAGACTGCTGATCCTGCTGCTGATGTTAGCCTGTTGCCAGCTTTTCCAGTTCAAATAAAGAACTGTGAGTTGATTTGCACAAAGTTGCCTCCGTGTGATCCCTGGATACGGCTGTCTACCACCACGGACTCCCCATCCATCACCCAGGGACTCCTACATACACCTCAGAGGTTGCCCCAGGGAAAAACCATTGCATCAGCCTCTCCTCCATATTTCTTGCACACACCACCTGCTGGAGACCTGCCAGGCTGTATGCCTGTTCTGCGGTCCCATTACCAAGCATGTGACCATAGTGTGCCCAAGGCCGCACTAGCCAGCCACTCTGGTATTCTGGGCCCTGGCTGTCTAAAGCCACCGAAGAAAAGCTATGCCCCGGTGGAGGATGTTGCACATACATGGTAACACAAATCCCATATTTCATTAACTTTATATATAAATAGCATAAATAAATGACACAAGACAATGTTTTTATTGGAGAAAAATGGCCGCAATGTTTTATTATTGGGTAACCAAGAATAAATATTAATAAATAATTTCCGACAAGATTAAGTGAATCAATTAAGAGCGGGCTGGGCGGGCCGCTGCTCTCTGAAGGTCTTGAAGAACTGTCCCAGAAACCCAGGTGACAGCTCCTTATATTCATAAGTAAGGGCGACCAGCTGCCAATCAGCTGATCGCCTACTATATTTCACCTGGAAACAGGAATGCCATTGACCCAGCTGATTACCAATCACAGCTGATCTTGCCTAACCACCAATCAGGTGGCATTGTTTTCATGAGGAGAATTGCAATAAACATCACACAAAAAAAGAGCGGCAAAATTCAACTGTGACAGAAACACATTAACCCTTTTATGAACATATCAAGTAAAAAAACAATATCTCCAGGGATTGTGTTACCATGTATCCCCTTCAAAATAATTTCAGGGGCCCCTATGCATTATAGATTGCCCCTCTGATTCCCCTATTCACAGGAGACTCAGTTTAAAAAATATAAGCTTGATCTATTTCTCTAAATCCCAAGCTATAATAGCGGATAGATGCATGTTTATGTTTTTTAATAAAAATGTCATATGTCTTGACTAATGCTTATGCAGTCCAAGTGGAGCCTCCGGTGTTAAAAACACAGACTAGGCCCAATGCATGCAATTTCATAAATGCAAATAGATAAAGTCAACCCTGGGAATTCCAGCAGGGAATTCCAGCTTCGGCTCGCAAAGATTTAAAGGGCCAGTGCGCCGATAATTGGCGCTGGCCAGCCGCCTTCTCAGTTGAATTTCCAGCCCCTTCCTGTGTCCCCTGACAGATCTTTGTGCCTCACAGCCTTAGAAAAAGCTCCCCAGCGATATTCCTGCGTTCCTGTGTATTTCTGCGTTGCTGTGTTCCCTCGTTGCGGTGTTCCTGTGTCCCGTGTGCCTGTGTTCGCGTTCCCATCTTCCTGGACCTCCTGTTGCTGACCCCGGATTGGACTTGACCTTGCATCACTGCCGCCTGCCCTTACCCTGTGCCTGGACCCGACCACAAGTCTGTCTTCCGTTAAGGTACCTCGACCTCGGCTGCCACCGCGGGCTAGTTGCACCTCTGGAACAACTTGGTGAGACCCTGCCGCGTCAAGTCCACCCCGCTTTGCGGGGGGTTCTGGTGAAGACCAGATGCCACTTAGACTGCGGTCCCAGGTGTCGGCTAGTAACACCACCGCGGTGGTCCAGTGGATCCACACAAAGACCAGTGCTAGACCTGAGAACTAGCGAGGGGTTGATAAATAAAATCTCTTTTTTTTCCCATTCTGAACTTTTTTTAAATAAATCAAACAATTGTACATTTCCTACTTGGGTCCCTTCCATCAGGTTGTGACTCTACTAGCTGCCCCTCACAATGGCCCTATTAAATTCTGTACCCCCTGATATTGTTCCCCTAATATTGTGCCCCCAACTCAATTTTTTTTATAAAAATATCTCCCCAGGCCAAGCTGCCCCCCTCCTTCTGCGTGCCGCTTTAGACATCAAATATGGCAAATATGGCACTGGTGATGACTTTGTGATGGGGGACAGACATTGAGGTGATGACTGTGTGATGAGGGGACAGATATTGAGGTGATGACTTTGTGATGAAGGGACAGACATTGAGGTGATGACTTTGTGATGAGGGGACAGGCATAGAAGTGATGACTTTGTGATGAGGGGACAGTCATAGAAGTGATGGCTGTGTGATGAGGGGACAGTCATTGAGGTGATGACTTTGTGATGAAGGGACAGACATTGAGGTGATGACTTTGTGATGAGGGGACAGTCATTGAGGTGATGACTTTGTGATGAAGGGACAGACATTGAGGTGATGACTTTATGATGAGGGGACAGTCATAGAAGTGATGGCTGTGTGATGAGGGGACAGACATTGTGATGACTGTGTGATGAGGGGACAGGCATAGAAGTGATGGCTGTGTGATGAGGGGACAGTCATTGAGGTGATGACTTTGTGATGAGGGGACAGTCATTGAGGTGATGACTTTGTGATGAGGGGACAGTCATTGAGGTGATGACTTTGTGATGAAGGGACAGACATTGAGGTGATGACTTTATGATGAGGGGACAGTCATAGAAGTGATGGCTGTGTGATGAGGGGACAGACATTGTGATGACTGTGTGATGAGGGGACAGACATTGAGGTGATGACTTTGTGATGAAGGGACAGACATTGAGGTGATGACTTTTTGATGAGGGGACAGACATTAAGGTGATGACTTTTTGATGAGGGGACAGACATTAAGGTGATGACTTTTTTGATGAGGGGACAGACATAGAAGTGATGATTTTGTGATGAGGGGACAGACATTGTGATGACTTTGTGATGAGGGGACAGACATTGAGGTGATGACTTTGTGATGAAGGGACAGACATTGAGGTGATGACTTTGTGATGAGGGGACAGGCATAGAAGTGATGACTTTGTGATGAGGGGACAGTCATAGAAGTGATGGCTGTGTGATGAGGGGACAGTCATTGAGGTGATGACTTTGTGATGAGGGGACAGTCATTGAGGTGATGACTTTGTGATGAAGGGACATACATTGAGGTGATGACTTTATGATGAGGGGACAGTCATAGAAGTGATGGCTGTGTGATGAGGGGACAGACATTGTGATGACTGTGTGATGAGGGGACAGGCATAGAAGTGATGGCTGTGTGATGAGGGGACAGTCATTGAGGTGATGACTTTGTGATGAGGGGACAGTCATTGAGGTGATGACTTTGTGATGAAGGGACAGACATTGAGGTGATGACTTTATGATGAGGGGACAGTCATAGAAGTGATGGCTGTGTGATGAGGGGACAGACATTGTGATGGCTGTGTGATGAGGGGACAGACATTGAGGTGATGACTTTGTGATGAAGGGACAGACATTGAGGTGATGACTTTTTGATGAGGGGACAGACATTAAGGTGATGACTTTTTGATGAGGGGACAGACATTAAGGTGATGACTTTTTTGATGAGGGGACAGACATAGAAGTGATGATTTTGTGATGAGGGGACAGACATGGAGGTATTTATTGTGTGAGGAGGGGGCAGACATGAAGGTATTATTTGTGAGGAAAGGGGACAGAAATGGAGATGATCGTAACAGCAGACATGGCGGGAGATGACAATGTTGTTTATACTGCAGACATAATTATGATGACACTACTGTATAAATGTGGAGGAATGTAACTTTTCAGGTGTTATGCTTTAGTCATCCACTCGCAGAGAATGATTCATAGGTGGACAAACCTAATAACTAATGGAGAATTACAATGATTTCTCTCATATTATGTGCTGCCTTGCTGTGATGGAGTCTACAATCCTTATGTTGGAAATGGACTTTGTAAAGGACCTGCTAAATTTGTTTCAAGATTGAAGAAATGTCCTTTACTAAGGAGACAGGTAAGAGTAATATGTTTAGCTACATTGACTAGTCGGTGTATGGGGTTTCTACATCATTGGTTTGGGAGACAGCACTCTTACATTATATACATTAATTGCATCCCTGCAGAGACCAAACATATTTGAGACTTTAGCCCCAGGGGTCCCCAAACTTTTTACATAGCGGGTCGTTCACTGTTCCTCTCAGACCGTTGAAGGGCTGGACTAAAGTTTAAAAATAAATAGCTGTACATGTGACCTCATCCGTGATACACTGCCCCCTCAATTAATTATTTAATATACTGCACCCCCTTGTAAACTATTTTATATATTGGCCCAATTAATTAATTAATTGGGTTAATTAATTTTGAAATATATGGGGACCCCTCTCCATTAATTATTGAATAATGCTGCCTTCCCCTCCCATTAATTACTAGACTGCCACTCATAATTTAATTATTTAGAAAATTATTACCATAAATTATTTTCTGATGCCCCTCCACCATAAATTATTTTCTGATGCCCCTCCATCAAATTATTTTCTGATGCCCCTCGACCATAAATTATTTTCTGATGCCCCTCCACCATAAATTATTTTCTGATGCCCCTCGACCATAAATTATTTTCTGATGCCCCTCCACCATAAATTATTTTCTGATGCCCCTCCACCATAAATTATTTTCTGATGCCCCTCCACCATAAATTATTTTCTGATGCCCCTCCACCATAAATTATTTTCTGATGCCCCTCCATCATAAATTATTTTCTGATGCCCCCCCCCCTTGCATCATTAATTATTTTCTGATGCCTCTCCATCATTAATTATTTTCTGATGCCCCTCCATCATAAATTATTTTATATAATGCCCCCATAATTAATTATTTTTTTTTTATGTCAGGGCCCCCCTGGCCGCCACAATCTATTTGCTGCTGGTAAACAAAACAAAAAAAAAAAGGAAACTATACTCACCTCTGGCAGCGACTCCCGTGTCTTCTTTCCTTGTCTGAGTCTAGTGCCCCTGAGAAAACAAAACTCAGAGCAGTAGAGGTCTCTGGGAATGTGAGATATATACGGAGGCAATGCAGGTGTTCTCTGTCACACTCCATGGGGCTGAGACAAACTACTGACAAAATTGGTGGCATGAGGACCAATTTTGCAGATCACACACTTTCAAAATATCAAGGACACACTGGGGGAGATTTATCAGAAACGTCCAAGTGCAAAACTGTTCTAGGTGCTCATGGCAACCAATCAGAACAACCAGAATCCCCCCAGACCATTAAAAACGAATGAGAGATCCGTAGTTTGCAGGTAGAAGAAAAATGTTTTTCACACACTGAGGTGTTTAATAGGATAAAATCTGGTTACAAAGACCCTTTAAACTTCCAACACAAAACACCACAAGGCACATTCATCAAATGAGGTTGCCCTTCTACCACCGGAGAATGCTGGATTTATCGGAGTTTTCGGCATTCTGATCCCGATCGGTTACAGCACTGCTCCTGCGCCATAGCCCTCCTCTGATATGGCTTGTGTGTAGGTGTGGGTAGGAACACTCCGTGCTGGTCGTGCCCCTTCCATGCCCACTTTAAACACAACAGGAACTGACCCTTTTTTTTAATACCATACTTAAGGCATACAAGCCCTTATAAATGTGCCTCCATGGGCTATTTGTGAAACCTTCCCATTACAATATTTTGTGTGTGTCTGTAGTGTTTATAATGTATATATATTTTGTTGTGATTGGAAGCTTTGAACAGCAATGAAATATTAAAGCAAATCAAGTTATACAACTTGTGATAGTGATACTATATGCATGATACTATATTCATCCTAAATATTCCGGATGAAACCTCTCCAAGCCATAGCCTGATTCGCACATATCCAGTGATGGCTAACCTATGGCACTGGTGCCAGAGGTGGCACTCAGAGCCCTTTCTGTGGGCACTCAGGCCATCACCAGAGAGGACTCCAGGTATCTTCCTGCAGTCCCAGACAGCCCAGGACTTGCTGTGCACAGAGCTATTTTAAAGTGACAGGACTACCTTGGACTATTTTCTGCTTTATTGGTGTCCTCAGGTGCTGGTATCAATGAAAACTGTGACAGAGAAGGGAGTATAAATCACAAATTAAATTTCTGTGTTGGCACTTTGCCATAAATAAGTGGGTCTTTGTTGTAGTTTGGGCACTCGGCCTCTAAAAGGTTCGCCATCACTGCACATATCATTAGTATGCCAGCAGGGGGCTGTCCATTGATTTATTTTATTTAGCACAGATTGCTTTACTTGTGGGAAAATAACTTTTTATTTAGGACTGAATTAGTCTCAGGGGGATGCCCAAAAATATGAGGGTACATGCAAGCTAATCACAGAGAAAGATCCAGACTTACACATTCTTAGGAGTGAAATCCCTAAGGGTGCGTTCAAACGTTGCAGTTAAAACTGCATCTCAATCAGTTTTGAGGTGGTTTTAGGTGCAGTTTTGTCAATTTCACAGGTGAAAGACATGAACTGAACGAGTGAATTTGATTTTGAAGGAGAAAGCTGTTCTACAAATGTCATTCACCTGTTGATTTGATGTCTTTCACTTGTTAAAATAAGTAATACCACCTAAAACCACCCCAAAACTAATTGTGATGCAGTTTTAACTGCAACGTGTGACCGCACCCTCATAAGTATCCGGTGTCAGTAAATTTGATACCACTGTGATCATTAGACTTTACCATGCTTTGGCTCCTCACAACCTGTTTATCTATTAAGATAATTGGGAAAATGGTCAAAAACGGATGCATGCTTAAAAACAGACTGAAAACACCATATGTGGCATCACCCATAGAGTGGCCCAAAGCAGTGCCCCAGCCAGCGATGAGCCCAGAGCATTGCACCAGCCATCGAGGAGCCCAGAGCATTGCACCAGCCATCGAGGAGCCCAGAGCATTGCACCAGCCATCGAGGAGCCCAGAGCATTGCAACAGCCATCGAGGAGGCCAGAACATTGCCCCAGCCAGCGATGAGCCCATTGTATTGCAACAGCCATTGAGGAGGCCAGAGCATTGCACCAGACACAAAGGAGCCCAGATTATTGCACCAGCCATCGAGGAGCCCAGAGCATTGCACCAGCCATAGAGGAGCCCAGAGCATTGCACCAGGAAGTGAAGAGCCCAGAGCATTGCACCAGCCATCGAGGAGCCCAGAACATTGCACCAGCCAGCGAGGAGCCCAGAGCATTGCACCAGCCAGCGAGGAGCCCACATCATTGGACCAGCCGGTGAGGAGTCCAGAGCATTGTCCCAGCCAGCGAGGAGCTCAGAGCATTGCACCAGTCAGCAAGGAGCCCAAAGCAGTGCCCCAGCCACCGAGGAGCACTGAACAGTCCCCCAGCCAGTGAGGAGCCCTGAGCAGTGCCCCAGCCAGTGAGGAGCCCTGAGCAGTGCCCCAGCCAGCGAGGAGACCTGAGCATTGTCCCAGCCAGCGAGGAGCTCAGAGCATTGCACCAGTCAGCAAGGAGCCCAAAGCAGTGCCCCAGCCACCAAGGAGCACTGAACAGTCCCCCAGCCAGTGAGGAGCCCTGAGCAGTGCCCCAGCCAGCGAGGAGCCCTGAGCAGTGCCCCAGCCAGCGAGGAGCCCTGAGCAGTGCCCCAGCCAGCGAGGAGCCCTGAGCAGTGCCCCAGCCAGCGAGGAGCCCTGAGCAGTGCCCCAGCCAGCGAGGAGCCCTGAGCAGTGCCCCAGCCAGCGAGGAGCCCTGAGCAGTGCCCCAGCCAGCGAGGAGCCCTGAGCAGTGCCCCAGCCAGCGAGGAGCCCTGAGCAGTGCCCCAGCCAGCGAGGAGCCCTGAGCAGTGCCCCAGCCAGCGAGGAGCCCTCAGCATTGCCCCAACCATCGAGGAGCTCAGAACAGAGGCCAGAACATTGCACCAGCCAGCGAGGAGCATAGAGCAATGCACCAGCCATAGAGGAGCTCAGAGAAATGCACCAGCCAGCAAGGAGCCCAGAGAAATGCACCAGCCAGTGAGGAGCCCAGTTGCTGCCAGTTGTGATGTGGCATATTTACTAAAATTTTAATAATAGTTCTAGAAGAAACCAAACATTATAAGGAATTGGACAGAACACGGCATGTATCATGTCTCACTGCATTACTGCACGTACATGATACTGATACTGTAGGCTGAAGATGCAGGAGTAGAGCTACGCCACTAGGGGCGCTGGCCTGCGGTCTTGTGGATGTATACAGACTGAGGCGCTTCCTCCAGCGTCTCTATATAACTCGGTGACGTCTCCCGCGGCTCCACCCCCTAAGTGCTGACATCATCCCCGGAGGCGCCGCCCCGGGAGTGGCTTGAGTCTTTCAAACACCCCGTAGTCTTACAACGGAGTAAACAAAAAGCTTCCCGGACTTGTGAGCAGCGCCCCCGGCCGCCTCTGATGAGCCCCCGCAGTCTGCCAGCACTTCCCACCGACCAGAGCCCCCCTGATCTGTGCGCTACCTGCAGGGGGCGCCCTGTAATGGACTGAAGAGGATGGGCAGAAGGGGGCGCACCATGGACTACGTGATCTGAGCCCTGCACCGCACAGCAGGTAGCCTTGGAGAGGTGAGTGACTGCTATGCAGCCAAATACTGTACATTACATAGAGGGGTCCCGCCAGGCGTCCCCCGGAACAGGGAGGGGCATCATAACGGCTCTGCTGCCCCCATAGCTGTATAGTGCCAGGGCTGTGATTTACATGAGACCTGGACAGTGCCAATATCACAGGGGGCACACCCCTAAGGGAAAGTATAGGTAACAGAAGTTATAGTACTGCCCCTAGTGACTAACCCATCACCTCTGTGCCCGTGTTGGTTTATATCCCTCGCCCGCTCCTCTGTGCCCGTGTTGGTTTATACCCCTCGCCCGCTCCTCTGTGCCCTTGTCGGGTTATACCACTCGCCCGCTCCCCTGTGCCCGTGTCTGGTCATACCCCTCGCCCACTCCTCTGTGCCCGTGTCTGGTCATACCCCTCGCCCGCTCCCCTGTGCCCGTGTCTGGTCATACCCCTCGCCCGCTCCTCTGTGCCCGTGTCTGGTCATACCCCTCGCCCGCTCCTCTGTGCCCGTGTCTGGTCATACCCCTCGCCCGCTCCTCTGTGCCCGTGTCTGGTCATACCCCTCGCCCGCTCCTCTGTGCCCGTGTCTGGTTATACCTCTCGCCCGCTCCTCTGTGCCCGTGTCGGGTTATACCCCTCGCCCGCTCCTCTGTGCCCGTGTCGGGTTATACCCCTCGCCCGCTCCTCTGTGCCCGTGTCGGGTTATACCCCTCGCCCGCTCCTCTGTGCCCGTGTCGGGTTATACCCCTCGCCCGCTCCTCTGTGCCCGTGTCGGGTTATACCCCTCGCCCGCTCCTCTGTGCCCGTGTCGGGTTATACCCCTCGCCCGCTCCTCTGTGCCCGTGTCGGGTTATACCCCTCGCCCGCTCCTCTGTGCCCGTGTCGGGTTATACCCCTCGCCCGCTCCTCTGTGCCCGTGTTGGTTTATACCCCTCGCCCGCTCCTCTGTGCCCTTGTCGGGTTATACCACTCGCCCGCTCCCCTGTGCCCGTGTCTGGTCATACCCCTCGCCCGCTCCTCTGTGCCCGTGTCTGGTCATACCCCTCGCCCGCTCCCCTGTGCCCGTGTCTGGTCATACCCCTCGCCCGCTCCTCTGTGCCCGTGTCTGGTCATACCCCTCGCCCGCTCCTCTGTGCCCGTGTCTGGTCATACCCCTCGCCCGCTCCTCTGTGCCCGTGTCTGGTCATACCCCTCGCCCGCTCCTCTGTGCCCGTGTCTGGTCATACCCCTCGCCCGCTCCTCTGTGCCCGTGTCTGGTTATACCTCTCGCCCGCTCCTCTGTGCCCGTGTCGGGTTATACCCCTCGCCCGCTCCTCTGTGCCCGTGTCGGGTTATACCCCTCGCCCGCTCCTCTGTGCCCGTGTCGGGTTATACCCCTCGCCCGCTCCTCTGTGCCCGTGTCGGGTTATACCCCTCGCCCGCTCCTCTGTGCCCGTGTCGGGTTATACCCCTCGCCCGCTCCTCTGTGCCCGTGTCGGGTTATACCCCTCGCCCGCTCCTCTGTGCCCGTGTCGGGTTATACCCCTCGCCCGCTCCTCTGTGCCCGTGTCGGGTTATACCCCTCGCCCGCTCCTCTGTGCCCGTGTCGGGTTATACCCCTCGCCCGCTCCTCTGTGCCCGTGTCGGGTTATACCCCTCGCCCGCTCCTCTGTGCCCGTGTCGGGTTATACCCCTCGCCCGCTCCTCTGTGCCCGTGTCGGGTTATACCCCTCGCCCGCTCCTCTGTGCCCGTGTCGGGTTATACCCCTCGCCCGCTCCTCTGTGCCCGTGTCGGGTTATACCCCTCGCCCGCTCCTCTGTGCCCGTGTCGGGTTATACCCCTCGCCCGCTCCTCTGTGCCCGTGTCGGGTTATATCCCTCGCCCGCTCCTCTGTGCCCGTGTCGGGTTATATCCCTCGCCCGCTCCTCTGTGCCCGTGTCGGGTTATACCCCTCGCCCTCTCCTCTGTGCCCAACTCGGGGTGCACCCGTCGCCCTCTCCTCTGTGCCCAACTCGGGGTGCACCCGTCGCCCTCTCCTCTGTGCCCAACTCGGGGTGCACCCGTCGCCCTCTCCTCTGTGCCCAACTCGGGGTGCACCCGTCGCCCTCTCCTCTGTGCCCAACTCGGGGTGCACCCGTCGCCCTCTCCTCTGTGCCCAACTCGGGGTGCACCCGTCGCCCTCTCCTCTGTGCCCAACTCGGGGTGCACCCGTCGCCCTCTCCTCTGTGCCCAACTCGGGGTGCACCCGTCGCCCTCTCCTCTGTGCCCAACTCGGGGTGCACCCGTCGCCCTCTCCTCTGTGCCCAACTCGGGGTGCACCCGTCGCCCTCTCCTCTGTGCCCAACTCGGGGTGCACCCGTCGCCCTCTCCTCTGTGCCCAACTCGGGGTGCACCCGTCGCCCTCTCCTCTGTGCCCAACTCGGGGTGCACCCGTCGCCCTCTCTTCTGTGCCCAACTCGGGGTGCACCCAGCGCCCTCTCCTCTCTGCCCCCGTTGGGGTGCACTGGGCGCGCTCTCCTCTCGACCACATAATGGTAGGGTGCTGTGTCATGACACCTATGGCCATCGGATGTGCAGTGTATTATGCAGGGTACTAAGTTTCTGGTCCATGTATTTTGATGTATAACATTCCCATGCCGAGTTTTAATGGAAGTCCTACATCTAGGTACAGTTTATCCAAGTGCTTCTAATCCCAGCAGCGATGCCACAGACCCATGGATCACGTCCTCTGTAGAGTTTTTGAAGCAACTACAGCCGCAGGGATTTCGAGGCTACATGCACACAATGTTGTCTTATCCGTATTTTATACAGCATCTCACTTTTCAGGCTAAAAACGGGTGAAAAAAAACCGATGTACAAGCCCGAGTTTATGGACAGAGGAAATTAGTTGACATTAATAGGTTCTCCAAGGAGCCTATTAATAGGTTCTCCTGAGGGTCCCCCACTACTCATCCCCTAAATCCACAGTGCTCTTTGAAGTGGACGAGACGTCACTTTTCCTTGATAATGAATGACATCCTGGAGATGTGGGGTTCAGCAACTAACTTATATTATATGGGTGTATTATATTATATGGGGATAATGCTCATCCACCACTGCAGATACCAGCCGCTCCGACCGGATGCAATGTGCTCTGTGTAGCCAAGCCTAAGGGTTATAACACATATTCAGGTTCTTTACACATTATAATGTATCATCTGCTTCTGGATTTGGCTTCATCAACTACTTCAGAAAACCCAAACCTGTGCCCTGACATGCTCGTTTCTTCAATAGTGGCGTCTATTCTTTTCTGCTGTAGTTGGCATTGTAACTTGTTGGCATTGCTTCGTTACATCTGCCATCTATTGTGATGTGCTCATGCAGATGGTGTATGATATCTGCCCCTGGGGTGTGCTCTATACAGATAGGGAATGACAGCTTTCCTATATAATGTATGTATGGGTAATGGCTGCTAACTCAGCCTGGATCTGCAGATCGTTCGGGGAGATTGTAGCTGGTTGCAATAAAGTTTGTTCCCGGACCTAGTTCTATGTGAACATGGCGCTCATCAGATGCTACTGTTTCGTTGGCAGAAGGCATCTTTTATATGGGCAACAAAGTCCTCCTAAGTTGGCAGCACATCTACTTGTAAAATGAACCATTGTTCATTATGGTCATTGTTTGATTCCTATGTGATAAATCGCCCATCAGTGCCCATTACCTGGCAAGATGCAAGAAGTTACCAGTTTTATGTAAGCAGTAAAGGCACATGTACATGGATTTATGGTCAGGAGAAGCTTGGGTTCTGTGTAAATGTGCCCTGTAAATGCCAGCTAACTCACAATTGCTTCTTTCCTGCCAGATGACATTGTGTGCAGGTATAATACTTTTTGGCTGGCGGTCCACCTGGGAATGTGCTGCCAACAAACTGCACTCTGTCTGGTGGGCTCAGGTGTCGTAACACCTACCCCACACTCCGGGACACTGCTGGAATAAATGCAGTAGACGGGCACGGGGGGACTAGTATTCTGGCATATGCCACATCTGGTTCTTGGCAGCCGTCTAATCTAATTCTGGATTTTCTTAGAAAGCCTGGCACTGATGAAAGTTTTTCAGTCTGAAGGAATTCCTTATGAATATGTAGAATGCCAAGCTTATAGTTTTAACACAACTTGCCTGTATTCAGCCTAGGGCAGCCTGGCACAGCCGGATTCCTTGTATGTACCCTGAGAGTACTAGTTATTCTCTCTGTACTCTGTGTTCACAGTGTAGGGGTTTCCTCTCCTAGACGTCAATCTTATCTGAGATGACTGCCAACATTGACTACAGGCGGTCCCCGACCTAAGAACACCCAACTTACAGACGACCCCTAGTTACAGATGGACCTCTCTGCACCGCTATCACCTCTGGTGAAGCTCTCTGGGTGCGATACGTTAGTCCCAGGCTGCAATGATCAGCTGTAAGGTGTCTGTAATGAAGTTTTATTGTTTTCATGACAGTAAAAATTTTTTGAAAATCCAATAGTCACAGGGACAAAAAAAGCATTTTGTCTGGAGCTACAATTATAAAATATAGCAGTTTCGACTTGCATAAAAATTCAGCTTAAGTGCAAACCTAAAGAATCTATTTTGTATGTAACCCGGGGGCTGCCTGTATCTGATCGTAATGGGGAATCGCTGTTGGTCGGAAAACACTCATAGGGAGATATTCCATTCCTCCGTCACACCATATGTGCACCATGTATGTCACAGGGATTCTCTCTTATTCGTCTCTCACACTACTGCAATTTGTAAGGATTAAAGGAGTATTCCAGGAATATGAATGTCTGATACAAATCCCCAGAATGCTCAAAAAAATGAATATAACAAAACTTTACAGAGGATCTGTCACCCCGAAAAAAACGCCCACCAAATCCTCTCCCCAGCCCATTTTTTTAATTTTATGTTTTGAAAGTTGGTTTAAACAGATGCAACCTCTTACCAAATAGGAGGTCGGGTCCTCGTATCATGTGCACGTGCAGTCGGTGCTATTCATGAGGGGGCGGGACGGCACGCCCCTGTCAGCGGGGACCTGTAGGAGAAGCCGGCAGCATAGCATATATTACGTAATCGCTGCTGGCTCTCTGCAATGCGGCCGCGCAGCACCGACCAGCCGCATTGCAGAGAGCTGGCAGCGATTACGTAATATATGTGATGCTGCCGGCTTCTCCTACAGGTCCCTGCGGACAGGGGTGTCCTGGGTGAGTATCGGACGGTCCCCTTATGAATAACGCCAACTTCATGCGCACAAGATACGAGGATCCGACCTCCTATTTGGTAAGAGATCAGATCTGTTTAAACCAATTTTCCAAAAATAAATTAAACAAAAAACTGCCTGGGGAGAAAGGGTTTGGGGAGAGGATGATGGGGGGGCACATTTGGTGGGCGTCTTTTTCTGGGTGACAGGTCCTCTTTAATGTCATTAGTGGAGCTTAAATAGTTTGATTTTATGATTCACAAATGGTTGTGTGCTTTCTAAAGTAGGTGGAGTTATCTCCAAGATGGCCACCACTGGAAACTACAAATCCCATGATACTGCAGTTCCCAGTAACTCCTCCTTCCTCTTATGCTCTGCTCCTAGTGATGATATAACAGACTGTCCTGCACTGTTACCATAGTAACTGCTTCACTGCACATTACCTCAGTGAGATGACGTCTCATCACAACACTGGCCATACTGGATGCACTGCAACCAACCGACTACAGCCAAACATGTGAGCAACGCAGAGAGAATCAACAAACTGAGTAAAGGGCCAGCACAACATTTTTTTTTTTTTTTGCTAAGGGAAGCAAAATTTTAAATAATTTACATATTAACTTATATTTTTATGACCCATTTGTATAATGCCTATTCCTGGAATACCCCTTCAATGCCTTAATGATCAGGCATCAAACGCAGAATCACACTTAAAGGGAAGCTGTCAGAATGATTTGGATTGCTGTAATCTGGATGAAATAACTCCATGTTTACTTACCGTAAACTTATGTGCACTCTGCACCCGATTTTCCTCCAATTTGCCAAGTACAGCACGCAGCATCTCTGGCACTCTTATTCACTATGAGAGATGGCAAAAGGTCCGTGTTTATACTGTTTCCAACTATTGTGACCTCATTCTCTTTTACCAGTTAGAGAGGTTAAACCTGATGTGACCAGAAGACGTCACTGTAATGCAGGTGTCATAGCACTTCAATGCTTTTTCTCCCCTTCTCTCTAGATATCTGTGCTCGGCGTAGAAACTGGATCTATTGACATCAGTGGCAGCCATGAAGTTCATTGGGCTGTCAGAGAACCAACGCCTGGAAATACTGCTGCAAAATTCACTTGTCATAGAAGCTAGCAAGTGGAAAGTCCCGTGCTTCCTAGACTCCACTATCAAGGTATTATCCGTTTCCACTATATATTGATTATCTGTAGTCTCTATCGGATTCTATATATCAACATAAGGGTCATTTTGGCCTCAGATTGGTACATCGCTTACCTTGTTTGATTAGATGGAATACATTTGATCTACCCTTATACTATAAATCAACGCCTTGGGGGGGAATATATTAAGACTGGTGTAAAATTCTTCCTTCTGACGCTGGTATCTACTAAAAGGCTCCTGCCTGATGGCGCAATCTTCGCCATGTCGGACCTAAGACTATGGGGCACATTTACTAAGGGTCCGCGGACCGCGATTCTGTTGTGTTTCCCGAATACTCCCTTTTTGCGCTGAATTGCCCTGGGTTTTTGCCGCAAGCGATCGGATTTGTCCACCCCAACACGCTAAAAGTGGTGTGCAAGAAACTGGGGCAGATTTTTGTAACTTCTATACCAGAAAACTGACAGAGAAGGAATAGTGAATCTCCCCCTTGGCCTGTGATCTCTATCTGCAGAGATGCCCATCTCCATTACTGGCTTCTTCCATGCCGCCCTACAATCTCTTCTAATCTGATCTCATCCCACAGGGCACAGATATCTCTCCAATGCAGTATGAGCAGACAGTGTTGTTGATGGAAGGATTGAAGATGCGCTTCCAGTTCTACCCGGAAACATTTGGCTTGGCTGTCAGCATCCTGAATCGCATTCTTGCATCAGTGAAGGTGAGTAGTGACCCACACGTATTCGCGCAATTCTGCCGCTAGTCGTGTGTATAGTTACTACCGGATCCGTCATAAGTTGCCTTAGCTGTGCTAATTCTATATATAGAGAAAACTCCAGTATATCTCTTTAATTTTTTTTTTTATTATGTCTCCACTTGTAGGTCCAGGTGAAGTATCTGCAATGCATCGCTGTCACATGCCTATACCTTGCTGCCAAAACCAATGAAGAGGATGAGGTATGACTATCCAGCCTGACTAGATCCTGACACTTCTACACATTGCACTAGCCCACTCTTTGTGATGCAATATTTGAAGTGGGAACATTTTTTATGCTATTTATAAGTTCTCTTCCTTTGTGATCCACTGGTTTTGGCTTGAAAATTTACATAAAAAAAAACCCAGAACGTGTATCTAGCAGGAGATTTTGACTGGACTATAGTATGAAGCTTCGTATACTAATACAGAGATGTGGAGATAAAGCTGAGGCGAAACCCAGCGGAAGTAAAGGAGGAAGTGCTGATAAAACCCTCAGAGCAGCGGAGCACAACAAATGTTACACGACAGTGTTGTTGGGGTCACAGCAGTCACACCACGTTCCATCATCGCAGTTTTTCTTCTGATACGTCTCTGCCGCATACACTACACTACTTCAATAACAGACAAAGGAGTCAAAACTTTTGTCTCAACTGTTCTTTATTGTAGGTAATACCATCAGTGAAGAAGCTTGCAGAGCAGAGCGGCTGCATGTACTCCTCAGCGGAGATCTTACGGATGGAGAGGATCATACTGGATAAACTGCAGTGGGATCTGTACACATCCACCCCAGTGGACTTCCTGAACACTGTAAGAATAGGTGACTGAAAGGCGTATGATTGTAGACCGTATACACATGTATGCACAAATCTGCTACTTCAGTTCTATAGCCAAGAAGCTACTTGCAAGTCACTGACTTAGTTGGACAAAAATAAAACTCTCCTATATATATATATTTTTTTTTAAAATTAAAAAAAAAAACCTATTCCTCCTTCTTTTTTTAAATTTTCTACTAGATTAAATATCAACACGTTGCAAAAATATTTCTGACTTTTCGCTCGACTAACACTGTACATACAAAGCTGTCTGGTTTTGGACACATTTTAAACTTGTCACCATAAAGGCCTGAAGCTTCGCGTGTCATTGTTGGCACTTGTAATATCACGTGAGTGTATGTCTGTGACCTGTTCTCTGCTGGAAAGTAACATTCAAGCAGAGAAAATATTCAGGTATTAAGGCAAAACTGTATAGAGGGGGACAGGTCTCTTGATGTGGCAGCAGAATTTGCATTGATTTACTTGGTGCTCTGGGCGGGAGGCGTGCTGGTATGTGTGGTCTGAAGCTCTGCCTGGCATATGGGGGAAGAATACCCTGATCAAGAACATAATTGTAAAGCTTTGACATGGTCCCAACTTAATAATCCCTGTATCCTTCTGTGTGCATACGTTCTGTAATTGTGGAAAAATCTTGTGACTTATCCGACTGTCATTGGCTACAATTACTCCATTCCCGTTTAGTAATTAATCTTTGAATCACCCCCCTTCCCCCCGTCGGATGTTATAACGGTGAATAGATAATAGATCCCATTCTCATTCCCTTATGGATTATGTTAAAATTGGTGGGTTGAATTGGAGCGTAAGCAAGGATCACTAATGTAGCCAAGGAACAAAACACATACGATTGATTGTGTTCAGAGAACACGGTTGTTACATTCAGTAGAAGCTTAGTAATCCAATGGGTAATGACGACAATGTATGAGCACATGACGAGTGGCCATATTTCAGCCATACTGTTGAGCTGCTTTTTGCCATGTTTGGTCATCAGAAGTGAAAAATGAAGACAGTTGACCTAGACATGTAGACATTTGCTTATGTTTCTACAGTTCCATGCCATGGTGATGTCCAACTGGCCTCATCTTTTCGCCCACTGGTCTCAGAGGAATCCTTCTCGCCATGCGGCGTTCTTGACGAGACAGCTACAGCACTGCATGGCATGCCACCAGTTATTGCAGTTCAGAGGCTCCACGCTGGCCTTGGCTATTATCGCCTTGGAGTTGGAGAGGATGACTCCCGACTGGTTCCCTGTAATGACCGAACTGCTGAAGAAAATAAAGGCAAGTCGACAAATTGGTTACTCAAAAGGAGCAGAATCAATGGGGTTATAGGAGGAATAGTTTGTGCCATGATAGACACTTAAGAGGGGTATCCACTGGCACCCCCCAAAAACATGAAAACAGGGGCTATAGGTCCTTTGGTCCCATAAATGCAATGAAGCTCAAAGCTATATCCTGCACTGTACTGGTCGAGCAGGCTGACTTGTGCGCTATTCTGCATAGGACCTTTGGTGGTACCCATTCTATAGTTACCGGTACCAGCAGGCAAACCCTTAGAAATCCGATACATAACTCCTATCATTCAGTTGACAAGGACTCATTGTGGAACACATTATGTTTTGCGGGAATAATCTCTATTATTGATAATATCCTCCCTGTACTTCTGTCTTGCTTTTGTCTATATCTGCAGGATAACCCCTCAGGTTCATACCATTTTTTGTTGTTGTTGTTTTGATTCTTGTTCTTGCCACCAATCTCTGTTTCAACCCAAAACTGCCTCTCATTTAAGAAAGGTCCTTATGGTGGCCCTCACTTAACCTCATAAAGCAAATCTGCGAAGGTGGCCACAGTCATGATATTTCAACCATATTGCCCATTAAAGGACATCTACCAACAAGGATCAAGGATTGTAAACCAAGCACACTGACGTACTGGTGCGTGTGCCCCCTGTTGCAGGTTCTGCTTTTCTTTAAGCTCCCTATGTCCTTTTTATTTATTTTTTTTTTAATTTTAAAAAGGCTTTAAAAATAATGCAAATGAATGGAGTCCGCAATACAAGATGTGTTGTGGCCTCAGGAACACATCCGTAAGGATTTCTTTATGTAGTCTGATAGACTAAAATGTAGGTTTTCACAGGCTCGATTCTCATTAACAGGTTCTTCTCCAGGTTTCAGTGGGCTCCTGGATGACAGCCTCATTGGGCCCCTTTACAGAGAACTTACATGGTGGAATTAAAAATTCAGAAACTAAAACAGTCTCCTGTTCCCATATCAGCCCCCTCATGGTTATTTTATATCGCCTCCTATGGATTCATCAGCTACAGCCCCCCTCTCCCCATGGATTACTTATGTGTACAGCCTTATGTGAGCCGCCCCGGCACTTACCTGGTTATGCCCACTGTGGAAATGCCCTGAACTGCACCAAATAAGTGTCATGTCATGCAAAGGTTGAGCTCCGCGCCTGAGCAAATTGCAGCATTATAGGTTTCTGATGAATGTGTTGTAGTTGTGGTCTTACTGATGGGGTAAATCCAGCAGTTATTACTCAACTTGTTGAGATACCCCATGTGTTTCCTGGGATGGCATGCAAACTGTTTTCTAAGGCTAGCATATGCAAAAGATTCTGCTCAAAAACTTAAAAGTGATGGTGATACCAATGTGTGATATATTACACAGAGGTAATTGTGTGGAGGGAAGCAGGGGCTGCAGGCTATATACTGGGAGGCTGTGACCAATGCATTTCCCACTCTAGGCTTATACTCGAGTTAATAGATTTTCTCAGTTGTTGGTGGTAAAATTAGGAGTCTCGGCTTACACTCGAGTATATACGGTATTACTGAAGTTTGTAGAACATTTAGTGACCATTAATAATTTCTATTGTTCTAAATGATATGTAACTGTCTAATAACATAAGAATACTAGTCTGAAATGTCTTCTGCAGGTTGACAACGCAGAGTTCATTCTTTGTAAAGAACTGGTTGATCAACGCCTGGAGACTCCATCCAACCCTGTCTGCCTTTTCATTTCTGCCAATAAAGACGCACGGACACACATCGGGGATCAAGTCTCTTATTGTCTTCCTTCAGTAACTTGTACAACCATGACAAGAAACCTGACTGCCACACAAGAGGCCACTCTGGTCATGGAAACCGATGAGTTTTATGATGGGTTTCAGTATCTGTACAACGAAGACCGCGTGGAGATGAATGAAACTCTTCTGGGCAAAAAGTCACAGATGGTGGCAGACGTGAGTGGGCTATGTCCTCCCCTCACAGTGCCCACATCTGGATTAGTAAGGAGCTTGTAAAAAGTCTGTCAAAATCCTCTGTAAGTTGCTTGTGCCAAAGCAATAGTGAGTGTGTATGGGTGCGTATGCATCTAAAACCTCTTTCCCTGGCACATGGTCAACTACTATTGCCAAACTTGGGGTTCTGCTGCCAGCTGTGGCCATGCTGCCAGTATTGCGCTGCAGGTTTGTTCCCTCCATTCCTATTACTTCTGAAGAATGTAAGTATTCACCAAGCACTGGCCTTTACCAGTAACGTGGCACAATTCAAGGCCCAGGGAGTCTTCATTTTACATTATAATTTTAGTACAAATCCAATATGTGGAGAGTTTTTGTATCAGTTTTTTTATTAATACCATAGATCTTTCTTTACAGACGAGTAACTTGGGCTTATATACTAATTGTATTGTATAAATTGCCTGGATGGATGTCTGGTATAAAGTTTTCCCTAGATTGGGTGTGGGGAGATGCAGCTGCACGCTGGACAGGGTAGTTGCCAAGTTTCTGCCCTGAATGGTGCCGTTACAGCTGTACCACTTACACTAGCATTGGAGGGACACTTTCATGAGGTGGATATGTGAGCTTAAAAAGAAATGTATTAGGATATTGATGACCTATATTTAGAATAAGTCACCCCCATCTGATAAGCTGAAAGTTGGAGCTGCCGTGGCAGTGCAGGCCAGTGTTCAGTCGCAGAGCACTGTGTAGTGGCTGAACGGAGTTACTACAGATTATCGCCTTTGTGCTCGCCGGGACCAAATCGGGGGGCGTAGCATGTGGCCGGCTGGAGGAGGGAGCGCTCCTCAAACCTATCCATAGGAAGCCTCGTGGCCACTCGGCTATGATGTGGTGGCTTAGACCTCTTTGGGGGCCATGATATGGCCACAGATTGTGCGGCTGTATTACAGACCCGCTTATGGCCAAGGGATCTAAAATTGACAAAGATGGGGCAATCGAGAACGAACAACACGTGATTTGCATTATTACCCGGCAAAACACATGTTGCTTGTTCCCAGTTGCAAAACACATCTGCAATGGGAAGAAACTCATCCCAGCTCTGAATGAATTGCATTTCAAGTGTAATGTGTGAACATGGCCTTATTGAGGGGTGCCCGGCGTAGGACGTCTACTTTCAGTTATGTCCATTACAGTCATGGAGAAGTGATTCGTCGCTAATGGAATAACCTAACCCTCTCGCGGTCCCACTGGGTGCTACTCATATACTTAGGCTTTGATGCTGAACGTTGACTCAGGGATTTCTTGCACAAGAGCAAGAATGATTTTTTTTTTTTACAGTGGTTGAGATTTATCAGAACTAGCACAAAGGAGAAGCTGGATCACTGCTTCCATTCATTGAAGATGAGAGAATCATCTCTCCCTATTTCTTTCCATATCAGCCTGGCTTACACCCCTGGGGGAATGACCCCAAATGTCTTATTCCCATTTACAATATTAATTACTTATGTTATGTATTTTATTGTCAACTAAGCCAAAACATGTTGACCCTCCTAATGTAACTTTTGTTTTAATCAAAGTCGGATTGCCTGTAGCGACCAATAAGATACCATTTATTTTCTTACGGTTCAGAACAAGTGATTTGATTGGTGGTTATGGGCAACGCTGACCCTTTTTCTTAAGAAAAGATGTTCACGAGCCCCTTGCATCTTTGCTTTTTCTCCATTTTATATTCTTTTATTGTAACGGTTCGAGTACTTTTTATTAAGTCGTGATAGTGACGTGTACTTGTCACATGCACCTTTTATGTTATGAACAGCGGCAGCTACTTATTTTACCCTTATGTGTTTGCACATAAATAATGTGATCTTGGCTTTTATTTTACATTGTATACTTGTTTTTTTCATCTAGAAGAAAATGGTTAGAAAATCGTTTATATGGTTTGAACGTTCTCTGAATTTTGAGGGGCAGAAAAGAAAATTTCCTTTTTATGTTTAAAGTTTGTGTGGCTTTAAAATGGAGAGGACAACCTGTTCCCCAAGTGATGCCAATACTGATGTACAGTCCAAGAGCGATGTCTTCCTGTATTACCGTCTTATATTCTGTAGTTTAGGTTACATTGTATTTATTTCATGTTTTTGTTTTTATGAACTTATCTGAAACTGTGAGTTGCCTGAAGACTTTAAGGCGTATCCTGGTGTACTAATTCCAGTCTTGTAATGATTTCAATAAACCTGGTGCCTATAACTAGCTTTATTTTTTTTAATTTTTTCTTTATTATTGGTTAATTATTAATGGTTTATATTGGTATTTGCCAAGTTTGTGGAACCTTTTGGATATTTTCACACAGTGATATTATGGTCAGTATTTTAAGCCAAAACACAGTGAAAAACAAAGATGTGTACTCTTTCCATGTTGTGGGCCAACTCCTGCTTTCCCTTTACAAAATACAGATGGGAAAAAGTGGCCTTGTATTTTGGAGGCCAGTGTGGTAAAATATTAAAGAAAACCTACCACCAGGATCACGGATCTGGCAAGGCACAGATCTGGCCACGGTTACAAAAGAATTTCTGCAGCACTCAAGATTCCTAAGAGCACAGTGCCCTCCTTAAAGGGAATAAGTTGAGACAACCACAACTCTTCCATGCCATACTATGGAGGCAGGGACAGGACAGTTGGTTGTAATTGAAGAAAACATTAATATGGACACGTACAGAGATGTCCTGGATGAAAACCCAGACTGCTCTGGCTCTAGTTTCGCCTTCCAACAAGACAATGGCCCACATTTAATAAGCTCTGTGTGCCAGTTTTCTAAAGTATGAGGGAGGAGTAATGCATGCCAAATCTACTATTTGTCTTTATGCACTGTGAACCAAACATACCTTGAGAATGCAGTAGCTACACTGATGCAGAAACATAGCTTGTTTAATCCTTGAACTAAGCGGTTTTGCTCAGAAACAATTATAAAATTCAGGACCTTGGGAAAACTGGGTGCCTACATAAACACATTACACACTGAACTTCCTGAATGGTCCAGACAGGACGAATCAACCTGAGTTGGATTACTAGTACACAGCATGGTGCAGCAATTCATTACATCTGCCTGTCAGGGAAAACACAGTGATTAAAGTGTTCTCTGAACAGTGCATAACTAGGGTAAGAGGAGAAGGGCTTGGGCAGCCACAGTAGCGACAGAGCCTTATTATCATAATTTTATAAATGTGTTTTTTTCCCCAGCAAAACCACTCGGTTCAGGCATTAAACAAGATTTCTCCATCAGTGCAGCTATCATTCTCCAGGTATGTTTGGTTCATAAAGCATAAAAACAAATGGTCCACCAAAAAAGTGCTCTGTCGGAGCTCTGCAGAGGGTGCCAGAAATCATTAATCTGACGCCCTCTGCACACTACACATAGTGCAGTTTACACGGTTTTTGATAAATGTGGGACAATGGGGGCTCATTTACTTAGGGTCTGCCAGGCGCATTTTCGCCGGGTTTCCCAACGATTTCCGTTTTGAGCCAAATTGCCCCAGCATCTGTGCCGGCTTGCACGCGCCAGAAATCGGGGGACGGGCCGTCGGACAACCCGAATGATTTGGACAAACCGCGGAATTTGATCTTTCGACACAATCGTGTATTTAAACACTCACATGCACCGGGAAGTAGCGGGTGAATTCCGGTAGACCTCGGCGGGGAAGCGACGGATGCAGGAACATGGGCGCATGAGCTTAGTAAATTGCACCGGACCCAAATTCTCGTCGGACAACGCACCGCGGGATCGTGACAGGACCGGGTAAGTAAATCTGCCCCAATGACTCTTAAGCACACGGCTAAAATAACAAAGCAAGGGCTTCAGAGCTCTGACCTAAACCCAATTGAGCGACTGGAGAGATTTTAAAATGGCTTTCCACCAATATTCATCATTCAACTTGAGGGAACTGGAGAGGATCTGCAGGGGTGAATGACAGAGGATCGCTAAATCCAGGTGTGGAAAAACTTTGTTGCATAATTTCCAAGGCGACTCATGGCTGTACTAGCTCAAAAGCTGCTTCTACTAAATACTGAGTAAAGGGGCTGTATACATGTGATATTTCAGGTTTTTTTTGTTTGTCTACCTTTCTGGTTTTTTTATGTCAAGATGGGGGCAGAGTACATCAATTAGGGAAAAAAAAACCCTTTCTGATCTTACCAATTGGCCACAATGAAACAAAGAATTAAAAATGTAAAGGGGCATGAATACCTTTTGGACCCACTGTACATGCAGACATGTCTAATGAAACAGAATTACTGAAAGTGAATTGAAAAGTGGCCCACCCCCTTTAACTGATTCTATGCGAACACTAAGGCTACATTCACAAGATGTATGCCCGCCGTACGCATACATGCGTCTGGGGGAAAGGAGGAGGGGATGAGCGCCGCTCCCCCCACCCCCCCTCTCCATAGTAATATATGGCGCCGTATTCCTGGGAAAGATAGGTCATATCTTTCTCCCAGCTACGGGCTCCCATAGGGCGCAATGCGCCCATTGCCGTGTATGGGGCAGGGGGCATATATAAGACCCCAATATGTTTGTGTGAATGTAGCCTAAGGGGAAACGGTAACTAGCAGGCACAGTATTAGGGTAATGTTACTACTATGGATTCAGATTCATTATCTGTGTATTGTATGTATTCATAAAAGTCATCATATAAAGCCACCAAGTCAAGGACTAATAATGGTATTAGACAAAGGAAGTCAGTAGTATTATTTTACATAGTATATACAGGCGGTCCCCTACTTAAGAACACCTGAGTTACAGATGACCCCTAGTTACAAACAGACCTCTAGTAATTGGTAATTTACTGTACGTTATCCTTGGGCTACAATAAACGGCTATAATAGCTATTAAAGGTGTCTGCAATGAAGCTTTATTGTAAATGCTGGTTTTTATGACAACCCAACATTTTTAAAATCTAATTGTCACAGAGACCAAAAAAAAAAAATTGTCTGGAGCTACAATGATAAAATATACAGTTCCGACTTACATACAAATTCAACTTAAGAACAAACCTCCAGAACCTATCTTGTTTGTAACCCAGGGACTGCCGGTACTTCTTATTTTATTCATTTATTACGTATGGCCGGAGAAGGTTCTTTACAATCTGGTACTAGGCTGTATTCCAGGAATGTTAGCTATTGATCAGGAATGCTCAGTCCTTAGTGTACCTGTGTAGTATCGATTTGCAGGGACAGAAACGATAAGTGTTATTAAATAAATCTATAAGTGGATGTTTCTCCATGCGCTTTTGATGCTAAACTTACATTTCTCAGCTATACCAAGCCTGAAGCAGAAGGCACTCTGTATATTATTGTAGTATTATGAATATAAGGTCCTGTTCACACCTGTGTTGGGGCTTTCTGTTAATCAAAGTCTTTCTTTTACCATAAACTTCAATATCTTCTGTTACAGATCCATTATTTATCTCTGCACTGGTTTTTCAGCTATTAATAACGGAAATGGGACCTGTCAAATGCAGGTGTGAATTTAGCTATAATAAACATATATACATCCTCACACCCTTCCAGCTATTAATGTGGGAATGCAGACAGTAATAACTGCATGGCCCCCTCCATGTGCCGGCAGGACACAGGACATCACTAACGCTGGCTGGTCATGTGAATGGAAGCGAATGGTTAGTGACCCAATAAGAGTCTCATACTTACCCAATTAAAGTTTATAGAAGTGACCAAACCTTTTTGTAGCTGGACACTGTCCTTGGGATTGGTAAGGATCCCAGATGTTGTACCTGTACTAGTAGTTATCCCCTTCTCTTGAGCGGTTTTGATGGATGGGGGATTATTTATAATTTGGCAGCTCCTTGAGACAATTCTATATCAGTGTTTGATGCACCGCTGCCCATCAGATTCATTAAAGTGGATTTGGCCCTGTAATAAAGGTTCTTATGCTCTATTTTTTTTTTCCTTCTTCCAAAAAGGGTGCAAAATGCATAAAAAAGTCCCAGCACGGGACTGGAGTGAATACGCTAATTAAAAAATAACAAAAAATGACATGTTATAAATCTTCCTTTGTACTAGCAATGGTTCTGTGTTTATGGCAGTATAATGAGATGGTGCAAATGGCCTTGTGCAACTTTTTAGTAGTAAAAAGTCGCAAAAAAAAACTCAATTTTTTTTCTATGCCAAAAAAGCCCTTCAAAACCAATGATAACTATATCTGTGTGACCCCTCACCTCTCCATAGAAGATGGCAGTGCAGGGCAAAATATAGAACATGTTCTACGTGTATGGTGCGGTGACGCTATGTGCCTGTTACAGTCTATGGACACATAATGTATATACTGCATATTCCTGCATGCTTGCGGCCGTATATACGTCCCCACTACGGTCGTGTGATTGAAGCCTAAGCGTGGACTTTTACCCTGACACAGGTGGTGGCTTGGGTCTCATCCTGGACAAAATGAGAAGGATCTTTAGTATGGAAGGGGGGATTATGTCTTTCACTTTTGAGGTAACGTCAGTCACTGGGGATCCATATCACTGTTCAAATTTCTTCTGCTGGGCCCCACAACTGGATAACTCTCTCAATAATAATATTCATTTTTATCCCTTTCATTTTATATCCATTTTCACTTGTAATGGATGTATATTTCCTTGCAACTATTTTTAAAGCTTAACAAGGTTCTACCTGTGTTTCTGAGGAGATTATTACCAGTGTAAACATATGGAGATATGCCATATCCTACGTTATGTTCCTTGTGAGTAACTAGTGTTAGTGGCCTGCCTTATACTCATTTCTATTTTTTTTTAACTCAGTTTTATTGTAGAATACACATACAATACAGTAGAGGAAGGGAGGCCACCATCACCTAAATTATTTTGCAGTATATTCGGTGGCAGCATCATTTGTATAACTGCATATAATCATACAGGTGCTAGGATGAAAGAGGAGAAAATTTAGTGTAAATACGCCTTGTTAGGTGAGCAGGGTTTATGTTGTAAATTGTGAGGCTCCCTAGTGTAGTTGTGCCACGTGATGTGACTATGAAAGGGAGAAGGTACATGAGGACACAGAACACTGCACATGGCCACTTATTGGGGGAGATTTATCTGAAGCCTCTTAGATAAGAACTGTGCTAGTTGCAACCAATCAGAGCCCAGCTTTCATTTCCCCACAGCTGTTTAGAAAATTAAAGCTGAGCTCTGATTGGTTTCCATGGCCAGCTAGAAAATTTTTACCTCATAAACCTCTAATAAATTTTCACCAATTGTATGTATTCCGTACTTGTGGGTACACAATAGCAGTCAGCCAATTACCATTCCCCCACAGGCAATCGGAGGGTGCATTTATTTTTTTACGTGAAAGCTCTAACTTATGTGCTCAAAGCTGTACCGTGGCTGGATCCTAACAAATCATTAAGAAGTTTACATCCAGGTTCCATTATCTCCTTTGAATCGGATACAGCGAGCGCTCACTGCATGACGTGTGACAGAAATAAAACACAAAGACAATGCAAAATAAAAGTGAAATTTAATAAAAAGAAAAAAAAAAAGTACAAAGTAAACCGAGGTGAATCACCAAAAAAAATTAAATACAAAAATCACAATGGCGAAAATCCCCAAAGCAATCCTTTATGTATCTGAGAAGGGATGTTGTTTGGCCACTGTAAGGAAAGTGAGTGAAAACTTGTCATATAAAAGGTAATATACACCTCAATAAACACACGTGTTAGGGAGAAAGTGGTCAATGGATCCAGCACCATAAAGTTGTGAATGATGATAAGTAGTACCTTATGTTACAGGAAAATATGCAGGAACATTCACATCAATGTACAGAGGAAGGTTATTAAAAAAAACACTAAAGAATTGATTATATAATTTGGTCTAAATATTGGAAGCCTTCCAGAATAAATCGTTTAGATGGGTATATGCTAGTATGTGAAGTAAAGATATAAAACCTGGACCTACCTGCAGTACTAGAGGGATGTAATGTAAATGTTATTCCCATCTCAGGTATCCATGGAATATATCCTGGATTCCAACCCTCCGGCAGGGAGCTCTGCGCATGCACAACAATCTCTCTTTTGTGCCCAACCACAGAATGTGCATCTACAGACAGATAGGACTCCCATCTCTGGGGCATCTTTGGATAGATCATAAATAGCTCAGATGGGAATAGGTTACCTGGGTCATATATCCAGGCACTGTGACTGTGGTAATCCTATATCAGTTGTCCATGGCCTCCTTCCTTCTAAAAAAAAAAATATCTTTTACCATTATGCTAATGAGCCTGAAGGGCTCGGGTAGGGGGTACTAAAGACCCTTTCATGCTGTAGCTTCAAAGGCTGTTACACTGTGCATGAGCACATCCCCCTCCCACTGTGTGCTGCACCTTCCTCTGCTGCCGGGAGATTACTTCAACAGGAGAGGGAGCAGATGAGAAGACAGCCTGTGAATCTTCAGCACAGAGGGGATCTGGTAAACACTGCGGATCCTTCTGTACCATAAAATCAATTTAAAAGTTGATTTTAGAAGGAAGGAGACCACGGATAAGAAATATAAGCAGATTACCACAGTCACAGAGCCTGGATCTATGAGTAAGTGTCCCTGGTTTATCTGCTAGATTTTCATGGTACTTTTTCTTTAAGCTCATTACTCTTTACATCTGTTTGGGGCATGTTCACACAAGATAGCCAGTTGTTCCTGCAGATAGTGAAAGTGTATGTTACACAAGGGGCCAATCTGATAACATTGCTGATGGCTTTGATACCCTTGCCACAGGGCAGCAAACAATCGCTGTTTTGGGGGAGAGGGGGGCGCAGTCTACATTCCAGCTGTCAAATGTTATAAGCCCTTAAATGACACAGATATACACACAAGATTATAAATATCAGACACTACCAACAAGAATTCGACCTCAGCTGATCCCTCAGATGCAAAAGAACAAAACTATGAAGACATCATGCAGAGATCAGCTGATGTATCACACCACCCTCTGATGACACTGGGAGCTGTATCCAGACACTGGCTGAGCCTTCATCAGGACTATATCAGGACATTTCTGGGGGCTATCATGAATGATCTTAGCTTGTGTTCTGGCCTGATAGTTTTACAATATACCCATAAGAAAAAAAGTCTGAAAGTGCCCAAAAGGAAACCAGCCAGCAGGATTTGAGTGATTAAACCGGTCACTATTTCTTATTTTGGTGTGTAGTAAAATCCTCTCTGTACAGTAAGGGAAGTGGATAGCTTATATAGAATGTAAAACACTTCATGCTGCTGACTTGACATCTGAAGCCAGCACATGACATGACACTGCCATGGGGGGCTCCTGCTGATGCCTGATCACTGCAGTGCACATGCTCCATCCATACAAGTGAATGGAGTGCTGGTGGTTATTGAGCTTTGGAGACCCCAAGAGGCAACTGCTACCAGCAAAACATTCCTTCTCGGTTGGTAAAAGGAGGTTTTATAATAACATTTTTGGCTTGGTGTCCCTCTAAAGGCTATGGACACCTGGATATGGTGGGGGTCCCTTTTTTTTGTTTTAGGCAGCAAATTTCACTCTGCAGGATGCATTTATAACTTGCTGTTACTTTCGGGCTTTTCCTAGTACAGCAGTGTTCATCCCCTGTGCATGCAGGATTTACCGGACCGAACCTACAACTGCTGAACTGAACCCCCCCCCCCCAACGACTTATATGAGAAGGGTTGTTTCGTTAGGAAAGGGATGCGATTTAGTCTGAAAATTCAGTCCTTTAAAGGGGTTGGCCGCTTTACCACCTGCATTTGTTCATGGATGGGTAGAGATCACATGACCCTCCATCTGCATCCATTTTATGGTCAGGAATGTCTGGCTGATGTCTAAGGTCAAGAAAGCGAAGTACTTTTAATAGATGTATATTGGTAAAATTACCCAACACCCTGCCCACACACAATACAATAAACATGTGGTAAAGTGGCTAATCCCTTTAAGGACTGAATTGGCTGCAGTACAGCCTAAGCCAAACCCTTTCACGTGGCTACATCCCTTGCCAGACAAGTTGGGAAGGTGCCGTCCAAAACCCTCAAAAAATGTGGCGCACAGCATTTCAGGTGAAAATGACTCCAGTATTCTGGTGTAAACCGATTGATACATCTACCCCGCTGAGTTCAGTTCAGAAGTTGTAGGTTGGGATCAGAAAAATTTGCTTGTGGGCAACGTCCTTCCTCTAGTTGACTGTTGTGTAGTGTAACTTTCACCACCCTTCCTGTGCCCTTCCTGATGACTTGGATTGCTTTTCCCTTTCCGCAATGATCTGTATACAACCTTCTTATCCTCCTTTCTGCCATCGCTAACAGAGAGAGTGAAGAGGACAGCTTAAACCTCACTGTTTGCAACCTGGTGACGCTGCGCAGTAAATGCCCATAATATAGGGTAACTGAGGGAGACAATTCAGCTGCCTTCCTTACATATATACAAAAAGAAGCATAGCATAAAATGTTAGCAGTAAAAAATACTTTGTCAGATCCACTCTAAGCTTTACAAACTGTAATGTACCCCAAACTCTGGCGTACACCGATGGAAAGATGTGACACATTCTGAGAACCTTGTGTTTTTCCCATCTTAGTTCTAGTGAATGTCACATAAATAATGTTACAATTGGAGGAGTAGCAGCAGCAGTCCATAGTGATCCAGTAAATCTCTGACCCTTGACAAGTGGTGAAACATCACATGTATTTCTGAAGAATAAAGAGAACACTTGATCACTGGATCACCACGGCGTGCTGTGGCTTCCTCCTCAATTGCATCTTCCCGGATCCATTGAACTAGGATCTCTCTGCTGCGGGCACCCACCATTATGTAAGCAGGTCCAGATGGGGCAAACATGGATGCTCGCCCATACCTTAGTTTTCTACACAAGTAATGTTAGCAACTTGCTCCCTGGAAACATGATTATAATGTACTAGGTCAGCCAAAATATAGAAGTCTAAAGTTACATAGGATTATTTTATTCCCTAAAAAACTTAAATATTTTATACAATTGATATAGAAGCAGAGGTAAAAAAAAAACCTTGACAATTCTGTACACAATGATGTCATGAAAACTGCACCTAACTTGCTATTAAGATTGCGCCGTCTACTGTAGGGAGGTTTTCCACAGGAAAAATGTGGCTGAGATGGGGAGTTGTCATAGTCCTTGAGCACATGATCAGCACAGAATCACTTGCCCGGATAAACAATGACAATCCCTTTGCTAATCACTGGGGTCTCAGGGGTCATACCCCTAGATATCACATATCAAATCGCCATCAATGTTTTGTCCTCAGAAAATCCTTTAAACTAATATAAATTAGGAGGAAGTAAAGGCTTTGGTCAGTATAGCTAAAGTATCCCTTATATCAATAAAGAAAATTAATTCAAGGATCATTTAACAGGTTTAAGTGAATCTGTCAGCAGTTCTGACCAGGCAAAGCTGCAGTCACTGTTTGGTATTGGCTCTGGAGAGCGACTTAACCATACCTTTGTGTGCTTTGTTTGTAGCAGTATAACAGTAAAAAAAAATTAATTTCAAGTTCCAGGATTGTAGCTGGACCTGGTGCACTGGTGTAGGAGATCTCTTCATTGAACACAATACAGCTCCTCCCCTTCAGTAACTGCTGTAGTATTCAATAAGAAGCTGCTGCAGGGGAGGCAGAGTGCAGCAGTACACTGCACCAGAGTGTTCTGAAAACAGCTACAACCCTGAAACGTAGATACCTTTTCACAACCCTGCTGCTACAAACAACATGCACAATGGTCTGGTTACAAAGATTTCCAGGGCAAATATCTAACACAGTCTGAAGCTTTGAATGGTCAAAACTGCTGACAAACTCCCTGTAAATTAATAAAGATTTAAAAAAAAAAAAAACATGATAAAAGGGTGACAACCACCACAGGGATATCAAAAGATGGCAACAGCGCTTTTTACACAGTGATATAGAGGACCTGTCAGCTCAGCTCATGTGGCCAGAAATACATTTGGATCACCTTTTCTTCCTCCTCTTTTGTGTCATTCCTCTGGTATACTTCCATGAGTAATTTGAATAAATTGACAGCTGGGTGTAACCCATTATGGTGCGTCAGGTCCATATATTCACTACCCATTGCCAGCATCACTATGTAGGGGGGAGAAATCCCTATGACCAGGGGGTAAGGTAACAAAGTTGCCAATTTATCCAAAAATTTCCAGGAAGAATAACAAAGCTATCATAAGAAAATATGACCCAGAATTGTAATTTCATAAGGAATGTAGGTTTGACAAGTTCTCCTTAAAATTTACCAAACTCTTTTCCATAGCCTTGTTTCTCTAAATAATGAATTAAAAATGTAATAAACCCTGAGCTCACCTCACGGCTTATAGTCTACAGTCTATGAATGTTGCCCTTTAAAACGCATTAGTAAGAAGACTTGCAGCAAAGCACCTCCCGTAGCACCTTACATCCCAGATGGACCGGAGGAAATAACACTCCACAGTAAATAGTCAGGAAGGAGTGACACCGGGTGACGGGTGCCTCCGCTGTGTCACGTAGTAAATGTATTGCTAATACACGTTCGGTGTTGCATAGATTAGAAAGCTTCAAGCTTCTACAGTTATTAGGACTCACATTATTCCTGCACATAATAAAATGACTGGGAACGTTGTAAACTGCAGATTTCCAGGCTGTCTGTATGCTTTGGTCCACTCATACAATGTTAGGATGGAGGGTGAGAATTCATGCAATGTAATGACATGAACCTGCAAGTCCAATCTTGACATGTAAGTCTGTGCATCTTAACTGGAAAAAAAAAAAGAAAAATAAAAGCAAAATGAACTAAAGAGAAAGAAACAATGCAAAACAGAACATAAAGAAATCAAAAGGAAAATGGTCCTGAAATCCGAAGTTGCTAGTCAGTAAAAGAGGACCTGACAGGGTGATATAGGCCACTAAACCACCCACAGCTCCTTATGGCCCGATAGTCGCCCTTTACCAAGTTCCTCAGTTGGTGCTATATATAAACATTTATACTTGGATAGAGATGGGTCTACGGAGATGCATCGGACCGCTCTCTTGTGCTCCCCATACCTGTGCAGTACTTGAAGCTTGAGCAGCACGCCCGGCTTTGTCATTCAAGTGCATGCGCACTGGAGCCAGGGTGTAGTACACTGGCTTCACTACACCACGGCACAGGGAGGACCAGAACCAGGTAAATATTAAATGTTTTATATTTTAATAGCGGGGACCTGTGGAAGGATGATTTGGGACACTAAACCATCAGTCAATAAGGTCCTGTGGGTGTCCCAAACACACTGACAAGTCCCCCTTAAGGCTACATTCACACATGCATAGGTCATTTCCAGAAGGAAATAGTGGATGAATAAGTGCAGCAGTCTACAGCAGTGATTTTCAACCACTGTGCCGTGGCACACTAGTGTGCCGCGACACATGGTCAGGTGTGCCGCGGGGAAAGTTCCACAAACTATGGTGCCCCCTGTGTTTTGAGTGTATGACTGTTTGAGTGTCATTTTGTGTTATTTTGGTTGGTGGTGTGCCCCAGGATTTTCTAAGTATAAAAAGTGTGCCGCGGCTCAAAAAAGGTTGAAAATCACTGGTCTACAGCTCTCCATCCTGTATATGCTCAGCAGTGGCCATGAAAGCCAATGGGGAACAGATGCAATGTATTAAGTGTGCACTCAGGGAGGACAGCGGAAAGTCCTATTTAGCAGTTCAGCCCGTTGCCTGCAAGAGAAATTGCTCTGAGAAACCTTGGATCCTTTACAAAACCTATATACACTCACCGGCCACTTTATTAGGCACACCATGCTAGTAACGGGTTGGACCCCCTTTTGCCTTCAGAACTGCCTCAATTCATCGTGGCATAGACTCAACAAGGTGCTGGAAGCATTCCTCAGAGATTTTGGTCCATATTGACATGATGGCATCACACAGTTGCCGCAGATTTGTCGGCTGCACATCCATGATGCGAATCTCCCGTTCCACCACATCCCAAAGATGCTCTATTGGATTGAGATCTGGTGACTGTGGAGGCCATTTGAGTACAGTGAACTCATTGTTATGTTCAAGAAACCAGTCTGAGATGATTCCAGCTTTATGACATGGCGCATTATCCTGCTGAAAGTAGCCATCAGATGTTGGGTACATTGTGGTCATAAAGGGATGGACATGGTCAGCAACAATACTCAGGTAGGCTGTGGCGTTGCAACGATGCTCAATTGGTACCAAGGGGCCCAAAGAGTGCCCAAAGAAAATATTCCCCACACCATGACACCACCACCACCAGCCTGAACCGTTGATACAAGGCAGGATGGATCCATGCTTTCATGTTGTTGACGCCAAATTCTGACCCTACCATCCGAATGTCGCAGCAGAAATCAAGACTCATCAGACGTTTTTCCAGTCTTCTACTGTCCAATTTCGATGAGCTTGTGCAAATTGTAGCCTCAGTTTCCTGTTCTTAGCTGAAAGGAGTGGCACCCGGTGTGGTCTTCTACTGCTGTAGCCCATCTGCCTCAAAGTTCGACGTACTGTGCATTCAGAGATGCTCTTCTGCCTACCTTGGTTGTAACGGGTGGCGATTTGAGTCACTATTACTTTCTATCAGCTCGAACCATTCTGCCCATTCTCCTCTCACCTCTGGCATCAACAAGGCATTTCCACCCACAGAACTGCCGCTCACTGGATGTTTTTTCTTTTTCGGACCATTCTCTGTAAACCCTAGAGATGATTGTGCGTGAAAATCCCAGCAGATCAGCAGTTTCTGAAATACTCAGACCAGCCCTTCTGGCACCAACAATCATGCCACATTCAAAGGCACTCAAATCACCTTTCTTCCCCATACTGATGCTCGGTTTGAACTGCAGGAGATTGTCTTGACCATGTCTACATGCCTAAATGCACTGAGTTGGCGCCATGTGATTGGCTGATTCGAAATTAAGTGTTAACGAGCAGTTGGACAGGTGTACCTAATAAAGTGGCCGATGAGTGTATACACGTTATGCACAGACTGTCCATTCAATACAGTGCAATGCCAACAGGAAGCCCAGACATTTTATTCTAGACAATTCTAACCACCTACTCCACCTACAACTCTAACCAAAGCAAATAACTCTTCCTACCAGAGTAACAAATCTAAAGATTAGAAGTGGATCCAAACAGACCCCATACAGAGAAAACACAATCCTACTGATACAGGGATGGGCCCTCAAAGTGTCTTCGATCCTGGGGATACAGTCCCGAAAACAGGATGGTATAAACCCAAACCCACTGTAAAGACCATGCTATGCGCATGCTGTTGTATGTACCCCATTAAACACCAGGTTGTCTACCTGCCCTTCCGTAGTTCCTATATATGACAATGTTGACACATAAGCTGCTGTCTATCATAGTTCTATATGGGGAAAAAGCAACACACGTTTTAGCAGAAAAAGGTTTAAAACACGTGTTGCTTCTTCCAGGGCTGAAGCATTTAGGTCCAACCAACCGTGGCAGAGTTTGGGAGTAGCTCTTCCGCCCAGCACTTGAATCATGTTTTGAAGTTAAATTTAACCACAACATGTGAACGTGGCCCGAGGAATCTGTGCAGCTACCTAGAGCCTAGTAGATAATGGTGTCCAATGCCGCCGAATAGATCTTAAATGCCATCTTATAGAAAGCATGGACAGAACCAATCAGTGTTCTGGTTTCCAATTGGTCGGTACAAGGGTTTGCAAAAGTTAACCCTCAAGAACATTTACAACAGTCATCAATTTTTTGTCTACAAGAACTGTACTGCTGGGAAACATCTCTTAGAGGAAGCACGCCATATAAATGGCTGGTGTAAGCAGCAGACAAAGTAGATGTATCTATAGAAAGATAAAAAAAAATATAGAAAGAAACCGCAGCACAGCGGGTGATGGTCTGGTGATATCCCACCAAAGGAGTAATCCAGAAATCATCTGTAGTATAGCAGAAAGCAGGCAGCTCTCCTATAGATATGGTGAAACATAGTGGCTTTATTCACCCATGCAGCTACATTTTATCAAGCTTGATAAAGGCTATATGGATCAGCCGAAATGTAGCTGCATGGGAGAATAAAGCCACTTTATTTACCATATTTATCGGAGTGCTCCCTGCTTTCTGCTATACTATAGCAAGATAAAGACGCTTATGAGGGAAGGATGAGATTGCAGAACTTACTTTTTCCTGTCCTTGTCCTTCTTTAAGGGCTGCTGGGACATTGCTTGGAATGACTGGGACTGCAAGGACTCCACTGCTATTTTCCGTCTATTGAATGCGTTCATCTCCTCTTCTAACTCCTTCCTCCTATCTTCCAGCTTCTTGTTCTCATCGTAGTGAATCTTCTTGAGGTGTGCAAACTTTTCTTGGAGCTGTAACATAGATAAAGATTGTTTCATAGAATTACTAAAGTAGATACAAATCTTCGCCTCCCATTCTTAATGAACCCTTGTATCGGTGACCCCAAATTCTTGTCATGAGCGCTTAGCAAATCAAAGGCCAAAGTTTTCATAAAGTTTCCCAGTATCAAGGACAACGCTGTAAGGTCTTTCAGCCACTCTCTGTAGATCATCTAAAGCCGTTATTCGGGATCAACCCCTTTCTGTCTTCTGAACTTAAAACAGTCCACAATTACATTGTAAAAAACCCTCTCCCTATATTCTCCTACATAAATGGAAGAAATATTCCTGTGTCTTTCTTCCTGACAGCTGAGAGATAAGGAATCTGATCAGGTTTCCAATGACCAAGCTTAGTATTTAAACACACTGCTCACTACCGGAGAGAAAAAACGGCACAGAGAACCAGTTTCCCTTAATGAAGTATATTACAAAGATATAAACTATCACCACCTGCACCATTTCTGATATAACAAAGCTTTAGTTAATACACAAGATATGACATTTAAACAGGCACAAAAAATACATACAAATAACGTAAAGTAAGAGGTGGTACGATTTTGGACAATGGTGTCTAAAGATGGGTCAAATGCATTACGCATGGGGATAAACCTGGCATCTTATAAATTCCAAGTGGTCCAAATTTACAATCATAAATCTGTCCCAATTTTTTCTCTTTTCCTGTTGTTTCCATTCAGTTTTTGAGTGGTTGCAAATTTCCTGCCTTGTCGGACTGTCCCCTATTTTCCATCTTATGACTATCCTGTCCGATTTTATGACATCTTATAGACTGTAAGCTCTTGTGAGCAGTGTATGTTCTCCACTGAATCTGTAAAGCGGTACGGAATTTGATGGCGCTATATAAATACAGATTATTATTATCATCAAGTAGAAAGTCACCAACCTCGCGTTCCTTCTCCTTTAGCTCGGCCTCAGTTTCCTTGACTCTGTTCACAAACATCTGTCGCATTTCTTCCTCTTTCCGATGCAGGTCCTCAAGAAATTCTTTTCTCTTGGCTTCATATGTCTCCTGAAGACTAACCACACCAGAGAGAACAGTATTTCATGTTACTGTGGTCTGTAAAGCTTCACTTACATCAGTTATATTACTGTACTGTAATGGTGCATCGGCTTGCGAGCATGGCACCGTTGGTGGGAACCATGGCCAGGATTTTCTTAAGGGAAAGGGGTGGGCTCTTTGTGCTTTTACTTCACCTTACGTTTGCTTGGAAATTTCAGATCTCTACATTTTTGACATAGCAATTAGTGATATATTTTCCTTTATAGAAAAATGGACATTTGACAGAAGCTAGGTAGTTGGCTTTGTTAAAACAAATGGAGAATCTTCAACTTATATTCATTATTGAATTATACTTCAATTTAAGGATCCTCTGGCAAAGCAGAATAATGAAAACCTACAGTGCTTATATGGACTTGGCTTCAGATGCACTTGACTACAAGACACAAAGATTTACACTAGAGAAAATAGGAAATATTTGACCAACTCACAGTTCCTTAGAGCTTTCAAGAAGAGGAAAGCAATACTATAATGTTGGCAAATCCGAAGACAGTGGCTTACTCCAATGGAGGCCTCGGCCTACAATGTGGATGTGGTACTGGCAGTCTCAAAATATACTTAACTCCCTGGAAATCAGTGATGTGTCCTATTAGAAAGGTGAGCTCGATGTACATACCACATCCAGTTTCCATCCCTACTCTTACTGTGATCTGTTCCTGGAAACAAAGAGAACTCTACAACTATAAACTGCTGCACAGTTTTACCCATGTCAGAAAATAACACAATGAGGGAGAATCATCAAGGTAGGATCTGTGCACCTTTATTTTGACCGTTTTAGGAGCTTTTCTGCACGTCAGATTTATTATAGTGGCTCAAATTGCTTGTTAAATCTAGCAAAAAAAAATTTGCTAATTTTTGTGCACTCCATTCTACACTTATGCTTGTTTAACGGCCTGCCTGACGGGTCCCTTACAATCTTTATACACTTCCAATGTCCTAAAGATGGAGGTATAGTGTGACCAGTTAAGCCTGTCATCTGTGTAATCTTTGTAACAAGATCTCTGGTTGGAAATCTGAACTCTCCATCCCGAGGGGAAGTTTATAAAGCTCCCCATTGCTGGAAAGTTCCATAGAGTTTAGTTCAAGTCTTTCTGAGAACCAGATGAGTCCTTGCTACAGGCACATGGTCTGCAGATATCAGGCCCCCAGCAGCTCTGATTCCTAACAGAGCATGCCTAGGATTGCTCATAGAGCAGTTCCTAACCTCCCCAGCCTAAAGCTACAGAAACTGGACTGTGAGCATCCTTTGCCAGACATTATCCAACCAGCTTCCTTGGCCCATTGCCTTTGCTATATTCATGTTCTGGAATAAAGGAACTGTAGTTGATGTTCTACATCTCTTCTCTTCGTGGGATCCCTGTCTGCCGCTAAGATCAAGGGCCTCCCCTCTGCCATGGACCCAGGGACCCCTTATAAATGCATACACCAGGAGAGCCCCAGCTAGAACTATTTTCTCCATACCACCGGCTTCTCCTGCTTCGTGCAATCTACCTGCCGGACACCTACCCAGCGAACACCAAGCCCTTAGGTCAGGCCCCAGTAGAAGACATTGCACCTGAAGAGTAGAGGTGGGTTTTTTGCATAAAAATAAGCGACTATTTTTACTTTTAAAGCGATTAAGCTTTTTTAACGAAACACAGAAAAAAAAAAGTCAGGTGTAGCAAAATTAGCAAGGAGCGGTTTTTTTATACACAGGAAAACCGTACTCCTCCAACACGACACAAAACGTCTATAAAAACCCCAAACATTTATTTATTTAAAAAAAATAAACAAATGATGATGTGTGGTTTCAGGTTTCCATCCTTTCAGCCTGCCGAAGTGACAAAAAAACTGAAAAGGCATAAATATTTCATATGCAGAAATGTCGCCAATACTCACCTGAATGGTTGGCTGTCAGGGTCGGTATCTTTAAATCCCATCTCCTCTAGTTTGCAGCGTCTGTACAGCTCATAGTGGCGGGTGTGCGTCTGCTCTCTAAGGTCCTCCATGTTGACCCGAATCAGCATTTCTCTCAGTTTTACAAAGTCACAGTGGCTCTCATTCTCAACTACAGCACAATGAGAAACATGTATGTAAGCAAAGACAAGCTGTCATTTCCACTGGTACCAGTAGTATGTGCAACTTTCTAATCACTTTTTTTTTTTTTTGGAAACCAGGTATAAAAACAGAATTTGTACAATTTGGACATTTGGAATTTGTACAAGACAATCTTTATTGATTAAGGGATTATGAACGCAGCAACAACAAATATGGGAGGTTCAGTTTTAACGAAGTAAGGGGGATTTTGAGTTTGATTTTTTGTTTATTTTTTTTATACTTTTAAAAGTTAAATATTTTTTAGTTTTTTCCCCAGGAGGGAACTATAAGGTTAGATGCTCTGGTAGCACCTATAATTAAGCTGCAATGCCATGGTATCACCATCAGCACCCTCCAATGCTTGGGGAATGACCCTTAGAACTTGTTAGACACCAATATCTTAGTACTGACTGCAGCCTGGCTGCCACTGTATGCCAGGCTCTGCTCCGTGGCTCATGCAAGCACTGCAATGTAACAGTAATCAGGGTGAGTCAAATTAGATCTCACCACAACATACAGTCCCCAAAGAACAAAGTCTTAATTTTTCTTTATGTACACATAAGGCCAGTGTGAGGTATGTGCAAAGCAGCCCCCTGCCCTGTGGATAGTTTATGTGGCATCTTTTATACAACGCACAGCTCTAGGCCTCATTCACGTGAACGTAATTGGGACCAATACATGGCTGTACCATTTCTGGCTGCGTATCCGTCCCCGATTGTCGCCCAGTCACTGTGCGGTGGGCAAATGTTGTCTCGCCACACAATGACTATGCACATGTCCTATATTCCGCAGTTTTACTGTTTCGGCCCTGAGGAGAGGGGAGAGGTGAACAACTCTCATCCCTCTTCCTCTCCAGTACGCTGACGTGTGCCCGCCCATTCGTGTGATTGTACCCTTAAAGCGAATCAGGTATGTCATTTTCAGCTGGCGACAGGTTCCAATAGCCTATTCTATTTTGAATTTAGATCTGCCTTTGTCAGCATTCGGGAATCATTTCAGTAGTTTGTAATTGTTTGATTTACATTACCTGGCTCCCTGTCATGTAGTGAGTGCCTGGGGTGATGGAGGGTGGGCAGCTGCAGCCCATGTCTCCTCATGCCTACCTCCTCTCCTCCACACCACAGGGAGGTGCATGAGTGTGAAGGAGAGGAGACTGACACAGGAACACACAAGTTGCCACTTTTCCCCTTCACTTGGACTCACCACACACTGCTGACAGGGAGCCTGGTAATGTAAAACAAACTACTGAAATAATTCAGAATGCTGACAAAGGGCAGTTTTAAAATCAGCATAGCATAGTCACCAGCTAGAAATCACATTCCTGGTGACAGGTTCCCTTTAAAATTAACCTGTCTTCAGCCTTTACTTCAAGAAGGGTATGAAATGGCCTTAATGGAAATTCCCTCTTCTGTAATCCCCAACATCATGGGAAAATGAGCTAAAAATAGACACATTTTCCTCTGGCATGACATAGGGAGGAGATATTTTTAAATGTGCAAATTGGCGAGATTTCACATAAAAAGAGGGAATTCTAGAAAGGACATTTCATACCCCACCCGAGAGGACTAGTAGTTTAATGGGGGTAAAAATCTGGTGACAGGTTCACTTCAAAAATGTACAGAAAGTACATTTGGATTGTTATGAACCACACTTATTGAGAGGCATATTTACCTGTCCATGCCCCAGAAAGCAAAAACTATGGGGCACATTTAAATACCCGATCCCTGTGCGATCCCCGATCTGGACTGTCCGACGAGGATTAACTCTGCCGCGAGTCACTAAGAACTTGCGCCCGATTTCCTGCATGTGTCGCTTCCCCGATCAGGTCCGTTGGAGTTCACCTTCTTCCTGGTGCATGTAAGTCATGGCTTGCATCACAAATTTAAATGTTAAATCCCGGGCGTAGTCTGAATCCGTCAGATCGTCTGACGGCCCGCCCCCTGATTTGTGTCTCGTGAAAGCCAGCGAGATTGCAACACAAAACATTCACGTGCGACACAAACCCCCACGCGATCCCCGAAAAGTCAGGAAAACCAACGAAAATGTGGCCACGGGACCCTTAGTAAATAAGCCCCTATGTCTTTTCACAATTGTAATAGCTTTGTTCTATAATTTACACTAGTTTATAGGGTACATGATAGTATCTCTGTCACTTGGTGGAGATGTCCTTGCCATCTAAGCTCACACGCAAACACTCTTCTCTAGCTAGATTGGTTACTCACCTTGTACCACTCCCCACGGGTACTGCCTGGCTCTCACCAGCTTATTGCCAACTTTCACCTCCTCAGTGCTCCCCACTACTGCAAAAGGAAGATGGGCCTAAAAAACATAAAACAAAATTATACCTTAGTGAATACAGCAAACTACTGGGACAGAACAATAAAAACTACGGATGAGCAGAGTAGGTTCTCTTCATGACGAAAATAGTCAGAAACCTCAATCCTATGCTTATTTAGGACATCTCCATTACATTTACTGATTGTAGATGATTAATACTCCACATCCCCCTCCCCTGTGCTGTAATCTTAGTTAAAGAAAACTATCACCATGGATCTACCTATTAAGGTAGATCTGGTGGTAGGTGCCTCCAATGTATGTAAGGATAGGCCTTTTGAATTTAGCAAGTCTTTGCCATGTCCATGCTCCGGAGATCTGCATTCATGTCTCTTGTGAATGTTACCACTAGAGGGCACTACAGAACAGTAAAAGGAATGTTCTGGAGATTATAAATGTGGATCACTCAGCAGTAGACTACCAGAAGGAGTCTGGATCTGCACAGGACCATGCACATGTAAACGGCTGTTTGTCAAAAATGAAAATCGTTCCATAAGGTTACGTAGGCCCAAGGCTCCGCACCAAATTCTGTGAGGTGAACGTCATCTTTTGAGCTGGGGCATGTAACAGATTTAACTCCTCTAAACATATAATGAGGAGACATTAGAATTGGGGTACACACAGTCTGTGTGACATCACTGCAGAGAGACATATGCGCTTCTGATGTCTGTAAGGTACAACCGAGTCTCAGGTGTTGGGACTCTTCAAAAAAATATTCTTTTTTTTCTTTTAGACAGGAAATCCAAAATGCACCCCCATTCTTTGGATTATGTGGGTTCCAGAGCTTGAAATTCTATGAGCTCCCCTAAAGGGATTTTCCTATGTATACATAGGATGGACTCCATGTCTCCTGCAGTGTGACCCAACACCTATGATCCCATTAGAGAGAGGATAATCTTGTACAGTATTTCTTACATTCATCACAGAGTTGATCTCTGCCACGGCGTCGTCATCGGTTGGGAACTGGTAGATCTGGACGCCATTGCTGACCAGCTCACTCATGATCTTGATCTTAAACTTGTGGAGCTCGCTCTTGGAAATGGTGTCGGCTTTAGCGATGATGGGAATGATGTTAACCTGGAGAAGAGAGGAGGATAGGGAAGGCATGGATTTATTGCCAAAGTTTAAAATGTTTCCCTCTACTGTATTTCTAGTAAACATGCAAGGGCTCAGAGTAAAGACATGGGGCAGTTTGGAAGTTTTTGTGGGAATTTTCTATTTATGTTGAAATTATGGTAGCAGATAATATGATCATATAGACCACAAAACAAGCACAAACATACATTCAGAAATTCCCCCCTGGCTAAGGGTGTCCAAGGACTATATTTTGGGATGGGAATGTAATGGACAGGCAAATAATAATCCACACAAGGAAGAGACTCATTTCCCCAACTTTGTACCAGCACGGTCATTTCCCTAAGCAAAATAGATTAACCTGGAGTCTTCAACCAAGAGCGCCATCGACCTTTTCATTGCATTTCGTTTGAAATAAATATTTTGTTCCATTTTTATGGTGTGATTAATATGCTTTGGTAATTTCTGATACTTACAGGGAGTCGTATCTAAGCAATGAGACTTGCAAGCCGGATGTAAGACTTCAGATACAGTGAATTTTGAATAGCAGTTAGGATACGTTTCTGAGCTGCCTCTACCACTCCCCAAGAGGGGACATCTGGATAGTAATGCTAAAAAGATTTTTTAATGTGGGAATTTAAAATGCATTTACCCACATATACTCAAGGTGGCCTCTACATAAGAGACCTCTAGTGAATACGCCTCCGTTGTCACGCCGCTTACAGATATCATTTAAACCTAAAAGTTATCCAATACTCAAACCCGGTGTAAAATAATAATGACTATTATTATTTTTATAAATCTCCGAATAAAATCCAAGCATAATAAACCAGGGGAACGTACTCATAGATCCAGCTACAGTTGTAATCATCTTAGATCTTCTCACATCAACTTTTAAAATTATGATAATAATCCTGAAGGGTATTATCAGAGTGCTTCTGTGCTGCAGCTTCACAGGTTGTTAAACTGTGCAGGAGCACTTAGCCCTCTGACTGTTTGCTGAAACTTCTCCATCTGTCATGAGATTACATCACACAGAGGGAGGGGAGACAGTGTAACAGCCTGTGAAGCTACAGGATGGAGGGGCTCTTGAGCTCTGAGTTTCATGCAGGTCACAAGCCAATGTGGCTGCAAAGTCTCTTGCTTAAAAAAAAATATTTGAAAATCCAATAATGTGACCCAAACAAAAGAAAATGACTTTCATTTCATTGTTGGTAGAGATTGGCCCCAAATGGCAACACTTTACAAGACCTTTCTCATTTGGGGCCACCATGGGCAGAACATTAGCCCACAATGGTCTGCACTTGAGAATGAGATCGCATTGTCCTTTCATATGAGAAACAAGGCTAAATGTTAGGATATCAGCAGCTTGTAGCCAGACTGTTCGTCATGTGATGGATGTGACGAGACGAGACATGTGATCTTCTAACACTGTACAGTATCTAAACCCACAGAAGAATATATGATTGTCACAAGGAGGATCAGAAAATCTAATTTGTGGATTGAAAGAAATGATCATTTGTCACTTGGTCTAAATGTGAATTGAAAAGGGAATTGGGGTATCCCTTGGTTTGACAAATTTACTATAAGTCTACAATAGCTTTTAGCTGTAGACATGTTGTTCGGTCATGCATTTTCATTGTAAATCTATAGTAGTCTTAGGTTAATGTGTTAGTACTGAATATTTATATAAATCGCACATACTCCAGAGGGTCCCTGCAAGTGTTAAAGTTTCTGGGCGGTACACAAGTACACAGCGCCCATCTGTTAAGTACATGGTAGGAGGCTGCATTCATGTGTGATAAATAAGGCATCCACCCCATGCCCAGCTGCCACATCAATGCCACACTGTTTCATTCTCTGCTTGCAAAATAAAAGCTTAGTGTTACAGTGTTTATCTTATGCATGCTTCCACTCACCGCCTCCTCACCCCAATATAGCCACAAACCTCACTACGGGTCATCCTAACAAAGGAGGAGATAGCCACAATGTGTGCAATGCCATGAAAAAGCTAAGGACTGCAAAGGAAAATAAAACATTTGCACAAAGCTACATATCCTACTGCACAATGCAAACCATCCAGACTCGGAGGCAATACAGAGCAAAGGTTCTAGAAGACTGATCTGTATTATAACCAGATTACACACTGCGCAGACAATGCGACTTTCCTTGGGCTGGCAGATAGATTCAGTAGTGTCCTACCCAATTCTTAAAGTGGCAAGTAGAGGCACAGCCGCACAGTCCTCTCCATCTATTCTCCGCATCTAACTCCACAAAATAATGGAGGAAATTAGGGGGACACACATTCAGAGTTCAGTCTCCTCCCGGGGAATCTTGCTCACAAAGGATTTTCTTGTCTACATAGGACAGCACCCGGACAGACTCATGGGGTAGAAATATCAAGCGCTGGTATTTCTTGTGCAGTACTTGATGTTGGTGCGCCCACTTGGGCCAAGCCAGATAGATCAGAGGCCCTATCCTTCTGATAGATCTTCATCATGGTCGGCACATTTGCTGGGCACATTTTACACCAAGTCTGGCCTGGCAAAGAACTGCACTGTAGCCTGCGCCCGAGTGATCAGCCCCAAGTATTGCTGTTTTGATCCTACGGACCGAACACACTGCACAGGACTGGGAATCCTTGTATCGTACACTAATTTGTACTAATGACCGCTGCGTATTAGTGTACGATGCACGTACTCCAATCTTGTGTAATGTGTTCAGTCTGTGGGATCGGAACAGCATATGGGCTGAACACGTTCGTATGCAATAGTCATTAGAGCCAGGACAAACCAGAACCTGGAGAGGTGGACCCCAGATACAAAAGTAACCCTTTCACTAATCTCCAAAAGCGCTCCAACCCTGCAGAACATGCTTTATGGAATCTGTAACTGCAGAGCTTCCGCAGCCAAACTATACAAGGGTGCATTCACATGGCCGTCTGTGGGGATAAATTTGCGGCTGCATATACGTCCCCATAGACGGCAACGGCAGTCCGGCGACATACGTGTGACAATAATCTGCGCCATACACGGGGAAAAGATAGAGCATACTCTATCTTCCTCCATGTCTGCGGCCGTGTGCCTCTTTTCTCTATGGAGGGGTCACCTCCTCCTCTCCAGTGCCCGGCGGGCATACTGCAGTGTGAATGTCCCCTAAAGGGGAGTTACCTTGAGTGTTTAATGCAAGTAATTCTAGCTTTTCTCTGGTGACATCAGAGGAAACTATCATTTTATTTCACAAGATGCTGATCGCTAAGGACATAACTGCATGACATGCAAGCTTTAGATCGCTTCTCCAAAAATATCCCTAATGCTAACCAGGCACATTGATCTGGTAAAGCCCACGTTGCTTTAGGAGCTTCCTCTTTCTAAAACACCATATTTGTGTTGCTAAGGAACAAACCAAACAAAAAAAAAAGGAAATTGATGGCTGTTTCTACAAGTACCTTACTGTCCAGCTTCTTCATCGTCACTAGATCCAGGGATTTCAGGGAGTGTCCGGTTGGGGTGATAAAGTACAGGCAGACATGTATCCTGGAGTCGTGAAAGTTGAAAAGGGATCGCCGAATTTTCAGTTCTTCTTGTAAATAATTCTCAAACTGAGTATCAATGTAGTCAACGACAGACCTGTAACTGCACAAAAATGCCATGTAAATGGTGGTTACTGATGACTTACTGTATAGAAACCTGGAACAATGACAAGTGCTGAGAAATCCCGGGAGCTGGTGTGGGCCGGCGTGCTCCCAGCCACTTGTGTCATCTCCTCTAGAGGCGCCATGGGAGCGCAGCACCCGCATAGACGGGTGCAGCCAGGAAGACAGTGGTGTTGTAAGACGTTGAACTAACTAAAACGTCTGTTTCTATTTTATGTTGAGGAAAGAAGAAAATAATAACAGGAATGTGGCCGTGTGTGATTATGAGCCAAGAGAACTTCATCACTTTAACTCGCATTTAGAACTTCACTGTAAATCATTGTAAAATAGAAACTGTTTAAACCATAACTCCAGTTACAATGACAGCCGTGTAACCCCCCCCCCCCCCCATAGAGGTTCACAACAGACAATAGGAGCCTCAGCTCAGAGTAAGTGGGTGGTACGGTGGCACTGGGAGACTCTCCCGCTAAGCTTTTTGGTGGGAGAGACTTTGGACTTTATTCAGTAGATGAGGAGACTGACCCCTGTGCTTTCTCTCTCCTGACAGTGCCCACTGTCCTAACTGCATGCAGCATGTTATAGAGCAGGAGGAGCAGATTGTAAATAGTGTCCTATCTGGAGGCTGTGTGTCATAGAGCAGTAGCTTCACAGTGAATGGTTCATAGTGTCCCATCAGCAGGCAACTAGTCATAGAGCAGGAGGAGCAGACTGTAAATGGTGTCCTATCTGCAGGTTGTGTGTCAGAGTAGGAGCTACTCCGCTCAGCAATTGTTCATAGAGCAAGAGGAGCTGAGCAGACTGCACTTGGAATCCTAACTGCATGCAGCATGTTATAGAGCAGGAAGAGCAGATTGAACAGTGTCCCCTCTGATAGCGAGACCGCATATATATGGGAAGTTTTTTTTTAACTGAATATTAAGTACAAAGGTTTATACAGCAAAGAATATATCTACTAACCAAGAGGGGGCAGGGAACTTGCTGTACAATAACCAGTGTAATTTCCAGTAAGCCCTCATGTCGCCATTTCTTCTGTGCAATGCCTCGCAGCACCGTCATGTCAGCATGACAGCACAATTATATGTACGTGTAAACTTCAAGTTATTAATAAAAAGAAAAAACCACAGACTTAACATCAATGCCAAGAGTTACTGGAAAGTGTGCACTACAGACAGCCTGCATGATTTATGTCTCTCAGCGATGCTGCAGACTGATCAAGTCTCTCTCCTTGGAGGGAAGAGGATGCTCCTCAATTACCTTAATTATAGGCTACGTCACCAACATAAAACATAGGTTTCTATGGATGTCACCTGGTTTTGGAAACGCCCACCATGGAGTGGCAGTACACTACAAAGAGCCTGTAGTCATTGCTGCAGATTGGGTATTATGGGGCTGGGGTTGTCGTAGGTTTACAAAGCAGCGCAACTATCCGATGTGTATGGGCTTCTTCTAACTCCACATAGAAGAGTAGGGCAGAGTGGATTTCAGCATGTTTGATCGTTTCTGCTTTCAGGGAGATAAGCTAGCACCATTCTCCCTTCTATTCAATTAGAATACATGCACACTCAGCTTTCAATGACACTTTCTACATGTTGGGCGGCATTTGGGGGACATAACCTAGGTAATATGACTCTGTCAGTATGTGGAGATTGGGACACGCAGTAAGTTGTTGATTTTTATTGACGATAGGAATTGGTTCATATAAGGACTGCTGTCCTTATATGTAGAAAAGTAAACACGGATCCAGCACCAAACGTATTGTGGAATCTGAAGAAATAAAAAAACCTGCCCGACCATAGTTAAGACAGAGTTTATGGTCTGATCCAAGAACAACCAAAATGTGCAACAGAAATACTGATAGAGACATGTTGAAATATATGAAAATGCTGTATTTTTGTTGATAACAATTAATAAGAGAATGTGTTATTTTGCCATTCTGAGTATACTTAAGATTTTACCTTCATGGGAATAACCCTTTGAATTTGAAGGGGTATTTACATCATGTTGGTGCCTGATAGCCATTGACTATGCCGAAATCAGTCAGCTCTTACTCACCCCTGCTACCCCAATTCTCTAAAGATATTGACTGGATATTAGTTTAGAAAGGTGAAGGAGGAAGAGAGACAAATAAGAGAAATAAGCATCTATTCAGGTTGACAATATTCCCACATGTAGGAGAGGAGAAGGTCTTAATGCTTGCCTGTCATCCTTGTTGATCTGGTCACCAAATCCCACCGTGTCCACAATGGTTAGTTTCAGGTGCACGTTGCTCTCTTGAAGCTCATATGTTCGTGGTCTTAGTCGCACCCCGTTCTCGTAATGGCTGGCCTCTTCTGTCTCAAATGTGGTGTTAAAAAGGGTGTTCATCAATGTAGACTTTCCAATCCCAGTTTCACCTAGACAAGAAACCAAACCAGATTATCACACGGACAGCTGAGAAGTGCAAGCAGATGCAACTTATAGACTATAGGCCTGCAACGTTGACGAAGAATAAGATTTATTGACGTATGTTTTATTATTTGATAGATTATGCATTTTGGAGGCAATTCATCTATGAAAGAATATTTGAAATAACACCATTTTAATCCAAAAATTTCCATGTGTGAACCTCTGGCCTTAGTATGGAAGACCATCCAACAACTCCCCCCCCCCCCCCCCCCCATCTTCTAGATGCCATTCCAGTCCATAGTACCCCATGGAACTATGGCTGGCATAATGGGCCAGACCTTCATGCTTGGTTTGCCATATGGAATAATGTGTGCCGCTATGTGGAAGCAATTTAATATAGAGCTACCTAGCCCGTGGGTTCAGAGATAAATTCCCAATCAACATATCACATTGAAGGTGAAAATAGCTTCCAGGACATTTTTGAGGCTTCATGAGACTATAGCTGTTCAGGCAGCTCAATGTCCTGAATCAGAAATATTCAACACGTGTCAAACCGCCATAAATCTTAACTTTGGAGCGACGTCTACAGTAATTCCTAATGTGACCCGGCACCTACATAGCAATCAGACATTTACCAACATGTCTGACAGATCTCTAGAAATGCCTTTGTTCTGCTGACAAGGAGATTCTCATCTCTGTAAATGTGCCAAACATACAGGTTGTATTTGCTAGGGCACATTCTTCTACAGATTCCCTGTGTACACAATACGAGCTGCACCTTTAAGGATCTTCAGTACACTGCCTGGTATCCGGTTGGGGCAAATATGTATAAATGCAGGCGAAACTACTTTATGAATTCCTCAGTAATATTACAGCCAATATTTTATCACCTAATAGTAGGAGTTATAGGTCATGTGCTCCATTTCTTCGTCTCATGGATCTAAATTACTAGTTCATGTTCTGCAGGTCAGAAACACAAATGGGAAGCAGAATGGCTGCTGGATTGGACTATCCACGGATTTGTTACTATAAGGATGCACGGATAAGCACAAGAGCTGTAAACACAGAACGAGACTTCGGATATGAACACAGACCTTTAAGGGCTTGCATGTCAGTACAAAAAACATCTGCTCTCCAGACTTGTAAAGAGATTGTTCCCGTTTTGGCAAACCTGACCCTATACATTCCCCAGTTTGCAGGGGGTTGGTAAGGAAGGACATGAGAAAAGTTTAGCACCCCCCCCCCCACGCAGAATTACGCCAAAAAGTCTGTATTATTTTTTTTCCCATTTACATCTCAACTATAAAAAGGAGGGGTAAATGGTCTGTAAAATATGGACGATGGAAGTATTACCCAGAACATAGTGCAGGACACAATACACCGCCCGCAGTACAGATCAGTGGAGGCAGCGATCCTTGGAGGGCTATAATGCTACAAGCCGACTCTGGGAAACCAGGCTGATCCAGATATCATGGGCCAGAACTCGCCATATAGCACAGCAGATAAGTGTGTCCATGTAACTTACCCACACATAGGATGTTGAAGCAGAATCCTTGGGTAACGGATTTACTAACAAGTTGATCTGGAAGGCTGTCAAACCCCACGTGTCCGCCAAGCGCGAGGCTGCGTTTGTCTTCATTCTGTAAACAAGGAGAAGAGTTAATGGGCAGGTAACACTCTCACAGCTAAACCAGGTGAGGAAATACAATTGTATCTGCATCCTGTATTGCTCTTTGTGCTACATCATCTAAATGTCCTTCATTTCCAGGGGATTTCACTTCCTGTGTTAACCCCAGGTCCAAAAAGGCCGCTCATTGGATAAAGTGGGTCCCTTGACCCCCTCAGAACTTCTGGCGGGGTCACAGCTATTATGATGCCACAAGATGATCCCCAGAACATCAGGGGTTAATAAATGGGTTCATTAGACAACGTAGATTCTCATGTCCCCTAACAATAAAACCAGAAAGTATAGAAACATTACAAAGTGCAATGTACTTCTAGAAGCATTTAGCAAAAAATAAAATACACCCTTAGATCATCGCGTTTCATCACATCATCACAAAGCTTCATTATCAGGACTACAGATTACACAAAGAGGGAATGTAAATGGCTCATGAAGAGTTTTAATTTTTCCAGTAAATAATCTCCATGAATCTGCAACTTGCAAACTCACACGGAGCGATATGGAGGTGAAAAGAGAAGGAAACCGCTGTTTTATATGGTTATTCTTTTCATCTCAAAATAGCTCAGTACATCACAATGTGACCAGAAAATGTGCACAAAAGTCAGGCCCAGCAGGCGGAGGATGGATGTGAGCGAAGACTGTATCTGGGACACGACAAGCAGCCCCCGAGCACAGCACGCGCACCAAGAAATAAATGTATAGATAGATTGCCGTTTATAGATTCCAGCTAGACATTGCCCGGGCTGTGCTACTCCCATCATTTGGATTTTGGATACAGAGGGGAAAAAAAAAAAAAAACATGTTTGCAGTTTATGGACACTGTACTTTATCCTTTATCAGATTTCATCCCATGATCCCAACAAAAAAAACTTAACTCAATTTTAAGAATCAATAGAAGACAATAGTAACTTTTGAAATATATTATAAATAAAGAAGGGTACAGACGGTCCCCTACTTAAGGACACCCGACTTACAGACAACCCATAGTTACAGACAGACCCCTCTGACCTCTGGTGAAGATTTCTGAATGCTTTACTATAGTCCCAGACTGCAATGATCAGCTGTAAGGTGTCTGTAACAAAGTTTTATTGATAATCCTTGGTCCCATTACAGCAAAAAATGTTTAAACCCCAATTGTCACTGGGGCCAAAATTCTTTTTGTCTGGTTCTACAATTATAAAATATACAGTTTCGACTTACATACAAATTCAACTTAAGAACAAACCTCCAGACCCTATCTTGTACGTAACCCGGGGGACTGCCTGTACTGGAAGATTTGTTCCTAATAAAGAAAAACTATCAAAAACCCATCATAATATTTGTTACACATGGCCTTACTTCTAAAACCAACTTTTACAATTATGCTAACGAGTCTGAGGGGCTCTGGTGGGCGTTTCCAGAGCTCCTCAGTGATATCTTTTCACTGGTTGTTACAATGAGCAGAGCAGGTCTCCCCTCCCCCTGCACTTACTGCTGCTGCCAGATTACACAGGCAGATGCAGGAGGGAGACTGCAGGGGGAGGGGAGACATGTCCAGCTCATTGTAACAGCCTGTGAATCTGCAGCACTGAGGAGCACTAAAAAGACCCTCAGATTAATTAGCACCAATTTTCTGAGAAAGGAGGCCATGGATAAATATTAGTACATTACCACATATTAGTGCCTGGATATATGAGAAAAGACCCCTGGTTTATTACACCCAATTTGAATGGTCGATTTCCAGTTTGTGTAAATCAGCTTTCTGTGCTATCCACTGACATCTGAGAGATAAAGGAACCCGATAAAGTGTCTAATGACTTACTTTTTACAGTCCCTGTATAGCCGAATCTCCCTACAGAGCCGAATCAACAAGGGAAATATATTCTAGGTGTGGAAAGAGTTAATCATTAGCTCCCCAATTGTCAGGGGTGGACAGAGTTCTGAATGCTTTCTGATGCCCTGCTCACTACAGGAGAAAAAGCAGGGAAAAAAATCCTTAAAGAAAATCTACCCTCAAAATCCATCATGATAAACCAGGGACACTCACTCATAGATCCAGGCACCGTGACTGTGGTCTTCTATTATTTGTTATCCATGGCCTCCTTCCAAAATCAAATCATTAGCATAATTTTAGTTGATTTTAGAAGGAAGGAGACCATGGATAACAAATATAAGAAGATTACCACTGTAACAGTGTCTAGATCTATGAGCAAGTGTCCCTGGTTTATCAGGTAATGAAATATAATAAGGTTACTATTGTTACCTGTGTGTCCCGGGCCACACACCTGACAGAAGAGAGTCAGAATAACATATTGGTTATAGGTAATACATATGCAAAGGTAGGTTAACTATTTAATGTCATTTAATAAGTATATGACTTCCTCAGATCTCCGAATAGAAGTATTTACCAGCATCAATCCTCAGAATGGTCAATTCTCTCTTTACAGGCTTTTTAACTGATAAAACCTTATTATTATCTTTTGTTGTGGTTAATGACATACAGGAAATTGACAACATATCCAGAGTATTATTATATACCGTATATACTCGTGTATAAGCCGAGTTTTTCAGCACAAAAAATGTGCTGAAAAACCTCACTTCGGCTTATACATGAGTCAAGAAAAAAAATAAAAACGTAATGCTCACCCTCCGGTGTCCCGATCCTCGGTGCGAGGCTCCCGATCCTTGGCGCGGTACCAGGAGGCGGCGGCTCCTCTTCTTTCTTCTGTAGCAGGCAGATCGCGTCCATGCGAACTGCCGGCGGGCGCACAAAAAGATGCAGCGGTGTTGCGGCTGATGACGTCATCAGCCGCGACACCGCGGTATCATAGTGCCCGTCCGCCGCCAGATCGCATCGACGCGATCTGCCTGCTACAGAAGAAAGAAGAGAGAAGAGGAGCCGCCGCCTGGTACCGTGCCGAGGATCGGGAGCCTCGAGCTTAACATCGGGACCGCGCCAACGATCCGGACAGCGGAGGGTGAGTATTAAGTTTTGGGGTTTTTTTTATACGCTTGGCAGGGGGCTGGCCGTATACCACATGGGGACTGGCTGTATACTACACCCTCGGCTAATACTCGAGTCAATAGGTTTTCCCAGTTTTTGGTGGTAAAATGAGGGGTCTCGGCTTATACTCGGGTATATACGGTACATCTATAGCAGGAGTGGCTCAGAAGACCATGAAATGTGTTTCTCCAACCACAATCTTGTTGGGAGTAGATAATTCTGCACATCTAAGAGAGAACTAAACAATTCCTCAAGTTCAGCTAAGAGGTTCTGAGCAGTAGTCCTTGTGTTTATATATAGTAATAGGGAGGATCACATTTCAGACTTTCCACAAATTCCAGAACAGCCAAAAATATGTGAAAACATACAAATCCAAGCACATCCACAAGCTTCCTTATTTCCTGGCTGAGAAGTGACGGAGAGCCACAATGGATTTATATGGTCAGAGTCACTCAGGTATGCCGGGATATGCTAGACATAGCCCCAAGTCCTCATCCCTCCTACTCAAAACTGTCCAGTATACTGCATTGGTATATAGCAGGACCCACACATGTTCAGCTTTTAGGCCAAACGGTGTATTAGAAAAAAATTACACAATATATTAAAGAGTAACTGTAAAGGTTTTTTATTTTTCACAAATCAACGGCACTTGGGATGTAAAACATCTTTGCCTATTAGCCTTATTACCTATATGCAGTAATTTCCTTGTTATAGACCTTATATTACCTCAATGCTGGCAACAAATCTACAAAATGTACAGTTTCATGGGAGGGGGGAGCTGCTGCTCCCTGCTCACAGGGGAGGAGGTCATGTTTCAGTGAACTTAGAAGAGCTGGATGTGTTTGAGTGAGGTATATGATCGCCCCTGTTCCCCATCAGTTCCTCCATCCCAGTCTGCGATTCTACAGAACTTTCTCTGTCTCTGTTCTTCTCACTGCTCCCTTCCCCTACCTCGTCATCTGCAGAATCAGCTATGTGTAGATAAGCTAGTAATCCTTAGTGCTCAAACAGGCTATAGACTGCATGTTACTGGTTTACGATTTCTTTCACTTATTACATGTTTCCTGCAAATCCATGTGATGGAAGCAGCCAGGCTGGTCATCATACACATCCTGTATAGACACACCGCGGTGTTCAGGGGTTTTACTTGTGGGGAAACTAAATGGATTTAATGTTAAATTACTTAGAGAGAACCCAGGGCATCATGAGATCTGTGGGCAAGTTAACTGGCCTCAGCCTGAGGGCACAGACTGACAGACATTAGTCTCCGCCCACTTCAGAACTTTGGAAAGAAATGGGACAAGCAGCACAAAGTAGGCTTCCTTCTCTTTGTTTTCAAAGGGGGAATCACATAATAATTTGGTAAAATCACTTTACAGTTACGCTTTAAAGGGATTGCCCAAGTTACATATAAAAATAAATAAAAGAAGCCTTGCAGCAGCTGTTCCCTCAGATCTCAGCAAGGTGTTTATAAGGCATCCATCTCCTGTCACCAGTGGTAAAGCCAACCGGCTATTTTTGACCGCCGTGACCCTGCCAAATGCCAGGAATCGATGAAAGACACACTGAAGTACAAACACACCGAGGCAGAATCTGTGGCACAAAAACTTTAAGAAAATCTACCATCAAAATCAAGCATAAACCAGGGGCACATAGATCCAGGCGCTGCACATTAGCATACTTTTAAAAGTTGATGTTAGAAGGAAGGAGGCCAGGGGTAACAATTTGGTTATGGTTGTGCTTATGGTTCCGAACAGGAGTTAGAAAAATAGGTTGGAACTGGATCTGCAGCTATATATTTGATTTTCTGTATCTCTGATTCTGTAGATCACTGAACCACAGGCCTTAATGCAATATGAAAGAAGAGATTCTCATCTTTAGGCTACAAGCACACAAACGTATTGGGGACAGATATAGGTTCCCCATAGTTGTCTATGGCGCTCGTGCTCAACGTACAGTGCAGTGGCCGTATAAAAGATAGAACATGTATCGTGCACCACTATTCTCTATGGAGAGGGTAGGGCCAAGCAGCGCTCTCTTCTCCCCTCTGCACCCTTCTCGACGTGTGCCCGTCCGGCCGTAGCTGCGCGGGCATACGTTAGTGTGCATGCAGCCTTAATGTGACACAAAAATCATGGTGCTAGGTAGTATAGAACCAAAGATAGGGGGTCTGAAGTGACACTCCCTTAGCAGCCTCAATATGTAATTTCAGCCAAAATCTGGCCCTTCTCTCCTAATTTTCACTTGACTTGAGGAAATTTTTCTATAGTTAATTGGTTGAGATTTGACATAAAAGAGGCAGTTCAAGAAAGGACAGTTCATTCCCTACCTGAGGGGACTAGAAGTTTATTGGGCTAAACTCTGGCAATAAAGTCCCTTTAAGACTACTTTTAGACACTTTTAAAGGGAACCTGTGCCTAATAAGCCACTACCAGCATGTTGTTAAGCAGTTGAAAAGCTTCTAGATCATGTTTCATTCATGGCCCATCTTGGTGGAATCTACTTTGAAGCGAGATGCAAGTTAGATGTATAAAGTCAGGGAAGTAGAGAATTAAACACTGAAGTCAAGCTCTCCCTTCTATGAACACCTCCTCCATCATGCTCCAGACTTCAGGACATCAATGATGTCCCTGGACGCAGGACCATAAATTACAGTGAAGGGGGAATTCTTGGGCAGGGAAAGCTTGACTTCAGTGTTAAAATCTCCGCCTCCTTGACTTCATAAAACCAATTTACATCTCACTACAAAGTTGATATTTTGGATGATGCCCCCACACTAGGCCATGAAGGAAACATAACCTAGAACAGTGATGGCGAACCTATGGCACTGGTGCCAGAGATGGCACTCGGAGACCTCTCTGTGGGCACACGGGCTGTCTCCCAGGCACAGAGTTTGCCCGACATGACACCTTCCTGCAGTCTCAGGCAGTCCAAGTAGTGCCCTGCTATTATAAAGTGACCCATCCTGTGCTGCTTGGTCCTGGCTGAAAAGTGAGGAGGAGTGGATAGGGTCGGATTGGAGCTCAAAGATTCTGGTAGCAGTTTGTTACTGCCTAGATTGCCGTGTTGGCACTTTGGGAAAAGCTAGTGTGTTTTGGGTCTCATTTTGGGCACTCGATCTCTAAAAGCTTCGCCATCACTGACCTAGAAGCTTCTCAGTTGCTTAATAACAAGCTGGTGGGGATTTATTTCTTATGACTGGTTCCCTTTAAAGACTAGCTTAACAAAAGGATGCATCTGAAAAGTACTTTTGTTTTGAGACAGAATCTGTAACTACAGTAATTAGATCATGGAGTTATCCCTATGAACACAACGCTGCAACCAATCGGTGGGGTCCTGCGTCCCATGTACATGGCTTCATGGGAAAAAATATGTGCAAATATTATGTATTCCAGCAAAAGACAGAGAGCAGTAAAACTATTCCAACCTAGAAGCCTTCTCTGAGACCGCAGAAAGACAGAAGGTTATGGGAATCTACTGCAGGAATGATAATGCTGTTATCCCAGCTGGGAAGTTTCTTTTACTGACCCCGGTCATTACTGTGATGCCGAGAAGGGAGCCAAAATTCAATGAGAAAATCCATGCTGGGGTTTAGAGTCAAAATTAAAAGGATCAGAAGGCAATCCCTCTGAAATAAACCCTTGTGCTTGTACATTGTATCAAAAATCATATTCCTCCGAAAATCTGAGCCATTCCCAGCATACAGACTGTCCGCCACAACGAGAGTGCCCGGAACTTCACATCTGTGGATTCACCCTACAGTTACAGGACATCCGCTTTTACTAAACTACCAGCCCACTCAGGTAGTGTATGACGTGTCCTCCTTCATGCAAAATCTCCACCAAAATCTCTATTTTATCTGTCCCCAAAATGTTATTTATATTTTTAAATGTGAGAGGACTTTAGACTTCTCCATACAACCTTAACAACGCTGTGAAGTACTATTCCGTTACCAGTCATTAAGTGGTTAAAAGTTTTTTTCCCCTAAGAAAGACTAGAACTAGTATGGAGCTCGCTTAACTAAATCCATGGCTTCCTTGGACCAATGGATGTCACTTGTGACGTCAAGAGAAAGGCAATTCCCATGGTTCAAGCAGGGAACAGATTGTCCTAAATGGCCCCATAACTTCCCCTTAACTTCTGGCTCGATGAAAGTGGAGAAGACTAGAAGTGTTGGTTCCCTGCAGGTACAGGGAGCCGGATCAGGCAAAGTACATGTTCTTTTGTCACTTACTCCACCTCCTAGGAGCAGAAAGCTCTTCAGGCTGAATGACCAACCACGGAGCACCTGTAGACTTGGATTAGATGTTTCCTGCTGCTACTAAGAACATACACAAACATATGATTATACAGCTCTGCAGAATGGCCACCCAACACTGGGTGCTGGTTTCTATCGTCCTCCACTGACCCGACCCCCCCCCCCCCCCATCGCTTTGTCTGCTGCTTAGTTTCCTGTGTGACACCACAACACATAGAGGTGGGGGCAGCGTCAGAACGGGGTGGTGGTGGGGATCACCTCATGGTGCTCTAGTCGCCATCTAGTGTAACTGAATTTATTTTACACTTCAGGTGGATCATAAAAAGAGAGAAAATATAAAAGAAGGGCCTTGATGTGGGCCGCCCCCTCAGGATGGGTGCACGACAGAAGCCAAAACCTCTCGATATTTCTGGCCTCTGTCACGTACCCAGTTTTACATCAGGTCCTGGTGTAGAAGGACACTATGGCTAGCGAGCAGGTGCACATACAAGAATGGGGAAACCCAGCACTTACTGTAACGGGTTAATTCAGTATACTGCCATCACAATCCATTTGTTTCCGACCCCCTCCAAATGCCCCCCAAACTAATGCATTCATGCCCGCTAGATTTGTAGAAGATGACAAGCTGTCAAAATGATTTTTTACAAGACGTCTTGTCCCCTGCCATGAACACCCAATATATAATCACAATCTCATTGTGACCTGCAATGCTTTACACTGCATTCCAACCTGGAGTCACAATGTATTGACTATTGGGGATGTAGCTGGACCGATCCAAAAGATAAGAACACACCTAGGAGGGGGAAAAAAAAAAAGGGGGGGGGGGTTATTGGACAGAACGAGATCAGGTACAAGAAGCAAACCGTGCTGTGCATTTGCATTTAGAGACATGGTTTGGATACTGCTAAATAGCAATAAGAAACTTTGAATCTCTAACTTTTATAATGGAAACATTTACACCTTTACCATGTGCAACGTAAACACCCACAGGTCCTTGTAAACCCTTCTGCTGCCACAGAACAATCTAGATCTACTATAAATGGCAATACTTAGAGGAAACCCGGCACCAAATTTCAACAAATTAATCTACCAGCCCCCATAGGGTATGAAATGTCCTTTCTAGAATTCCTCCTTCCATGTGAAATATCACTCGGTACCTACAAAACTTCTCCTTCAAAGACCTGTGAAAATGAGCAGACAAGAGTCATATTTTTGCCTTAGAGGAGTCACTTTTAGAGGCTACACAGTGTGTCACATGAGCAGTTTTATATTACCTAGAAACATGCTTTTGGTATCAAATCAAGTGCGAGTGTTATGTTTACATATGTAGTGCATACGTCCACCCATAGATTGTCATATTTAAAAAGAAAACATAGAAAAGAATCTCATCTTTTAAATTGCAGCAGGCTTTTGGTTTTACGATCTACAGAACAGAAGATAAGGGCAGCTAAAAACATAGGGGAGATTTATGTCCGAGGTAAAAGTGTTCTAGTTGCCCATGGAAACCACTCAGAATCCAGCTTTCATTTTAGGAACACCAGTGGAAACATTTAAGTTGAGCGCTCAGAAAACTCTGATAAATCTTCTCCATATTTGAAAATGTGAGCTGAAGATAACGATCCGATTCCTGCCTCTGCCAATCCCACCTACCAGCGCCTCCTTGGCGCGCTCCTTCCTTTCATACTGCTCTCTGGTCCTGAAGCCCAAGATCTGCGCATGCGCTATGCAAAGATAGTCTACATAGAGCACATGTGCATAGCAGCTCTCCCTTTGGCCCCGAGGTCGGAGAGCGATGGATTCTGTACCACAGAGTGGAACAAAAGGAAGGAGCGTGCTGAGGATGCGCTAGTAGGCGAGCCTTCGCTGCCACACCTCAGTAGTCTTTTTCCCTGCTTCTGCCAGCTAAAAAAATTAGACAGACACCTTAGGCATGACTTAGATAGTGGCAACCTACCATCGGCTCTACCTTTTTAGGTAGATCCCTGATGGTAGGTTTCCTTTGATATGACTGGCACTATAGAACTAGAGAGTGGAGTCTTAAGTGACTCCACTACCTTTAGACTCCACTAAACTTGACTCGTCTCAAGCAAATATGGCTCTTCTCTGCTCATTTTCAAATGACTTTGGAGTACTTTTTTTTGTAATATATATTATATAATATGCAGTTATATAAATGTAACTGCATATTCACCAATTGCAAAGTGGATCCACCCTGCTGCTTGGTTTAAAGGTACACAGTCACCCAATTTTACCCCATAATTCCATCTTTTATGTGAAATTTCTCCTGTTTACGTGTGTGATATATATATATCACAAGTAAACAGGAGAAATTTCACATAAAAGAAGGAATTATGGGGTAAAATTGGGTGACAGTGTACCTTTAAACCAAGCAGCAGGGTGGATCCACTTTGCAATTGGTGAATATGCAGTTACATTATGGGGTGAACTGTGAGAGAAAGCAGATAGAAGCTCCTGTGGCTAGAGGGAGACGTGCCCCTCATGTCAATGGACAGCATCGGGGATAACGCTGCCAGATTATAAAGGAGCCCTTCAGGAGGTGGGTGCACGTCATACTAACCATTAACCCCGTCTTTTCAGCGCTGCTCAGAGTAAACATGTAAATTCCTATAAAAATGAAGCAGCCAACATGTGAAGAGAAAAGTAATGACTTTTACCTTAAAGAATATTTATCTGGATGATGTACGATACGGATTCAGAAACAAGATGTCAAACTGTACGGCCTTGTATTGGGGGAGCAGAGAGCAAGTATGCGCCATTTCATAAGCTGAGGAATTTTTAAAGGAAATGAAGCTTTGTTATTCCGCACCGGCCGCAGCCTTCCCCAGCCGTGTCTTAAAAGTTATTAAATTAGAGAAATAATCGAAATGTCAGTCAGGAGGAAATCCAACGTGAGCCGCAGGCCTCAGAGAAGGGACGCGTAAATGAGAGCGGACATCTCCGAGATCCTATTAAACACCACACTGGACTCGGTGTCGCTTTTGGTAGAAACTCCTGTAACTGCTTCTTCTATGTACAATAGTAAAGGGTTAAAACAGGTGCTACACAGTCAGGGCCCCCTGAATGAAGAGGCAGAATCCATTATGTTCCTTAACCCCTGCGTGACCAATGGTCATTGGTGCCTGAATGTCTTGGGTATCTTGGGTGTGTGGACGATTTGTGCTCAGAAGGCAAGTACCAGATTAAGTGAATACATATAGACGGACCCTTTCCATCTACACCCACAATATCCTAAGAAGATGTGTACGAGATACTGTACATGAAAAAATTTTTGATCGCCCTTACACCCCTAATAATGACATGCAATAGGGCGACAGAGGATAAATGGGCAGGTAGTCTCAGTCTTCTGGCATGGTTATCCAGTCTGCTCTCAGATAAGAAACCTGCCTAAGCCCAGAGACCACCGCTAGCACAGGAGCCTGGTCTCTCAGAAATGGGGTTACTTCTACACATACCAGTTGTATGCCCCCAATATGCTCTTAGACTAGAGGAATGTGCTAAAACATGGCATTTCGTGGACCAAACACTGCTCCGAAGACCGGAGTCCATTGATGCTGGTCACACCTGCAGCCAATCACTGATCTCAGCTAAACACCCACAGGCCCAACCTTTGACCCCACTTATTTTAGGCCTAAAATCCAGGAGCGGGTTTGACGTAACTAACCTGCATCATGTGCTGGACGGAATATGTGGCCAGAACCGGGGCTCAGCATGTCAGTTCTGTTCGGATCTCCGAGTGTTGGCCCCCAGTTGACATTCTGGCAAGCACATAATGCAAATTAGTTGCATCAGACCCGCTTGCAGGTTTTAGGCCTTAGACTTATGCTGCATCAAATGGAACCTGTCAGATTTTCACCTAATGATAGTTTAGTGCTATGGGAACCTAACTGTTGCCCACAGTGTTTTTAGTACATTTCCTATCCCCAGAAAATAAAACTTGTAAGTCTCCCTGACACCCTGCCAGAAGGAGCATGTGTTATTCATGCAGGTCACTGTGTGCCTCCCTCATTTCATCTCATTCCCCCCCTCCCTTCAGAGCAGAAGACGATTTCAGCCGAAAGGAGGTGGGATGAGGGAGATGACAGAGACAAGGGCTGAGCCATACAGTGATTTGCATGACTAACAAAACGCCCCTTGTGACACACTGCTCCTTCTGGATGGGGGCCAGCTAAGTTTACAAAGTTAATTTTCTGTAGATAGTAAATAGCTAAAAACTGAGTGGCAAGAGGTCATTAGGTTAGTTAATATTTGGTGACAGGTTCCCTTTAAATTTGTGTTTAAACCAGACAACCCCTTTAATGTAACACATTTACAGACTTTAGGAAGACTTCAGACACTGTACTACTCCACCCTTGACACTAAAATCTAGTGGTGACTTTGCAGGACAAGCAAGTTTTGCACAGAATGTAGTCATTCAGGTTAAACGGCAGAACGGGAACCTTAATACACAGAATCAGTGAGACCACAAGACCTCAGTCAACGTTCCAGATGACAGCTACTCAATAATACTCATTACTAAAGAGGAATACTGCCCCCCTGACAAACAACAGCACAGACCTATATATCATAGTAGCACCTACAACCTTACCTGATATGTTTGCTTCAGCATAAAAGGTGGTGTCACTTGGACCAGATGAGGCAACCCATTGGGTCCAGTGACCACCACAACTCCATCTGTTATAAAAACACATCAATAGCAGCTTGCTGACAGTTTCCATATAGAAGTAAATAAAAGTAAATACTGACTTGGGACCACCTTTAACCCCACAAAATCAATATACAGCAGCTCAGTTATAACTAATGCATTTCAATTACATATAAAAGATGAGGGCGACTCCAGAGCCAAGCATTATGCCTGCCCGGGCACTTTCATCTAGATCCAGAGGCTGACTGCAATGTGCTGGACAGGATAAGCTATAGGCAGGCCACCAGGGCTCTAATCTGACCAGTGTCAGATCAGACGGAAATGCCTTACAGAGACTGTAATAAAGATTCAATAAAGAATATCATAAACTATTAAAAACTGAACAAAAATGTATTTTCCACCTGATGATGCACCAAAAAAGAAAAAGTTTGTGGGGCAAGAACAGCACAAGTGTGTGCACAGGTAACCTCAACCTTCCCTCTCAGACTGAGACCTGGGTAAGGAGGACTCTTACTGTGTCTTCATGGGGTCCTATAATGATTTAGGGTTCACCCAGCATTACTTGTACATCAGAAAATTATTTTGCCATTGTGTAAGAAGGCAGAAATGTAGGCTTCTGCTTGATGTTGTTGTCTGGATCAGTGTGTTCTCAACTGACAAAAATAGACCCTTACCCAAAACCTGTGCTCCGAAACATATAACCCTCAGAGCAGAAATCCCCTGACTGTTTCACTTGAAGTGGAGTTATGGAATTTTACAGCCATTACACACTTACATTATAGATATCTCTCTCAGATTTCTGTGTGAGGTGGGGGAAATGTCAGGGAGGAAGTCATGGCGTCATTACTGTGAAAGAACGTGTGGAATGTCTTGCTATGACTACTGGGGGGAAGCTACAAGTTCTTATTGATTGGACTTAAATGGAGGAGTGGTGGATAACTTTTACTATTGAGGATAACTTTGGTACCCCTACCTAGTCAGTGTGTACAGTGGCTGCGCCTATCCCCCAACAGGAGAGCAAGTGAGAGCAGCACAGAAATTAAGGTCCACATTCACACTGGGCCTCACTGGCATGGTAATACAGCACCATGGCACAAGGCATATCACACAGAACACAAAGCATACAAATAACTATATACACAACCAGGTGGTCCCCTACTTAAAGGCACCCGACTTACAGACAGCCCTCTCTGCCCACTGTGACATCTGGTGACCTTCTGGATACTTTACTTTAATCCCAGACTGCAATAATCAGCTGTAACATGTCTGTAATGAAGTTTCATTGATACTCCTTGGTCGCATTACAGCAAAAAAATAATAAATAAATAAAAGTTGAAAATCGATTTTGTCATTGGGACAAATTTTTTTTTTGTCTGGAGCTACAATTAGAAAATATACAGTTCTGACTTCGTATATATAAAAATTCAACTTAAAGAGGACCTGTCACCCTCAAAAACGGCACTAGGAGCCGCTTACTAAAGAAAGCAGCTTCTAGTGCGAAAAAAAGACACAGCAGTGTTACACTGCTAGCATTATTCCAAACCTACGATAACATTAGCAGACACTGCCGTGATCTACACTAGAAGCACCGGACCGCTCTCAAAGCGGTCCAGCGTATTCATGAGGGGGCGGTCCGAGGCACTGCCTCGTCCCCTGCTCACTCCATAGGTCAGTGGTGACTGCTGCACGTCAAGGCCGCCCCCTCATGAATACGCCGGACCGCTTTGAGAGTGGTGCGGCATTTCCTGTGTGCAGCTCAGCGGTGTTTGTTAGCGTTATCAGAGGTTTCGGATAACACTAGCAGTGTCACAATGGGTCTGTTTTAGCACTAGGAGCTGCTTACATTAGTAAGCAGCTCCTAGTGCCGTTTTTTGAGGGTGACAGGTTCTTGTACATAACCCGGGGGCCGCCGGTACATAGTAATAGCAGCTTTATGAAAACATTTGTCTCATTTATCTAATCATTTTGTCTAGTCTTTTTCTAAAGATGAGAGCTGTGGTTAGTGCAGAGCACCCTGAGATCTCCCACATGGGTCCCCAATGTAAAACATAACAGAAGCCCTGGAAGTCTGTACTGGGGCCCCATGCAGAGAGCTCACCGAACACTGTGTATACTAGTCCATGACGCTACAGTACACATGCTGAACATCTGCTTCCTAGAATTCAAAGAGGAGGGAAGCCACTTGGCGAGGAGGTCACTTCAGCAGATACTTGGATGTCTGCAGACCTTGAGAAGAATCTTAAGATATATTCATGAAGTCTAAGAATAAACACTTCATCTATAGTAGCCATTCAACACTGGGGTGTTACAAGACTTAAATATTGACTCCGCCAAGGTACAAAAACATCCCCTAAAGTAGAACTTCCAGCAAGCAGCAGTGTCTTTCCCTAGGAATGGTTGAGCTCTGTGGTAAGGAGTATTTATTCTGGAAGTCAGTCTCCGGCTATGGAATGTAGACGCTCCTACAATGTTTATAGGAATGTGCGTGTGCAGGAGAGCCTTCCCCTACATACTGTCTAAACTCATCTTTATCAGGTCTCCAGCGTGACATAGAAAATCACCGCTCCAGGAAAATCTTCCCCAGAACCAGAAATTACATTTATTGTTTAAGCAAGCGTCAAAAACTAGAAAAATTCATCAATATATCCACATTCTGTGATAACGGAACATGACAACGTTTACCATGAGAAGGTTGGTGTCAGGGATATCTCTGTTAAAAGGCATAGCTTGTTCCAAGTGACAGCACCACATTACCGGTGATGCACTTTTTGGCACCTTGGAGCCAGATCCTGTAACTTTCCTTTCCATTTTTTAATATGTCTGGTTCAGAAAATATGGAAATTTATCCAATCCTGATTATAGATTTAAACAAATGAATGAGGAGTTCATAGGTCAGCTTATTGGCCATGTGGACAACTTGAATCTTACTCATACAATGCAAAACATTGAGCACCGGCAGTGGAGTCTTAGGGTCATTGGCATAGACAGTTTAAAGCTCAAGAACATGACCCTGGTAACTCACATTGTTATGTTAGATCAGTTGCCATTACAAGGATCCGTACAGATGACAGCCCTGGTGACAGAGGAGTCATTGTTAGGTTATAAGATACACTACATCTGGTGAGTGTATGCTGCCGAAAACCCAGTTACGGATCATTGCCAGTATATAGAGGACTACTGCAGCACGAGCTCTATATGACATGTGAGCAATGTGCCCATTCCAGCTCCGCAGACCAGGGCCTCAATAATGGGTCTGTGACAGGTGTGCGGCCTTTATTATATATAGGATAGGTGATCGGATGGGGGTGCGGACCAAATGCAATCCAAGATCACCGCAGGCGCATCTCCCATTGAAGTGAACGTGCCTGCACGTCTACTATACTACGGAGAGAGCCGTCCACATATTGAGAGGGGTGCAGGGTGTTGCACCCCCCACTGATAAACCATTTATGACCTGGACTATGGATAGGTCAGTGTTAGCTATAGCCTGGATTACACCTTCAAGCGCAAGGTAATGGACTGAAAGAACTTTGTGCAGATATTTATAAATGTGCTGCATGTGAATTCAAACTCCACTGATTGGTCACAACCCTGTCATCATGAGCCACATACGTGGAGATTGTGGTATACAAGTAAAACAAAACCTAAGCCAGAAAACATTTTGAAAAACTCCAGACGCTCTCCTGAAAGAATCTGCAGGAACCAGATCCAGGAAGGCGGTTGGTGAGCGGAGCTCCAGACATAGTTTCCCTATGTAAACGTGCTGCCGATTACAATGTTTCCAGAAATTCCTCACTGCTGCTGTACAAGTGCAGGAGACGACACATCCCCTCTGGAAAAGCCGCTACTGCTGAGCAAAGCAGGGTTAGGAACACAAAAGGCGCTGTCAAACAGCTGGCAGGCACATGAAGGGGGAAGGTCAATGGCACATGGGTGGAGAGACACCCCCTGTCATCTCTGCAGATCCAGACAAACCCTAGTCTGTATATTAACTATTAATTATTCTAATATATGATCTCGTTAAGTGGCGGACACATGTCGCCAGCTAGGCAACTCCAGTAAGCGACAAAACTTCACAAGAAAATGAAAACCAGGAAACAACCCAAAACTTTAGATGCCAACTTTAATTTTCTAGCTACACAATCTACCCAAAAAGCCATTCTGTCTGATCGTGGAGACATAGGTGATCTTCCTACCCGGCGTCTGGGGGCTTACAGTGACACAATTAAAAAATGGAAAAATCAGTTGTGCCAGGGGGCATCAGGATTAAGTAGCCCAGTCACATTATGAGGCTACAAAATGCTAAAGCAACAAATCATATTGTTCCTATTGTGATGTGAGCAAAAATAGATAAGGAGTAGAGACTTTACCCGGCATCTGTCATCCATATACAATTAGGGCATTGGACACTGTGCCCAGGTATTAGTGGGTACCCAGTTACATGAAGTAAATCTTCCCCGTCATGTCTCCGATCACTGGGGTGACTACACAGAGCAGGGTGATCCCTGCTGCCCCTTTAAGGATGAGTAACTATCACTAAGTTCTATATGGAAGTGCCCGCTGCAGGTTATACATGTAGGAGATCATGCCCCCCATACCTGGCATGTCCTAAAAGTTACAGTACATGTAGTAGATTCTGCACAATGCCAACAAAACTGCCCACTTGGCATAACACAAGTCAATGGAAAGTAACAGAAGGGTCCTAAAAATTGCTAGAAAGTGACCTGATGCCCTGCACCAGCTGGACTGGGCTATGGTTTAACCCTTTCATTAGACGTGTCTACCTTGGCAGAGGAATAAGTGAAGCCATGAGGACAGACGAGCTATGCCAGCTGCTGCCCAGTGCCCGCACTACTTGCCCTGCTGGTGGAAAGTTTGCCCCGGTTCGGGTACTCACATTTGCCCGCTCTACATCAGTCGCGGCCATGCTGCCTGCTCACTGCCTATTCCCGGCCGTCTCCCGGAGCTGATGTCGTCTGAATTGATGCAATCCAAGCTCGTAGCTCTCAATGGGATCCAATATGGCCACTGCACTTCCTGGAAACTCCCCTCTGCATTACACAGCGGCTGTCACCTCCCACGGCTCGCAAAGGGCGCAGCAATGGCCTCTGTGCTGCTGCAGCTACTACTGGGAACAGAGGCTACTCTGACAGGGCCCGGCGCCGCCCTCACCCCGCAAAGCATGCTGGGACTTGTAGTCCCCGCCACATAGCTGATGCTGTCATCTTAGGGGAGGGAGGAGTGTGCGGTATACAGCGGATGATGCCCGGCGGGAATGTATACAGTGCAGACACATATATACATATAGCTACCTCTACAGGGGGAGTATATAAGAACACATGTACTGCGCGCCTGGCGCCCACTAGCGGATTGCTGCTGACATGACGGGTGCCTCATTGTATGATGTGGAGAGCGGGCTCATACGTGATGTATGTTACACCCTGTAATACGGGTCTGTGCCCTCACACCGCATAGGCATAAACCATACAAAAGAAAATAAATCGGCTGCAGAAATACCGAAGCGTTTTTTACCCGTCTTTTCCCCCAATGAAGTATTCACATGCAGTTTTTTTAATCATTTATCCCTGTAGAGGTTTGTAAAGAGCATCTATTTCATCACAATAAGGTAGTGTAGTGTACATGGAAAATGGAACAAAATGCAATCCCTGGCACCTCAACGGGCACCTCCGCCACCCAACAAGAGGTAGTCACCCGCCGGGAGGGCCGAATAAAGGTGAGAAGGCGGGAAATGCGCCTCCTCATGAAGATAATCGTGAATATTGTTCGCCGGCGTAGATTACAGCGCCAGGTATGTAGAGTTTTTGTAAGAGATGGTCGTCTGGTCCCTGTTAGTATCTGATCGGTGGCGTGACCAGCACTCGCTCAGCATTTGTGAAATTTACTGGACAAAATTTCTACATCAGATGCGCGTAATCTGTGTGCGCTATATAAATAAAGGAATTATTATTAAATTCTGCACACATACACAGAGCAAGTCTATCAGAACTGACCCGCTTGTGTATGACTGTTCTGAATCCAGCTGTAACAGAACCTTCCAGGAGCAAAACCTATACGTGGAACCGAAAATAACTGTGGAAAGGTGCAGGTTGTGAGTGATGGACCCCCATTCATCATATACCATGTTAAAAATGGATAAAGGGTAAGTTGTCACGGATGATATTGTAACACTTTTGTTTTTGATAGGCACAAGAGAGACGTCAACGGCGTTACTGGGTAAATCCTATAAATTCCTTGCGGTCCGAAGGAGAACATATCGGACAGCTATACAGCGAGTTAAGACAGTAAGTGTTTAAAGGGGGTTGTTCATTTCAGCAAATACATTTTTGTATAATGAAAATTTGTACAATTTTCCAATATACGTTCTGTATAAATTCCACAAGGTTTTGTAGATCTCTGCTTGCTGTCCTTGTATAGAAAAATCCATTGGTCATTTCCAATGTACAGAAATCTGACTATGGTTACATAGGTTTAGAGCTCGTTATAAACCACAGCTCTGTGCTACGTATGACTCCATCCTTAGGCAACAATCACAAGCAACGCTAGTGCGCAGCAGGCGGGTCTCAGCACTATCGCTATGCATTTCCCAGGAAAACATATGTGATCGGTAACCATTTAAACAAGTTACCGATCGCATGCGTTTCCCTGGAAACGCATATGCGATAGGGCCAAGGCACGCCTCCTGTGCGCTAGCGTTGTATTTTGAACGCAACACTAGTGGAACGCGTGACCGTGGCCTTAGGGTGGATTCACGCATTCTGTTTTTTAGATGCAGTTTTTGAAGTTGAAAGAATGTGTTGATCATCATTGTCGGACTGGGTTTCCTTAGGCCAGTGATGGCGAACCTATGACACGCGTGTCAGTGCTGACACGCGTAACCATTTTCAGTGACACGCGGCCGCCGAGGAGTTAAGTTTAATCCTCAGGTGCAGTACCCGGGAGGCTGAGAGACTGTTACAAACTGAGCTCCCAGCACAACCCCCTCCTTAACCTCCTTCCCAAGCTGTGTCTCCAGTCAGCACAGGTATCATCCCGGGGCTCAGCACCAGGAGAGGTGACCCGGCCATCAACTCCAGACACTCCTCTGCAGCTCCTGATAGTTGTGGTGGGGGGAGGGTGGCAGCACAGACAGAGGCTACATCGATGCTGCCCTGTGTGATGTCCCAGCAGCTGCCACCTCTACACTGACCATCTCCACAGCAGGGACCAGTGAGGACAACTACTCTCATCATACAGTGAGTAATGTCAGTGTAACTCTGCCACCTCTACACTGACCATCTCCACATTAGGGATGAGGGAGGACAACCTGCCACTCACATCATACAGTGAGTAAGGTCAATGCACTGTATGATGAAAGACAGTCATCGCCAGACATTGCGATTATTTTGCTCCTCATGAAGGAGATGCGGACAGCGGCGCCTGCGCCCTCGCTATAACCTGTGAACTTTCATAACTGAAAGTTTGCATGTTACTAAGCATTTCCACACCTGTCTGATTGTAACCGATCTATTACAATGTGCGATTTGCACATAGTAATAGATGATGCGGAAAATCCCCATATACTGCCATACTGTAATATGTCAGTACATGGTAGGATCAATCAGACAACCTAGGGTTAAAGTACCCTAGAAATTTAATAATTATACATATTTGTTATTTAAACTATAAATATCGCAAAATTATGTTTTTTTTTGTCATGGTGACACACCACCTGAGTTATGCTCGGTTTTTTGGCGAATTTTGACACACCAAGCTCAAAAGGTTGCCCATCACTGCCTTAGGCCCACCAGAGAAAATAAATTTGGGGGCGCACTCTTCATTATCCTCCAGGACATATACTCTAGCAACCTCTAAATGTGCTTTTTTTCTGATGGACCTCTAGGGTTGGGTTGAGTGAGGGCCCACCGGAGGGTCCTCTGCCACTCTGGTGGGCCAGTCCGACACTGTGGATCATAATGGGTGAGAACATATCATTGAGAGAAGCTGTTCCTCATCTTCTTTTATTCCACTACAGGTTAAGATGTTCAGAAGCTAAATGGAAGTGTATATAAACCAGTACCCTGATAACCACACTGTCAGTTCACAGAACTAGATGGACCATAGTGTTTCTGCTTAGAGAGTCCACGCCCACACTTTACACTGACCAGCCTAGGGAGTGATAGGAGCTAAAACAGCATTAAAACTGAGTAAAATTGTGAAGTAAAGGGTTAAAAATTCTTTATTGTGATAACATCACTAGAGGATTGAAATTTAAGAATTTTCTTTTGTGGGAAAACCCCTTTTTTTAACATGTATGTTATTTTCAAGGGTTAAATAACCGTCATGTGCCACCATGACAGTAAAATTCAACAAAAAGAATAAATTTGAATGGGGCAACATCCAACAGCCTTGATCTTCATAAAATCACTTTGACCAGCAGAATAAAATTAAAACATCATTTAAACTGTCTTAAATATTGCTAATGACATGCAATTATGTCATAGATAACATAAGGTATAAACAAAAGTTATGATAGAAAGTTAGATAATAATAACAAAAAAAAAACATGCCCATGAAGGCTATAATTGTTTGGATAACTAAAAGTATTTGAAAGTAATAAAGTAATATAATGTAGTGTACTGCAAATTGTCAGTTGTGTAATTTTTTATTTTTTTTTACAGGTGTCCAGAAAAGTTCCTGTCTTTTTGTGGCATGCCCATTGAGGCATTTGATCGGCTGGTCACCATTCTTGGTGGACATTTGCGTCGTGAGGACACAATTATGAGGAGGGCCATTAATCCAACAGAAAGACTACTCATCACATTGCGGTGGGCGTTGATACATTTATTTTTTGTTATGTTTCTGCTTTTTGTGGCCGTTTTCAGTAATTAAAAGAATGATTGCTTGTTATAGTCAAGCTGTCATGTAAACGTGTCATTTTCTGTCCTTTTTACAGGTATTTGGCAACTGGGGAGAGTTATGCATCCCTTCACCTCCAGTTCCGAGTTGGTAAATCCACCATATCTGGAATAGTGAAGAGCACGTGCCATGTCATCTGGCAGTACTTGCAGCCTATAGCAATGCCCAGTGTGACCCAGGAGACTTGGTTGAAGGCAGCAGCAGGCTTTCATGCCGTCACCAGTTTTCCCAACTGCATAGGAGCTATTGACAGTAAGCGTGTACGTGTGCAGCAGCCTCCGCAGTCAAGATCGCAGTACTTCAACTGCAAAGGGCACTTTTCTATCGTCCTTATGGCAGTAGCTGATGCCACATACAGGTTTCTTGCTATCAAAGTCGGCGCTTATGGAAACCCTGCAGAATCTCGAACTCTATTGACATCAGTTTTTGGGCAGGGAGTGCTTGTAGAACAGGTGACTCTTCCCCCTCCTAGACCTCTTCCAGGTACCACGCATCCAGTCCCCTTTGTTATAGTATCAGATGAGGCCTTTCCGCTGATGACCAACATGCTGCACCCATACCCACAGAGGAAACTGAATACTAGAAAGAGAGTCTTCAACATAAGGCTGAGCCGGGCACAACAATTTGTTAAGAGCACCTTCGGGATCATGGCTAACAAGTGGAGGATCTTAACGTGTGCACTGCAGTTGGATGCTGATACAGTTGATGTGGTCATCAAATCTGCCTGTGTCCTTCACAACTATGTCCGGGACTATGACCATTCTGACATGGAAGTGGAACCACAGATTGCTTTTGGTGAACCACCTGTCAGTTGTGCTTATGGCCGGGCATCTAGCTCTGCTATGGAGGTGAGAGATGCTTTTGCAAAGTACTTCATGAGTCCAGTAGGGGCCGTGCCCTGGCAATTTAACAGCCTTGGTAAAGAGCAACCAGACCAGGACTAAGGTTTTCTTCACACCTGGCCACTGTCTACCCGCCTGAATAATGAACCACTGCCCCTGTGAGCTACAGAGTTTATCCATGGTCTGATAATGGCATTTTCTATTATAGACTCCTGACCTTATAATGGCCTAATCCCATTGTGGGCTACTGGCCCTTAACCCTTATTTTGGATTAATTATTAAACTGTATTATCCTTACCCATCCCCGCACTATCCCATGGCTGCACCTGGCCTAACGACCTGAGGGGTTCACACATTCTCTCTTCTTCCCTCATTTCTTTCATGAATGGGACAGGCTTCCCAGGACTCCTTGCTGCGGTGAGCAAGTGGCAAAGGAGGCCCTTTTTAATGGAGGCCGGCAACACAGAGAGAAGAGCGACCTGTGGGCTGAACTGTACGGTCTTTCCTGAAACCCTGCTGTAGGTGTCAAACACCATCCAACATGCAGACACCCAGCTCCACACCGCACCTCCAGCAAATTTCCGATACTCCTGGTTATATCTTGTGAAGGGACATCTGTACCCTCATGATAGAATCTTGTAATTTCTCTTCTGCACACTTCAGGGTAGGGGTAGTTTGTGGGAAGATAAGAAGGCTTTTTCCCATTCTGCTTTGGTGAGGGTAACCGACAGTCTCCCACTGTCTGCCACTGGGTTTCCACAAGAAGATTTGGTCAGTAAGATAGCATACAGCTGGGATAGTAAGCGGACAGGGAGGATGAGAGCCCGAGGAGGGCCTCTAGTACAGTAGGAGACAACCCAAATCTAGAATCGGAGTCAGAGCTGAAATATGACGCTAGCTGTTGGTATTCCAATCAGGACAGAGGGGTGTTTGAGTTGGAGGCTTATAAGGCGTCCCAGACGTGCAGGGTAGTTCCGCTCACCGCCTGTCCCATATGGGTGTCTGCCTCCATCTCTCAGCATAGGAATCTGCTCCTCCCCATTCCTGGGTTGTTAAATAAGGGGGTAAGAGGACCCTTCTCTTTGTCTGAACAGGGAGTCGTGGGAAGCCTGTCCCATTCATGAAAGAAATGAGGGGAGAAGAGAGAATGTGTGAACCCCTCAGGTCGTTAGGCCAGGTGCAGCCACGGGATAGTGCGGGGATGGGTAAGATCTGTCTCTAGGGACAACCACTGTTTAGATGCAAATAGTAACACCTGCTAAGGAGGGGTATGTATCTTTAAACCCCCAGAGCAGACACATAATATTGGGGACCCCATAGACTAATAATACTCGAGACTCAATAAGCAGACAATTGATAATAGTGGAGACCACCAGAGCAGACAAAAATATTCTCTCCTTTCCTGGCTCTTATACTTTCTTCGCCACACAGCAGCTTTTTCTCTCCAAGTGCCGCCAAGCTGTGTGTCCCTTGCTGGTTGTATGCAGCGCCATCAGGACGCAGGACAGAACTGTGCCAGGAACAGTGAGGACTTCTCAGTTGAACTTACTGCTACCCGGCCTTCTGCACCAATGAACTACTGAGCTGGAGCAGAACACAACTCTTAGTTTAACATGATCCCATGTGGCCTGTCGGTGCAGATTGCACACCCCTAATAAGGGCTTTTAGATCTATGGAATTTAGGAAGAAGGCACTGGAAAGGAATCACGGCACTCCTATTAGAACTGCAAGATCGATCAGGGAAACAGGGCTGTAGAGTCTGATTCAGTGAGAAGTTGAATTTGGAAAGTTTGGCTTACCAACTCCATAGCCCTGCTTCCCACCAGCTTTCCTTTAAAGGGAGCCTATCATCAGCCTTATAAACCACTACCAGTATATTGTCAATCAGGGTAATACCTTCCAGTTTTTGTGTCTTCCATGGTCCAAAGTGGTGGCATCAGACAGAAAATCAACTTTGAAATAAGATGTAAATTGGTTGTATAAAGTCATGGTGGGAAGCTGTGAACACCATCTCCTATGTCAGTGATGGCGAAACTTTTAGCGGCTGAGTGCCCAAACTGCAACCCAAAATGCCCCTTATTTATCGCGAGGTGCCAACCAAAGATTAAAGCAGTAACTTATTGCTCCCTGTTCAACAACTTTCAATCATATTGGCCTCTTGAGGACAGCAACACAGTAGAAAGATGGAAAATGTTCATCATTTTAACTCCTTTTCAGTGTCCCCCTGTACACAGAGAAAATTGTGGTGCCAGCAGGAGGTCCTCGAAAGATAATTTGGCCCTGTCTACTCATTCTCCCTCTTCCTACAGTCCCAAGTAGCAAAGCAAGTATCAAAATATGACTGAAAGCAGCATCTTTTAAGTTGTTGGAACTGCAGGAAGATTTTTAGAGTCCTGTCTGGTGGGCTGGGGCCATGGCCCGGGTGCCCACAGAAAGGGCTCTGAATGCCACCTCTGGGTCAAGAAAGAATCACAATCTTGAAGGTGTTCAGCTGCTTGGTAGCATACTGGTAGTGGTTTATTAGGCAGTGGTTTCTACTGACAGGTTCCCTTTAAGTATCTGAGATGTCTTCTGGGTGCTGTCACATTTGACAAATGTAATTTTTAATTTGTCAGCCTAAAGACAACATTCTTACACCATTGTTAACCATGATAATGAATTTGAATAAGTTCCAGAATTACACGATGACTAAAGTCCTATACATCTCAAACCACTGGGCCACAGCCAAAAAATAAAAAAAGTCACCGTTCCCTCACAGCAGTACTCTTCTCCTCTCAGACATGGATGAACACTGCCTTGCATTCAAAATGTACTTTTGTTTTTGGGACAGCTTCATTTTCAGTTATTACAAAACAGTGAAAATATATGTGTTTTTTAAATTTTTGTGTGAAATGCCGTGGCTCCCCTTCCATGGCCTTATGGCTAGCATATTTTTTTTCTAAGATATTTTATTATTCCATGGTTGACATCTAAATAACAAAGCTCCACTGTTTTCTTCGCGAGAGATAGATCTACCACACAATTCGTCTTACAGGATTGTAGGGTTAAATGCTTCCCCAAAACAGAAAGCGTTTTGTCACACTATTTTGCTTATTCTGGCCTTGAGTAGAAACCTATGCAAATGACTGATAAATATCACTTACAATGGTTCTATTGAAATACTGTAAATGGGGAGTTGTAATGTCTGTCAGTGACTGTTTAATAGAATGTATTTTGCATTGTTAATATGGCAGGAAATATTAAGTATTAACATTAAAACTGAAATAACCCTTTAATTCTAGATGTAGAATGGATTCACTTTACATTTCATCTGCAGGTGCTTCAAACCTAACAGAAGGTGCTATGCGTGCCTACTCTAAATGGATTTTGGGGCCATAAAGTTCTAGCATAAAAAGTGATTAGTAATAAATGTAACAACATGTAGAAGCAAGGGTCTACATTATGAACATATGTTACATACAGATTGTGTTGCCAGCATCAAAATCCACAATTTGTCAAGAAGAAAAATGGTACACCGCTCAAAAAAAAGAAAGGGGACACCAAAACACCACAATTCTTTATTTATTACATAGTGGAATACAATGACTACAATCAAATATAAAAATGAATATCTTATAAGGGTCTGGATTTTGAATGCTACAATCAAAGAGAAATATAAAATTTCAGGCTTATCCAACTTCAGTGGAAATGCCTAAAGACAAGGAAATGAGACTCAGTATTGTGTGTGGCCTTAACGTACCTGCATGACCTCCCTACAGAAACTGGGCATGCTCCTGATGAGGTGGCAGATGTTCTCCTGAGGGTTCTCTTCCCAGACATGGATTAGATCATCAATTAACCCCTTGACAGGGTGTGTTTCAATGTGGTGTTGGAGGATAAAATGAGACATGATGTCCTGGACGTGCTAGAGTGGATTCAGATCTGGCGAATAGGCAGGGCACAGGATACCTAGCAATGTCATGCATCTGAGGGAACCCAGGGCCTGAAGATGTCATCCTGGTAACGAATGACACTCGGAGTACCTCTCGTGAGCACACTAAAGGCTTTGCGTCCCGCCAATGAAATGTCCTCCCACACCAGCTCTGACCCACTGACAAACCAGTCATGCTGAAGGATGTCTGTGAAGAGCAAATGTGGAATCTGCCAATCTTTTGGTTCCCTGCGTGGTGCTAAGCTGTAAGCACAACACCAACTTCATGAATATTAGTGGTTGCTGGGGGCCATTTTGCAGGGCTCTGGCACTCCTCCAAAAAGAGGAGGTAGGAGTTCTGCTACTGGGTTGTTGCCCTGCTATGGCCCTCTCCACGCCCCCTGGCATCAGCTTCATGCTTTAGACAGTGTGCCAACATACACAACTAACCTTCCTGCCAAAGCTGATTGATGTACCATTCCAGATAAACTGAACGACCTCAGAAACTTCTGAGGGCTGCAGACACTGCCTCCTGCTACCTCTAGGGGCGAGATTAATCAAAGCCCAAAAGTGACCAAAACAACAACCAAAAAGGAGGAGAACAGATAAAGGGTTTGTCATCACCTACAGAGCCACTCTTGTAGGATTATACCCACATATGTACCTTCCATACCAAACATTAACTTCAGAAATATACAAATAGCGTTGAAGTGCTTCGGGGCATATCACAGAACACCCCAGCATTAACAACACCCCACTGCACTACTACTCCACCCAAAACCTTTTCTAATCCTTCTCCCTTCAGCTACGTCACTCCTGGGACCAACAAGATGTGCTCTGCCAAAGCACTTCTGCTTCATTTCCATATATCCAAGTATAAAAGTGAAGTTTTGGCATGGAATGACCAGTTGGGCAATAAAAAAAATAGGAATGGTTGACATTCTTGTTCCTGTCCCTACATAACACAACAGTCCGTTCAAGAAAATAAAAAATACAAGAGATTTTGAGCTTGGAAGGTTCTATTCATCTCTCAAAATAAAAAAAATTAATTACAAAATAACTAGTACAGGTTATTATTCCTGGGCAATATGGAGCGCCGGGGCTTCTTGCCACTCATGAGACGGGGTTCGTTGTGTCAAAAGTTCTTCTCTCCCCCCCCTCCCCTTAATTCTCTCAATCTTTCCTTTCACCCACTAGTGCTATGCCATTTTTACACAAATTTCTGTAAAAATAAAATAAATATATTTCAGTTTTGGTAAACAATTTTAAATAAATGGAGAATTTTCATAGGACTTACTATGTGAAACATTTCTGCGAATGGTGTAAATAAGCACAATATAGAAGTAGTGTCTGAATAATATTCTCTACATGCAGTTGGAAAGTGAAATGCTCTGACTTTCTGGATCAACAGATGAAGCCTTAGGCAGTAAAATCTGCGAATCCAATTAATACAAAATTCCTATGTTCATTCATTATTATGAATCATTATTTTTCCTCCCCGTGACTTCTCCTGGATCACTTCATACAGAAAACCACCAGTGTTTACCCTGCGCTTGACAGTAGCTTTTAACAATGTGACATTTGATGCGTGATTCAGCGGATAGGCGAAGACAGAAAGAGCCAGAAAATGCTTACATTTATGGGTGGCAGCGCATAATATAATCCCTGTCATTACCTTCAGGACATTGTAGGGAAACAAGAAAGAGGAGGCACAGTCTGGGTAATTACATGAAGAATCACATGAAAAGGAAGATTGTGCTCACTACAAAAACCAAGAGTTCAGGACCAAACGCACAAATATAAACAAGGGGATTTAATCCAGGAGGCGCCACCTCCCCACTAATCCTGTAGTTTGTGTCATGGATTTTCATAAGACAAACTCCATGCATTACATTTTTAGTTTGATTAATTAATCTGTGCGATTCACGTTTTTTTTCTTCAAAATATTAATTTAAATGTTGCAGGTTTTTGGGGGTTTTTTTTCACAGATCTACATTGGAGGCTCAGCTAAGTTACTCTAAGGCTGCATTCACACACATGTATGTGGGACGTATATACGGCCCCCATACACTTCTATGGGCTCACGGCATCGTACGGGAGCGGTACGGTGCAGCACACTTGCTGCACCGTACCGCTCCATAGCCCGGGAAAAGATAGTACATGTCTTTTCTTTTCCCGTATTACGGCACCATGGCCCATATGTTCCTATGGAGAGCTGCGCTCACCTTCTCCTCCTCCCCGCGCGCTGCCGTGTGCCTGCCGCCGTGCTATGGTGCGGCAGGCAACGGCAGTGTGCATGTAGCCTTAGATCGTAAAATAAATATTATATAATCCGGCGGACACACTCAACGAGTTTAACACAACAAACTTGCACGTGTGCAACCTGCCTTTGATTTTTTTTTATCCTACCTTTTAGGTAACACAGGAAGCTCTATTAGGAGACCTTCTGTCATTTAAAGGGTATTCTCATCTGGGCACTCACATTCAGTTTAATTAATCTGCCATATATATATACATTTCTTCAATTAGATGTTATTAAAAAATATGTTCCTGTGTGAAGATAATTTCTCATAAATGTAGTGATTTGGTCCCTTAGAAACGAGATAACTTCCTCGGATACGGCCACCTCTGCTGGAGGGAAACAAATTGTTTTTGAATATAAAGTGTCTGGGAGTTACTCCAGGTCCCACAGCCGTCCTGTGATAATGATTGCTGAATCCATGTGGTCAGGTAGGACTCTATAGCACAAGTCTGACCACCGCAGCCAGAGGTCGTATCCGAGGAAGCCATCTCGTTTCTAAGGCACAACATGGCTACATTTATGAGAAATTATCTTTACACAGGAACATTTTTTTAAATCACATCCAATTGAAGAAATGTTTACATATGGCAAATGAATTTAATTAAATGTAAATTCCCTGATGGGAATACCCTTTTAATTCCATCTAAATAGCATATGTACAAATCCTGCATGGTGGACTTTTTAATACATCAAAATAAAAAAAAAAATCTTTAAAACACCAGCATACCTTCATGATAGATAAAAAAGGGAAAAAGCCTGGCTTTAAGTTTTGAGTGAATCCACACGTCCAGTTTTTCAGATGCAGCTTTTGAAGCCAAAAAGCTGTGGATGAGAATGGGTTGTAGACAAATAAATGAAAGGTGCTGCGCCTCCTCCCACTTTTACTCCATTCCAAGTTTGGGCATCAAAACCTGCATCTGAAAAACTGAACATATGTTTTTTTTTTAAAGGGTTTAATATTTATGTAAATTAGCCTGATGGGCTCCTAACCCGCCCACTGTCCCCTTATCTCCATTCGTGCTGATTGCTTCAAGAGTCGGCTGATATCAGTGAGAGGGAAGGAACACCAGAGGTGGCAGCGGAAGGGTTAGAAGTGCTGAGGGGCGGCGTGCAGTTGGAGCTTGGAGGGGATTTTCAGCCACCTATAAGGCTTATTTACAAAAACATTAAATTATTATTATTATTTTTTTACATAGAAACATCTGATTATCTTTCATAAAAGTATTCCAGTGCTCAGCTTTTTAACTGATTTTTGCTTTGTAGAGGTCAAATGACATGGTAGAATTCATACGGTATACACTCACAGGCCACTTTATTAGGTACACCTGTCCAACTGCTCGTTAACACTTAATTTCTAATCAGCCAATCACATGGCGCCAACTCAGTGCATTTAGGCATGTAGACATGGTCAAGACAATCTCCTGCAGTTCAAACCGAGCATCAGTATGGGGAAGAACGGTGATTTGAGTGCCTTTGAACGTGGCATGGTTGTTGGTGCCAGAAGGACTGGTCTGAGTATTTCAGAAACTGCTGATCTACTGGGATTTTCACGAATGGTCCGAAAAAGAAAAAACATCCAGTGAGCGGCAGTTCTGTGGGCGGAAATGCCTTGTTGATGCCGGAGGTCAGAGGAGAATGGGCAGACTGGTTCGAGCTGATAGAAAGGCAACAGTGACTCAAATCGCCACCCGTTACAACCAAGGCAGCAGAAGACCACACCGGGTGCCACTCCTTTCAGCTAAGAACAGGAAACTGAGGCTACAATTTGCACAACCTCATCGAAATTGGACAGTAGAAGATTGGAAAAACGTTGCCTGATCTGATGAGTCTCGATTTCTGCTGCAACATTCTGATGGTAGGGTTAGAATTTGGCGTCAACAACATAAAAGCATGGATCTTTCCTGCCTTGTATCAACGGTTCAGGCTGGTGGTGGTGGTGTCATGGTGTGGGGAATATTTTCTTGGCACTCTTTGGGCCCCTTGGTACCAATTGAGCATCGTTGCAACGCCACAGCCTACCTGAGTATTGTTGCTGACCATGTCCATCCCTTTATGACCACAATGTACCCAACATCTGATGGCTACTTTCAGCAGTATAATGCGCCATGTCATAAAGCTGGAATCATCTCAGACTGGTTTCTTGAACATGACAATGAGTTCACTGTACTCAAATGGGCTCCACAGTCACCAGATCTCAACCCAATAGAGCATCTTTGGGATGTGGTGGAACGGGAGATTCACATCATGGAGGTGCAGCCGACAAATCTGCGGCAACTGTGTGATGCCATCATGTCAATATGGACCAAAATCTCTGAGGAACGCTTCCAGCACCTTGTTGAATCTATGCCACGAAGAATTGAGGCAGTTCTGAAGGCAAAAGGGGGTCCAACCCGTTACTAGCATGGTGTACCTAATAAAGTGGCCGGTGAGTGTATGTCCCAGATACTTGACAACTCTCACAATAGTCAGGTGGGGGTTCCCGAATTGGGATCCACAGTCGTCGGTCATTGGATGGATTCTTCCAGATTATTAACCTTGCACATTATTTGGAAATAATTCTAGAGTGTTTATAGCGTAAGGGTTTTTACAAACCATGGCCATTTTATTATATGGAGACCTGTAATGCCACATCACAGGTGCAGACAGCAGCATTCCTGTGACCTGGTCAAACAGGCATTACTGGTTACAAGAAATGCATGCTAGCCCTGCAGAGATACCATTCACCTTTGCCATAGCTGGAGTCACATTGTATCAGCCTCTGAGAAATCACTGATTTCACAATATACTCCACAATCTGGCACTTGTCAGGTTTTGACTGGTACATGAAAAAAACCCATGTATTTACAGAAAAGGGGCATGAATTTAGGAGGAAAGAAATGTAGCTTAAGAGCACAAAGATTTTGACATAAAGTTGCCAACTAGATAGTAACAGATTTCTCATGGAGTATTAGCCACCATGATAAATCAGTCTAACTTTACGACTGCCTTCATTCTTTTACGTTAATGTGCAGGTAGCCCAAGCCAGTGAGAAGCTAAATGGTTATTTCTTGTGTTTGCAAAAATGTCTGCAATTTAAAGGGGAGATTATAAATATATATTAGGCTTGGGGAAGTGGGGGCTAGCAGAAAATCTTCTATGAACCTCCTCCGGCACTCCAATTCCCCGCAGCGCTCCTCTCCTGACCACTGCCTACCACACAATGAAACTAATGCTTTAGCAGGCACGATGCAGATGTTGAGATGAGAACATACAGTGTAAATTTGGCAAGATTTTACAACGGAGTAACAGGAAAACACTGTGCTGCACAGAAACATGAAGGACCAATTTGACATGCTTTGTGCAGCGCTACGTAATCTGTGTGTGCTATATAAATAAAGAATTGTTATTTGAATGTAAAACTGCATTGTAACAACTTAACATATGGCTGGGAAAAACTTGCAGCATCCAATGGTTTAGATTAGCATTTTAAATCCACTGTAGGATCTAATATTTTTGCGGATCCTAATGTGAAAACCCACTCCCACACCAGAAATGGAAATTGCTGCTATAAGTCATGACCGTGTCTTTGCCTAAATGTTCACTGTGTACATTCTGCAACAATTCTGCAGTGTTTGCTACTAGTTATGTATAAGGAGGGGGACTCCACATTCTTAAAAGAAATGTGTTGTCTATTTTCATTTTGAGCCATTAAAAATCCAATAGCATATTACACAATTACAATTTTAATTGTGGTTCCACCATTCAAAAAGTTAATACAAGTTAATACACCAGCTCCTAAGAAAAAGAATCAAAAAGAGTGATATTTCATTGAGGGTCACTGGTAAATAATGTGAAACTCCTCAAACACATAAAATTTTATAATTAAATAAACCGAGTGCGTAATTATCTGCGCTGCCTAGATGAGAGGGAAGAGGACCTCACCCTAAGGCAGAAAGCCGCGGCTTTCGACAATGCGTCAGTGGATCGCTCTTGTCCCAATTAACTTTCAGTACTATAGGGAAGGTCACCCCTACTCTTGACACTGTGGTGAAGGCACCGGCTGGGGCTTCCACGCTTTACTGCTACAGCGTATGAATTACATTAGGACACTGTAGGTAGTCTGAGTATCTGGTTAGCATAGACAATTCAGAGGGGCATGCGGTACCTGACTTACCTGTTTCCATATCAGTGGAACAGCATCAAGATTCACAGTACATCAACTGCAAGTGAACCTACTCTACGATATTTTGTTCTTCTGGGGTTGGTTGGAGAAAACAAGTTGAGCATCAGGTACACCGATAGTTGGTAACAGCATGTAGTGACATTATCAGGGTGGGAATATCTGCTGTGTTTAAATTGTAATTCAAACGCAGTACAAACTCTTGTCCATAAATGTCATTATATAGTAGATGCTGAATTGTATCCAACTCTTCGCAAGTTTCCCTAGTGGCAGTGGATACCAGGTTGCGAGCACTATGTGACAAACACTACATCCAGGCATTAGTTAAAGTAATGAAGGCAAGTATTAAAGAAAAATTAAAATAAAAGACAGCACAGTGGCTGACCATTTCATTTAAAAAATATATATAAATAATAATAATAATAATAATAATAATAATGTCATGAAAGTGGTCAATTGAAATCATGTGGTCCGCTACTACATATACTGATCTGAAAGGGTTTATTAAAATATAATAAATAAAACAATTGTAATCACCATTTCTGGATGGAGTGTGGTCTTCCTGCGGGTGTTTACTGGGTTTGACATGCTAGAATAATGTTGAACCACCTTATTACGAAAAAAAAAACATTTTTGGGCCCAATAGTAAATTAACTTTTATATTATAGCACATCTGTTAAATAAATGATGATAATAGAGGTCTGAGTACTTCATTAAGATGTAGAAGGTGTACCATTGGCAGGTACAGATCTGCTGGTTGATCCACCCTATTACCCCCCAGTCTGCCTTTCAGCAGGTGGAATGTTTTTGTAATTATAGATTGTTGCTACATTCATGTTAAAACAGTTTTTGTTGTTTTACAACCTGATAATTTAAACTTTATGAGGTAGATATCTGTAATGACATTGTGTGAAAATTTCCACTTTTGCAACACAGGTAAATTAAATCTATTGTCCTTTGGTATCAGCCATTTCAAGATTTTTTTTCTTGGTCCCACAATTTTAGTCACATTTGTATTTTACCTTATACAGAGAGAACATTGCAGAATTTCCTTTGGTTTACAAAAGGGTGAAAAGAGCAAGTGACTTCCAACAGGCCACATTGTGTTGCGGATTTTAGTTACATTTACATAGCGGCATCATATTCTATAGAGCTTTACAGATCATGGACAACATATACAAAGTAAAACATGAGGGCCCCGCTATCAAGAGCTCACAATCTATATATAATTTCAAATAACATTTGTTTATGCCATATCTTCCATTTTTGCAGTTTTTTTTTTTTTAAGGAAATCTACTATAAAAATTAAGCATGATAAACCAGGGACACTTCCTCATGGATCCAGACACTGCGACTGTGTCGCATAAATTATGCTAATAAAGGGCCTGAAGGGCTCCTGAGGATGTTACCAAAAACCCTCACTGTGTGTTGCAGTTTCACAGGCTGTTGTAGTGTGCAGAGCACTTCTCCCCTCCCACTGTATGCTGAAACTTCCTCTGCTACAGTGAAATTACACCAGGAAGAGGTAGCAGGTGGATGATGAGACACATCACAGCCTGTGAAGCAGCAGCCTGGAGGGGCTCCGGCAACACCCCACGAGCCCTCCAGGCTCATTAACATAATTTTCAAAGTTACATTTTTAGAAGGAAGGAAACAATGGATAACAAGTGTCCATGGTTTATTATGATTGCTTTTGATGTTAGATTTCTTTTAAAGCCATCACTTTATCTTTTATTCCGGAGTTATTTATAGCATTTTTTTTTCTGGGAAGCTGGAAAATAATTCAGAATGGAGTGCAGTTGATAAAAAAAAAAAAAAAAAAAAATTATATGATTTTTTAATATGGGTTAGAAAGAGCACATTAAAATATCCAATATATTAATACGCGCATGTCTGGGTAATTCTGTATTGAGGTACATGTATTTGCTTGTTTTTAAGAAACTATAAATGATATTTTGTCAGTGTTAAAAGAGGAGATAAAGTAGAATGTTCTCTCTTGGCAACATTCATGAATTCCATAGATCCCGAACACCCCACTCTTGAAGACCATTATGGTATATACATTTCAAATACACTACAACTCCACCTGTGCCCCGCTTAATAGACTTATCCATTGTGTCCTTTATGACCCACTCCTTTATATTATGAGGTCTTGTCCTTATGCTCCAACACCTACCACACCTATACTATACATTATGATAATCCTGTGCTTTTCTCTTTTTGACAATTAACTTCTCGGTCTACACTTCTTTATGGTTCTGCTATGTTCCCACTTCTACACCCCCCCCACTTACACTTCTGAAGACATACAGCTAGTGACAGGTTCCATAGAGCCCTGTTAACCAACTGACCCTGTTTTAATCTAAAAATGGTTTCCCTCACATCCCCATAAATGGTCTACCCCATGTATGTTTCTGATCACATGCCTCCATGGACTTCCACTTCTCCCCATCCTACATGAAAGCATGCTGTGATTTCATGTGATCAGAAACAACCATGGGGTAGACTGTGCAAATGAAACAGGACCTTAGATGACATCACCCTGGTCAAATGACAAAGTGGCCAATGACGCAACAGAGCTCTCTCTCAATGTTCTATATAGCAGCATGTTCTGTAACAGTGAGTCCTGTCAATTAGGAACAGGTAGGCAGGGCAATGCAATAACCACTGAATATGCAAGGCCTCATTGGAATCATTTAGTGACATTGGACTCACATTCGGTGATTTGCATATAAATTTACAAACTGATTTTTTTTTAACATTGCAGCCATGGAAAGGAACCATTAAGGGATAATGGCAATACTTCTATCTAAACCAGAGGTTCCCAACCTTTTTTTGCACCAGGGACCGGCTTTAAGCTAGACCAGTTTTCCATGGTCCGGTGGGGGTGGGGCTTTGGTCATATGGGGTGGGGTTATGGAGGGGTGGAGCTTAGTGCATACTTCTCATTATAAATGTCATAATTATATGATAATGTGATTCAACTTACCATAGGTTCAGAATGAGTGGGAGCACCAGGCTTGTTTCCCCTGAATCAATGGGAGCACTGGGCTTGTTTTCCTGCAACAAGACGGTCCCATCTAGGGGTGATGGGAGACAGCACTGTATGGGGAGGATACTGGTGGGACCTCTGTGTACAGCGCTGCTAAGTAGCAGCATTGTACATTGAGCGTCAGTGTATACAGCGCCCCATGACGTACAACAGGTACCATGCTGTGCTGTGGAGGGCTGTGTCACTAAGAACCGCCCGATGCCCCACCCCGTCCTGCATAAAGTTCTCCGCCAGGAGCTGCGAGCTGTCACAGCTATGGCAGAAAACATTATAAATCCACACAGAGTGAGCTCTGACCAGGCGCAGGGCCGCGGAGCTAGCTGTCAGCGGCGCCGCGTACCCAGGGGTGTACCTGCTGCCTGAGGCGAGCCATAGAGAGACGCCCCCCCCCCATATATGTAATATATCATATATCTGGGAGTGTCAGGACCAAATCCATAATTTTGGTTTGGTGTGAAAAATTAAGCAACGCAAAATGCACACAGCGTGCGGGCGTGTAGTATAAAATGCAGACAGCGTGCGGGCGTGTAGTATAAAATGCAGACAGCGTGCGGGCGTGTAGTATAAAATGCAGACAGCATACCGCCATGTTGTATAAAATGCATACAGCATACCGCCATGTTGTATAAAATGTATACAGCGTATTGCCATGTAGTACAAACTAGAAGCTCTGATAAATATCACAAATACTACATATACATACAGCATATATACACACACACACATACACAAACAGTATATACAGCATATGCACACACTGCACATACATATTTATACACACACACACACACCATATACAGAATATACATAAACACTCATACAGCATATACACTCATACACACACACACACACGAACACATAAATATATACATGCACAGATAAAGTTCCATTACCTTTTTTTATGGTCCTGACAGGTATGCGGGGAGTGGAGGAGCCGGGCACCCGGTGCTCTCCAGTGGGCTGCTGCAGCATGGTGCCGGCCAACTGGCATACGGACAGGAGCTCGGTGCCAGGTGGTCGAAAGATGGGTGCATGCCGGCCAGGCACTTGAGAGATCGTCTCGGTCGTAGCATGGTGCTGGTCTGTAGGCGGTCGCATGGTCATGGTGCGCGCGGGCGGTAGCTCGGTGCCTGGGGGCAGGCAGCTTGGTTTCGGCAGGCAGGGACCAGAGCGCGGGCGGGAGAATGATGGTGGCCGAAGGGCGTGCAAATGGCCGTCGGGAACTCGGCGCTTTCGGCCGGCAGAAGGGGCAGGCGGCAGCTCAGTGCCGGCTGTCGCAGGGAGCCTCTTGCCGGCTGGAGTGCGGGCTGGAGGGCGGGTGAGAGTAGGATGTGGGACGGCTGGCGGGAGCACGGTTCCGTCCCCTCGTACAGCAGGAGGCGAGCGCCCCTGCGCGGACCGGCTGATAAACTCCAACGGCCCGGTCCTGGTCCGCGGACCGGCGGTTGGGGACCTGTGATTATTCGAAACCGTACTTCATTAAAAACTATTTTATTTGCATGTTCTCATTAAGCTCTGTGTTTCCAACGCTGTAAACTATTCTTTTACTCCTGTATACTGCCTCTACCATCATAACACATTCGGAGACATTATTAGGTTTGCGCCATTTTTTTGGAGGCCATTTCTACCTTGCTTATCTTGCCACCGATCCTCAAGTGTGTAATGTCAAATACTGCCCAGACTAGAGGCATGACAGAGCATGACAGAATGAACATGAAATCAAAGTCTGAATTCTGGTCCTGCTCAGTCACTCCCCGGGTAACACCAATGATCGGTGCTGGCGTCAATTGCAGGTGCAACTGTTTAAATCCGGCCAGCAAAGTGGGCAGCAACATCCAAATACATTTTGTGCGTGGAATGACATCATGGGGAGTGCTGATCCTACCCGTATTAGTACTGGTGCACATGCGCCGCATCAATTTCAATGCCGCCAGGGTCTTTGCCAGCGTAATTTAAACAGCTGTTACTGGGGGCGTGGTCCTGATGGGGGTTCAACAGCGGAACCCAGACCCAAATTGGATTTCGTCCCGACCTGAATTTAATAAGAAAACATGGCACACATGCAATGTATTTTTTTATTTTTTTTTCAGTGAATATTTCAGTAAAGCCTTCATCATAGTATGAAGATAAAGTGAAAATTTAAGTTACAGATCAAAAATTACAATGTTTTGTTCATCCCGACCTTTGTCAAGTTAGATCTGGCAGGAAGCAGTATGGCAGAGGGTTCTGGTGAGGCTTTACTCACGGCAGCGCAGTGCCATTTAAAAAGTATGTAAGCGTGTTAATGCACATGTACATTGAAGCGCTTACATTCTATTTAAATGGCACTGCGCTGCCGCGAGTAAAGCCTCCCCGGAACCCTCTGCCATACTGCTTCCTGCCAGATCTAACTTGACAAAGGTCGGGATGAACAAAACGTTGTAATTTTTGATCTGTTACTTAAAATTTCACTTTATCTTCATACTATGATGAAGGCTTTACTGAAATATTCACTGAAAAAGAAAATAAAAAATACATTACATGTGTGCCATGTTTTCTTATTAAATTCAGGTCAAGACAAAATCCAATGGCACTTAAAGGGGTATTCCCACGAAGACAAGTTTCTTATATGTACTCAGGATAACAAAATAGCACATTCTCCAATTCACTGTTATTAACACAAATACAGCATTTAACAGATTCCAACCTGTCTATCAGTCCTGCTGTACACAATTTCAGTTGCCCCTAGATCCGACCCTGGAGAACAGGGGGCCACAGAATGAGAAGGATAGAGAACAGGGACCACACCCATGTGAGGAGGGGTAGGGGAAGGATTAAAGGGAGGATAAAATTAAGGAGGGGTTTTATATGTTGCATAGTTGAATTAGGTGCAGTTGTACAGGTTAATGGGGGGGAGGAGGGGGTGAGTTGGCCAAAGAAAGGGGCATTGTACCATGTGGGGACCATCAAGGTCAATATTATGCTATGTTTGTGGGAGGGACAATGGGCGTGGTTTAGAAAAAGGGGGAGGGTCTTTGTCCCTCTTTCTCTTGGCCAAAAGTTGGGAGGTATGCATGATCCATTTTCATAAAGGCTTGATAACACATTGGTTACCCATATAAACCAGTTACAGTGCAGCTTTCATTTTTCAAGAACAGAATAAGAGAATACACTTGTGCAGTGATTAGTTGCTGTGGATAATAGACCGTTTTGAAAGTTTCTAGATTCGGATCCAAATCTATTGATGTGGCATAAATACAACTGTATACATCCCTATCATTCATATGACTGGTTAGATTATTGCATATCAATGGCTGCCATGCACAACTCAATGTAACCCACACGATTATGATATTCTGGCTGGGGAGCAAACTAACCTGTCTGTTGTATAGACATAACAGGTTGGTCTGTCTATGGCCCAGGCTTTTTGTATTGAATAGTTTATTGAACTTTTTCTACTATTTTTTAATCATCTTTTTTAGGTTGTTTGAGAGGGGTTGTCATATATATATTTCACAGTGAAGAAAAAAAAATGTAAACATTCTATCAAAACCATGATGGAAATACTGTGTGAACAGCTAAGTGTGAACTGGGTCTATTATTACATTTCCTGTGCAGTCTTTTGAACATGTGTTATTAAGAAATGCAATGGCTTGTGCAGCTGCACATTATTCTGTATACATAAAAATAACATTCACTGTTTGTCGCATAATAAAATGGGTCTGACCTGAGATAGCATTCTGGGTGCGGTCACATGTGCTGCTAGGGAAGCTTAACAAATGCAGGGCTAGCGTACGGGGACAGTCCTCAGCCTCATGCCATATGTGATTCTGTGGGCGACCATAACCTGGTGTCTTGCATTGTTATAATAGCGCTACATATCACCGCACAGTCAGTCTTTGACTGCACTGACCACTGTCTGAAACAACCAATGTTATTGGTTCCTTATTATTAGAGAGACAAGGTCACTCCATTCAGGGTACTGTCACACGTAGTGCCAGTTCCGGGTTTGTAAGTGCAGCGCTATGTGTGACCGTACCCTCAAGGTTTGAGGACATGTTTACACATTGGGGACATTTACTATGGTGTTTCCGCCAGTTTTGTGGCGCTTTCACCGCATCTTCTGCTCTCCTACCTATTTATTAGCTGTTGGGGACAGAAAAAAAATGACTTTTTCCGCCTGCTCCGACTCTTCTCTGAAAAGGGGCGTGGCTTTGGCAACTCAGACACAATTAATATATGTCGCAGCCATTTTTGGACGCTGTAAACTGGCGGAAAGTAGACCAAAAGAAATTTGGTCTTGCAGGGACACAAGTCAGTGCTATTGCACTGTTGCCTGTTCTCTGACCGTTGGACACATTTCTGGTGCTCGGGACAGATTTTGGTCCCAGGGACAGAAAATGGTCTCGGCGGCAGAAATTTATCTGCACAGCTACACAATATTAAATGTGTATCTTCTTACCGAGAGCAGGTCGGCAACAAAGCCAATGCAGACACCGACACTTTATGTAAATGTCCCCCAATCTAAAGACTTCAACCGTGATCATATGCTGAGGTAACAGTATGGCCGCGGTCACACGTACCGCTAGGCGTCCGTTCATAACGCGACGCTAGCACACAGGGGGTGGTAGGCGGCCCGAACGCACATGCGTCTCCAGAGAAACGCATGTGATCGGCTTATCAATCGCATGCGTTTCCCTGGAAACGCATGTGCGTTTGGGCCGAGGACCGTCCCCTTGGCATTAGCGTCACATTATGAACAGACGCCTAGTGGTACGTGTGACCGCGGCCTATGGGGTATTTATCAAACTTTAGTTATTTTCTTCTTTTTTTGAAACTTTTTGTTTCACAAAGTTTGCTATTTTGTTCAAGGTGACACACGTGGCGGTTTTTGTTGCAATTTTTGAACACATTAAAAAGGCATGCGTTTTTCAAATGTTTGCTTGCTTTTTTAAAAACGCAGTGCTTGATGTGCGTTAATTGCATGCAGCTGGGTCTCTTGGAATTTGTAAAAAGGCAGTGATCTTGTTCTCCCTACTGTTTGTGCATGAAATGTGTTTCAAAACGCAGACCACAAACTCATGTTTTCAAAAATTCAACCGCTTTGAAAAACACACCTCAAAGACGCATACACAAAAAACGCAAGAGAGAAAACAAAGTTTATCCAAAAACCCCTTTAAAAAGCAAATATGCAAAACTGCTGCATTTTGGAAGGATGCAAAAACGCACTGTTCCAGAGAAACGCATGTGATCTGGTTATCAATCGCATGAGTTTCCCAGGAAACAAATATGCGATCGCCCGAGCCCCGCCCCCTGTGCACTAGCGTCGCATTATGAATGCAACACTTGCGAAACGTGTGAAGGCGCCCAGAGGGATAGCTTTCTCATAGGCACGTAGCACTTAGGCCAGTGGCACACGTTTTTAAACCGTTTTTGGGCGTTTTTAAGCAGTCCGTTAAAAAAATGCATGCGTTTTGACAGTTTTTTCCAATTATCTTAATGAGGACAAACATGGTCAAAAAACGGAATGAGTTTTCAAAAACTGATGCTTTAACGGACTGCTTAAAAATGGCCCAAAAACGGGTTTAAAACGCCATGTGTGTGCACGAGTGCCGGCGTGCATGCGTCCTAGGTATCGGGGACACGTGCGCTGGCCAGCCAGGACAGGAGCAGGAGCGTGGAGAGGCGAGTGCAGAAAAGTGCAAATAGCTAAGTAGATGAATAAAAGATAACGGAAAGATGTGCTTGGCCATTACATTATTCTTGGGCTATTTGCACACACTGCAGAATGGTGGTAGGATTTACGCCAATTTTAAGGGCGCGTTCACACGTTGCGTTTTGGTTGCGTTTTCATTGCGTTTGGAACGCATATACAACAGCTGATGTGAGGTAATTTGCCTAATTACATTACCGTTTACGCTTGTAAACGCAATGTTAACGCATGCGTTAACAAAACGCATGTGTTAACGCTTTGTTAACGCATGCGTTAACATCGCGTTTACGATGCGTTTTGTTAACGCATGCGTTAACAGTGATGAAATTAGGCAAATCACCTCTCCTCAGCTGTTGTATATGCGTTTCAAACGCAATGAAAACGCAGGTCAAAACGCAACGTGTGAACGCGCCCTAATACTGTGGCGAGTCCGCAGCAGGGGTAAATCTGATGTGTATATTGCCATGGCTAGGGGTGGAGATCAATCTTTGCATTGCAAAGGTAGGGCTGTGTTCACATGTGGCGTCTGTTTAGGCCACGCTTTCAAGTTCCGCTATGCGTCCATTCATAAGGGGATGCTAGCGCACAGGCGGGCAGTCCCCGGCCCAAACGTACAAGAGTTTCCAGGGAAACCCATGCGATCGGCTTAACAGTTTGGACCGAGGAGCGCCCCCTGTGCGCTAGCGTCGCGTTATGAACGGACGCTTAGCGGAACATGTGACCGTGGCCTGACTAAATGCAATGCAAATGCAATCTTACTTCAATTGGTGATAACAGGAGAAGTCAGTGGGGGACATTTACTATGGTGTTTCCGCCAGTTTTGTGGCGCTCTCACCACATGTTCTGCTCTCAGACCTATTTATTAGCTGTCGGGGACAGAAAAAATGACTTTTTCCGTCTGCTCCGACTCTTCTCCGAAAAGGGGCGTGGCTTTGGCGGAGTGGAAACTCAGACAGAATTAATATGTGTCACAGCCATTTTTGGGCGCTGTAAACTGGCGGAAAGTAGACCAAAAGAAAACTGGTCTAGCAGGGACTGTTGGACATATTTCTGGTGCTGGGATTTTGGTCCCAGGGACAGAAAATGGTCTCGGGGACAGAAAATGGTCTCGGCGCCAGAAACGTCTCTGCACAGCTCTACAATATTAAATGTGTGTCTTCTTTCCGAGAGCAGGTCGGTAACAAAGCCAATGCAGACACCGACACTTTAAGTAAAGGTCCCCCAGTGAGTTGAAACACAACGCAAAAGCCACATGAACGCTAAGTGTGAACTTGGACTTGGATGTTCTCTCCGTGTTCGCGTGGGTTTCCTCCTGGTCCTTCGATTTCCTCCCACACTCCAAAAAAAAAGCAAAGCATACTGGTAGGTTGATTAGATTGTGAGCCCCATTTGGGACAGGAACCGATTTGGCCAACTTTGTGCTCTATATAAAGGAATTATTAATTTCCACACCATGATTCACAGCACTAAGTGACATGTCGTTTGATGCTGTGGATATCAACCTTTGGGGTGCATTCACACGTTCTGTTTTTCAAATGCAGTTTTCTAATCTAAAAAAGGTGGTTTGTAGAGATGAGCGAACATGCTCGTCCGAGCTTGATGCTCGGTCGAGCATTAGGGTACTCGAAACTGCTCGTTACTCGGACGAATACTTCGCCCGCTCGAGAAAATGGCAGCTCCCGCCGTTTTGCTTTTTGGCGGCCAGAAACAGAGCCAATCACAAGCCAGGAGACTCTGCACTCCACCCAGCATGACGTGGTACCCTTACACGTCGATAGCAGTGGTTGGCTGGCCAGATCAGGTGACCCTGGGATAGACTAGCCGCTGGCCGCGCTGCTCGGATCATTCTGTCTCTGGATGCCGCTAGGGAGAGAGCTGCTGCTGCTCAGGGAAAGCGTTAGGGTGTTCTATTAGCTTACTGTTAGGCAGGAGTGATTCTCAAAGAACCCAACAGCCCTTCTTAGGGCTACAATAACGTTCTACTTTTTTTATTTTAATTTGCATCTTTTACCATTTTGTGAGGAATTAGCAGGGGGACTTGCTACCGTTGTGTTTAGCTCTTAGTGGCACACATATCCATAGCAAAGACCGAAGTGGGAAAATTCAGTAGGGGTTGGATTTCTATTAGGCAATAACTCAGTGTCATCTCATCTGGCATAGTACTGTGCTTCCTTTGATACTTGGCTAGAAAATAGCCATAGGAGAATACAAACAGCTTCTTGAAGCCTACAGTAGCGTTCTATATATTTGATTTCTGGTTGATCTGCTGGTGACTGTAGTTTCTGCAGTGCATGTACTTGCCAATTCTGAGCAATTTGTAGTGGGACTTGCGACCGCTGTGTTCTGCGCTTAGTGGCGCACATATCCATAGCAAAGGCTGAAGTGGCAAAATTCAGTAGGGGTTGGATTTCTATTAGGCAATAACTCAGTGTCATCTCATCTGGCATAGTACTGTGCTTCCTTTGATACTTGGCTAGAAAATAGCCATAGGAGAATACAAACAGCTTCTTGAAGCCTACAGTAGCGTTCTATATATTTGATTTCTGGTTGATCTGCTGGTGACTGTAGTTTCTGCAGTGCATGTACTTGCCAATTCTGAGCAATTTGTAGTGAGACTTGCGACCGCTGTGTTCTGCGCTTAGTGGCGCACATATCCATAGCAAAGGCTGAAGTGGCAAAATTCAGTAGGGGTTGGATTTCTATTAGGCAATAACTCAGTGTCATCTCATCTGGCATAGTACTGTGCTTCCTTTGATACTTGGCTAGAAAATAGCCATAGGAGAATACAAACAGCTTCTTGAAGCCTACAGTAGCGTTCTATATATTTGATTTCTGGTTGATCTGCTGGTGACTGTAGTTTCTGCAGTGCATGTACTTGCCAATTCTGAGCAATTTGTAGTGGGACTTGCGACCGCTGTGTTCTGCGCTTAGTGGCGCACATATCCATAGCAAAGGCTGAAGTGGCAAAATTCAGTAGGGGTTGGATTTCTATTAGGCAAGAACTCAGTGTCATCTCATCTGGCATAGTACTGTGCTTCCTTTGATACTTGGCTAGAAAATAGCCATAGCAATAGGATAGCATTGTTTGGTTTTAAAAACTCAAAAAAAAACAAAAAACACAAAAAAAAAAAAAAAAAATAAAGTTATAACTCTCATTTTAAAAATGTTTAACCCGAGGGCTAGGGGTAGAGGACGAGGGCGGGGACGTGGGCGTCCAACTACTGCAGGGGTCAGAGGCCGTGGTCCTGGGCGGGGTGAGACACCACCTGCTGATGAGGGAGCAGGGGAACGCCGCAGAGCTACACTCCCTAGGTTCATGTCTGAAGTTACTGGGACTCGTGGTAGAGCACTGTTGAGGCCAGAACAGTGCGAACAGGTGATGTCGTGGATTGCTGACAATGCTTCGAGCAATTTGTCCACCACCAGTCAGTCTTCCACGCAGTCCACCCATGTCACCGAAATCGCCACTCCTCCAGCTCCTGCACCTCAGCCTCCTCCCCCCCAGTCTGCCCCCTCCCAGGAAAATTTGGCATTTGAACCGGCATACTCTGAGGAACTGTTTTCTGGACCCTTCCCACAGTCACAAACCACTTGTCCGGTTGCTGCTGAGCAATTTTCCGATGCCCAGGTTTTCCACCAGTCACAGTCTGTGGGTGATGATGACCTTCTTGACGTAGTGGAAGTGTGTAAAGAGGTGTCCGACGATGAGGAGACACGGTTGTCAGACAGTGGGGAAGTTGTTGTCAGGGCAGGAAGTCCGAGGGGGGAGCAGACTGAGGGATCGGAGGATGATGAGGTGACAGACCCAAGCTGGGTTGAGAGGCCGGGTGAACACAGTGCTTCTGAGACGGAGGAGAGTCCTCGACCTGAACAGGTTGGAAGAGGCAGTGGTGGGGCCAGACGGAGAGGCAGGGCCAGAGCTGGTGCATCAGCGCCACTGTCAACTAGTGAAGCTCCCGTGGTGAGGGCTCTTGCGGCGAGGGCTAGATCTTCAGAAGTGTGGAGGTTCTTTAAGGAAACACCGGATGACCGACGGACTGTGGTGTGCAACATTTGCCAAACCAGGCTCAGCAGGGGTTCCACCACTACTAGCTTAACTACCACCAGTATGCGCAGGCATATGAATGCTAAGCACCCCACTCAGTGGCAACAAGCCCGTTCACCTCCGGCCGTGCACACCACTGCTCCTTCCCCTGTGTCAGCTGCTAGTCAGCCCCCTGCCCAGGACCCTGCCACAAAAACCCCATCGTCGCCTCCACGATCCTCCACAGCATCCACCAGCGTTCAGCTCTCCATACCCCAGACGCTGGAGCGGAAACGCAAATATAGTGCAACCCACCCGCACGCCCAAGCCCTTAATGTGCACATCTCCAGATTGCTTAGCCTGGAGATGCTGCCCTATAGGCTAGTAGAGACCGAGGCCTTTCGCAACCTCATGGCGGCGGCCGCCCCTCGGTATTCGGTCCCCAGCCGCCACTACTTTTCCCGATGTGCCGTCCCAGCCCTGCACCAGCACGTGTCAGACAACATCATCCGTGCCCTGACCAACGCCGTTTCTGACAAGGTCCACCTGACCACGGACACGTGGACGAGTGCTGCCGGGCAGGGCCACTATATATCGCTGACGGCACATTGGGTTAACTTGGTGGAGGCTGGGACCGAGTCTGACCCTGGGGCTGCTCATATACTGCCGACGCCGAGGATTGCGGGGCCTACCTCGGTCCAGGTGTTTCAGGCCTACTATGCCTCCTCCTCCTCCCACCCCTCCTCCACCTCCTCCTCCGAACTACCATCCGTGGGCACGGCGCCATCAGTCGGTAGCTCTAGGCACAGCAGCAGTGCCGTCGCTAAGCGACAGCAGGCGGTGCTCAAACTGCTGAGCCTAGGCGACAAAAGGCACACCGCCCAAGAGCTATTACAGGGCATCACGGCGCAGACTGATCTGTGGCTGGCACCGCTGAACCTCAAGCCGGGAATGGTTGTGTGTGACAACGGCCGTAACCTGGTGGCGGCTCTGCAACTCGGCAGACTGACACATGTGCCATGCCTGGCCCATGTGTTAAATCTGATAGTGCAGCGTTTCCTCAAGACATACCCCAATCTGTCTGATTTGCTCACGAAGGTGCGCCGCATCTGTGCGCATTTCAGGAAGTCCAGCCCAGATGCTGCCACTCTCAGGGCAGCGCAGCGCCGCCTCCAACTGCCCGCTCACCGACTGTTGTGCGACGTGCCCACGAGGTGGAATTCAACACTGACCATGTTATCCAGAGTTTACCAGCAGCGCAGAGCGATTGTAGACTGCCAGATGTCAACTTCCACCAGAACTGGTAGTCAGGTCAGTCAGCTTCCTCAAGTCTACAATGAGGAGTGGACGTGGATGTCTGATATCTGTCAGGTGCTGAGTAACTTTGAGGAGTCAACACAGATGGTCAGTGGCGATGCCGCCATCATCAGCCTCACCATCCCGCTGCTTGGCCTGTTGAAAAACTCTCTGGTCAGCATGAAGTCGGAAGCTTTGCGCTCGTCACAAGAGACGGGGGAAGAATATTCCCTTGTTGATAGCCAAAGCACCCTGAGGTCTGTTTCTCAGCGCATATCGGAGGAGGTGGAGGTGGAGGAGGATGAGGAGGAAGAGGAGGAGAATGTTGGCGAGACACAAGAGGGGACCATTGTTGAGTCCTTCACTGTTCAGCGTGTATGGGCAGAAGAAGAGGAGTTGGAGGAGTTGGAGGAGGAGGAAATGGACAGTCAGGCCAGTGAGGGGAGTGAATTCTTACGCGTTGGTACTCTGGCGCATATGGCAGATTTCATGCTAGGCTGCCTATCCCGTGACCCTCGCGTTCAAAGAATTTATTCCAGCACCGATTACTGGGTGTTCACTCTCCTGGACCCACGGTACAAGCAAAATCTTCCCACTCTCATCCCTGGAGAGGAAAGGAGTGTGAGAATGCATGAATACCAGCAGGCCCTGGTGCACAAGCTGAAACAGTATTTCCCTTCTGACAGCGCTAGCGGCAGAGTGCGTAGTTCTGCGGGACAAGTAGCGAGGGAGAGTAGGCGAGCAGGCAGCTTGTCCAGCACTGGCAAGGGTACGCTTTACAAGGCTTTTGCCAGCTTTATGTCACCCCAGCAAGACACTGTCACCTGTCCCCAGTCTCGGCAGAGTAGGGCTGATCTTTACAGAAAGATGGTGAGGGAGTACGTAGCTGACCATACCATCGTCCTAAATGATCACACAGCTCCCTACAACTACTGGGTTTCAAAGCTGGACATGTGGCACGAACTGGCGCTGTACGCCTTGGAGGTTCTTGCCTGCCCTGCCGCTAGCGTCTTGTCCGAGCGGGTTTTCAGTGCAGCTGGTGGCATCATCACCGATAAGCGTACACGCCTGTCGACTGACAGCGCTGACAGGCTGACGCTTATTAAAATGAATAAAGGCTGGATTTCTCAGAATTTCCAATCTCCACCAGGTGAAGGAAGCTCAACCTGAATAATTGATCCACTCCTCCTCCTCCTCCTCATTTTCCTCCTTCTCCTCCTCTTTGTACAGTAAAGCAGAGGAAACTGGCTATTTTTTGACAGGGCCCACTGGCTCTTGCTATAGTACTTCATGCATTTAATTTTTCTGGAGGGCCACCTACCCGGTCCTCTGTTTGAAACAATTTTTGTGAGTGCCACATACAGGCACTCAATCTATTCCATTTTACTGCAGGGCCACCTACCTGCTCCTCTGGTTTGAACAATTTTTGGGACTGCCACATACAGGCACTCAATCTATTCCATTTTACTGGAGGGCCACCTACCTGCTCCTCTGGTTTGAACAATTTTTGGGACTGCCACATACAGGCACTCAATCTATCCCATTTTACTGGAGGGCCACCTACCTGCTCCTCTGGTTTGAAAAATGTTTGGGACTGCCACATACAGGCACTATCCAAATTAAATTGTCTCCATAGCAGCCTCCACACGTTGTCTCCATTGCTACCTCCAAAAGTCGTCCATATAGCTGCCTCCATACATCGTCCCTTTATCAAACGAGGTGTGTCAGGCAGAAATTTGGGTTGTTTTCATGGATTCCACATCAAAGTTGTTAACTTTGTCGCCACCCTGCTGTGTTATCCACAAAATATACTGGCAAACTTTTACCATTTACGGATATTATTTCAGCGCTTCTTGCGCAGATGTTTACATTCCCCTCACCCGGCATATCCTAAACTTATAAGAACGCTACTACACTTGATCTTATACAAAAGGTTCTTAGAAGTGCTGTTTGGGGAGTAGCCTAGAGACAGGGGCTTGGATTGGCGAAAGCTCGCCTGGCAGCGGAACGCCAGCTCCATGCGCATCATGCGCTTCTTGCGCATCTGTTTACATTCCCCTCACCCGCCATATCCCAAACTTATAAGAACGCTACTACACTTAACTTGGTGCAGGCTGGGACCGAGTCTGACCCTGGGGCTGGTCATATACTGCCGACGCAGAGAATTGCGGGGCCTACCTCGGTCCAGGTCTCAAAGGCCTACTATACCTCCTCCCACCCCTCCTCCACCTCCTCCTCCTCCGAATTACCATCCGTGGGCATGGCGCCATCAGTCGGTAGCTCTAGGCACAGCAGCAGTGCCGTCGCTAAGCGACAGCAGGCGGTGCTGAAACTGCTGAGCCTAGGCGATAAAAGGCACACCGCCCAAGAGCTATTACAGGGCATTCCACATCAAAGTTGTTAACTTTGTCGCCACCCTGCTGTGTAATCCCCAAAATATACTTGCAAACTTTTACCATTTAGGGATATTATTTCAGCGCTTCTTGCGCATCTGTTTACATTCCCCTCACCCGGCATATCCTAAACTTATAAGAACGCTACTACACTTGATCTTATACAAAAGGTTCTTAGAAGTGCTGTTTGGGGAGTAGCCTAGAGACACGGGCTTGGATTGGCGAAAGCTCGCCTGGCAGCGGAGCGCCAGCTCCATGCCAAGATCCAACTAACATAGTTTTAACTGCAGCACCTTTAATCTACTACTAGTTCACTGCCTCCATACATGGTCCCCTTATCAAACGAGCTGTGTCAGGCAGAATTTTGGGTTGTTTTCATGGCTTCCATGTTAACTTTGTCGCCACCCTGCTGTGTAATCCACAAAATATACTGGCAAACTTTTATCATGTACCGATATTATTTGAGCGCTTCTTGCTCACCTCCTTTGGTTCCTCTCTGCTACCCATTGGTTTGAAGCCTGAGTCCATTTAGGGTATGTTGCCATGCCTGCCGCTGCTGCCGCTGCCTCTGCATGCCGTCCCCTATAGTGTCAGGGTCAATTATTGGATGTTTTAGATGCTATCTAGCTTCATTCTGTCACTCTGTCATGGCCATGCTGTTGCCCATAATTTTGGCATAATGGTGCGATTATGCAGCCTCAGAGGCATCCATGCATGCTGCCCCTGCTGTTTCCTGTCCATTTCCGTGGTGTTTCCATCCTTTTCTGAGGTTCCCAGGTGTTTGGCCAAGCTTCCCTGTGCAGAGCCTTGGTCCCCTTGAAAAATGCTCGAGTCTCCCATTGACTTCAATGGGGTTCGTTATTCGAGACGAGCACTCGAGCATCGGGAAAAGTTCGTCTCGAATAACGAGTACCCGAGCATTTTAGTGTTCGCTCATCTCTAGTGGTTTGCATTAAAATAGGTGAAAACATTGATAGAAGCTACTCCAACTCTTTTTTAACTCCATTCCTGGTTTGGACATCAAAAATGGCATCTAAAAAAAAAAAAAAATCACGCAATAACCAAATTTCATGGACTGAAACAGTGGTGAAGACAGGGCTCCAAATATAATAGTGATATATGATTAGAGTCCCTTCTTACACACAAAACAGCAGCGCTAAACCCCAAGATTTTGATGCAGTAAATGATGGCGCTACATAAAGGTTTATAATCATTATTCCAGCCTCTCAGGTGCCTAATAGCAAATACATTCACAGTTTCTAGCTGCACAAATAAGAGGTTAGCAGAATTAGGTTTTATTTTTTGATAAGCAATTTTAACAGTTACAAAAGAAAACTCATTAATTTTTTTTATAAGCATAACATGTACAATATTGTCAATAATACCGTTGTTAATCAGCTGAACTCACCATGTAAGCTGCCCTCACAGTCTCTGCAGTGAAAATCACCCAGCTTTCCTACACTCCTGAACGGGATGGGTCTAGGAAAGCTGTTTGAGAACCCCTACTTCTAGAATCTGTTATAGAAGCAGTGGACCTGGGGACTATTATATGTGTAAAGTAACATGCAATGTTATATTTACTGTTATATCCTAATAAATAATTATTTGTATGATAAACATTAATTCTAATCATCTCAGTAGGGTTGTTGTCATCTGATTATTTCATAGCATTAGCAGTCACAATGATACAGCAGTAGAGGTGCTCTCACCTGTCAGCTCTTGTCTGATGGTGGCTCCAGGTGACAGCAGATCAGGGACGTCCAAGCCTCCGCCTGCAGGCTGCTCCCCTCCCCCTCCTGCCTCTCTTTATTGACTGATCACTCAGGGCTGGGCGTAGCAGAGCTGATCACAAAGTTTCACCCCGGAAGCAACAGGTAAAGTTGCACAAGAGATACAAGGAGAAGACATGTAAAGAGGGTGATCTGCACCTCTGAAGATCCCCCTTTACCACCCCCTCACTGTGAAAGAGGAGAATGGCTGTAACACAAGAAGTTGTGCTGAACTTTCTGCTGGAAGAAGGAGGAAAGGTGAAGAACTCAGATCTGCTCAAGAAGTTCAAACCTGTTGTGGAGTCTCCTGACCCTCAAGAAAAGGCAAGAAACCGGGAACTTTTTAAGAAGTTTGTCAATAACATAGCAGTGGTGAAAGATGAGGAGGGGACAAAGATGGTGGTGCTGAAGAAAAAGTATACCTACTTACTGGCAGAGAGGGCGACTACAGAGGTGGTGGAAGAAGAACCACCACAACTTGGCAGTGACCACATAGAGGAAGCAGCAGCCAGCTACCAGGAGGAAAGCACTGTACAGCAGGATGGACCTGATCCAGATCCCATGCTGCCAGAGATACAAGAGGTAGCAGCTGACCAGAAGGTAGATGAACAGGCTACAGAAGACCAAAATGAAGCCAGAAGGGAGTCTGTATCTGACATTGTGTCCAGAATGGACAGTGCTGGACCAGTTCCTTTTCCCAAAGCATGGTCTGATGCCCAGGCTAAAGAACAGCTCCAGAAGCCGCACATGTTGCCATTACGTTATGCCCAAACTTCATTTGAAGAAACAAATCAGAGCGAAGACCATCCACTCCAGACAACTACCCTACCTAAAGGTATTCCGGAGGCTTCACTCACTTCTTTGCCCAAATCCCCCAAGGTGGCCAGAAGACAACTGGATGATACTGGCTCCAAGTCCCCCCATATCAAGAGGTCATCCAAAATGATGAAAGTCAATGAGGAGACCAAGTATTCAGATGTGGTACCCCTGGAGGCATCTGAGCATCAATGGTTGGTTACTTCTACTGACGGTCGATGGAATCATATCCTCCTTGGTCTTATTAGTAATGACAGTGACTTGGCTGGTAAGAAAGACTTTATATCTGGATTTACTGCATTGCACTGGGCAGCCAAAAGTGGCAATACAGAGATGGTGAAACTATTGTTTGAAAAGAGTGAAGGAACCCTTAATGTGAACGTGAGGTCTTTTGGAGGGTATACACCGCTACATATAGCTGCTATACATGATCATAAAGATGTCATCCTTGTCTTAACTAGAGATTATAAGGCAAACATCCACATTCGAGATAATAGTGGAAAAAAGCCATACCATTACTTAAAGAAGAGCTCTCCGATACAACTGAAGTATATTTTACATGATCCTGCTGCTGTAACCGTGGAACATAACCCATCAAGAAGAAACACAAAGGTTGCTGCCTCTATATTGGGAACGACCACTGCCTTCCTTGGTGTCCTTTCTGATGACATTGCATTTCATGACTTGACCAAAGGCATCAAAAAGCCAGGATCTTTTAATAAGTTCTTTACTGCCCCTGCTGGGGTCAAAAAGAAGCTAAAATCAAGGGAACGCTATCCATCTATTGCTTCACTTTATGAAGAATCCGAGGAGCACGATGAAATTGTGGAAAAGCGGAGACCTGTTTCTGAATATTTCAGCCATCAGTTGACTTAAGAGAGTAACCTGCATCTTGCACTGAATTTGTGTTAGGTTATTTGTTTTTGTTTTAACTCGCCTATGCTTAGGTTAAGTGATGAGAACAATTTAGTTTTTTAGTGATTGAAGTGATCACAGCTTTCCACTAAGCACCAGTTCCAAGTCCCAGGTCAGTGATGTCACCTCCAACAGTCACATGGCTTGCTTTGTAGCTTTACTCCTTTCACCTGAATGGGGGCAAGCTGCAATACAAAGCACAACCACTATACTATGTACGGCACTGTGCTAGGTGGACTGTGGTGATGCTGCAGTACTGGCTTGAACACTGCAGATGCTTTAATTAGTTGATGTTGATGTTCTGTACATGTGTTTCTCTCTTATGTGCAGCATGTGGATGCAGTTTTCATGTTTTCTTTCCACATATTTCATCAATTGTTGACTAACAGAATCATGACTACTTTTGTGCTGTTATTGTATCATTTTTGCATTAAATATCTTGATCTAATACCCTCTGTGGAGACTGCACAGAGATAAGGTATAATGGCAAGACTTCAAGGGGTTTTCCGTTTTCAGCAATTTCCGTCGGCTCCATTGAGATGTATAGAGCAGAACTATCATGCACTGCCGTCTGCTGCATTAATCTCCAGGAGCGACAAGGGGTCCAACTGAGGTACCATCAGACCCCTTATTCTTGAGACCCCCACAGATCACATCACTGACACCCCTACCGATCAGCAAGTTAGGCCCTAATCCTATCCTACCCCTTCTGACACATGCTCATGAGTGAAAATAGGATCCCCGTTCTCCACATTGCTGGGGGTTCCAGCAGTTGGACCCTCGCCAATAACTTTCCTAATTTTGTAAAACCCCCTTAAGGCTCACAATATGATTCAAAAACTGATAAAAAAAACAAGAAGTGAACTGGTTCCTACTTGTCACATACTTTCAGCTGTGTAAAAATTGAGTGTATGAAAAATGTATTTGTCTCCACCCCTGTTCTGTGCATATTTTGGTGCTTCATATGAGCATTTTACACTTTTTTTTTCTGATGGAAAAATTGTAAATCTGCTAGAATTTTGCTATATGGTACTGTAGCTTTCATTTCTCATTGGCAATGTTCTCTTATCTGTAGAAAGCGATGGGTTAGAGTAACTTTTACACAAAGTAATGCATACATCTTTTAGGCATTAAGGATTTTTTTTTGCCCCAGTACTTTGATGCTTGTTAAAGTGACCTGGTTGCCAGTTTCAGCAAGTCAAATACATTATAACATAGGTGGAAGTTGTTTGTTTTTCTGGTTTGATAGTGTATTACAAATATCCTTCATATGGGGAGATTTAACAGAAGCGTCTGAGGGAAAACTGTTCTAGTTGCCCATGGAAACCAATCAGAGCTCTGCTGTAATTTTATAAACAGCTGTGGTAAAATGAAAGCTGAACTCTGATTGGTTTCCATGGGCAACTAGAACAGCTCTGCTCTGACACATCTGATAAATCTCCCCCATAGTCTCCATCCCTGGGAACATTCTCTTTCACATGGAAGCCGCCCGTTATTTGTTAATTGACCTACATAATGTGATGGAATGACTGAGATGACTAGTGGAAGCGTGTCACTGTTAATTGTCAGTAAAGTTATTTATGTGTCACATGGCCATAGCACTTAATTGAATTTTGTATTTTTGAGCATAATGTTACTTGTGTGACTAGTATTGTACAAAGTATTTAATAGGTCTTGAGGCTGACCCCTAAATTTGGAAATAATCAGGTGCTGAAACTAGGGCAGACTTGCACTAAGAATGTCACATCCTCACTACACAAATGTTGTTCATTGTGCTTGTTGATGATATAATTAAAGGGTCCTTTACACTTCCTTATCTTATCTTTTGGGGTGAACAATCATTTTATCACCATATAGTTCATATTTTGTTTACACAAGGTGAGGTGCTGCTAGCACTGATTTTTTTTTTTTTTTAAGGTACGTTTAGAATTGACACTTCAAGTTCTCCCGATCTCTGATGTATTTAGATCTAAATGCTTGCGATCCAGAACAAAATCAAATGTTTTTTCATTTGCGCTCCATCCCAATTGCAAGTCTTTAGATCTCAACACATATGTGATCAGGAAAAACTCAGCAGCCTTCCGATACTATAAAGGTAATCCTTGGGTATTCACAAGGACACTAATTCTCCTGATCATTCATATCACACTGAAACCTCCTGTAAAATGAGGGTCAGTTCACACAATGGTGTTTTCTGAGAGAAAATCCAGGTCAGATACTGGGTGAAAATCCGATTTTGACTGACACACTCTATATTCTGAGTAGTGTCTGCCTGTATATAGTGGTCAATACTGCTTTCAAAAATCATGGTGACTTTCCAGTGGTCTCAATGGGAAAGGAATTTTACCTCTGATTTTCCTTATGGATGCTATGTGAACTGTTCATTACATTATCTTTAACTATTTAATAGCTACAACAGAACTTTGATGTGCTACTGTAGTTTGTTAAATCAGTCAGAAGTGCATTAATTCTCTGTGTAGCTTTCAAGGGGATCGTATAATATTGTAAATTGAGTGGCATGTTATTGCATTAGGACCTAAATGATCCAAAAGTATGTTTACATTTATTAGAAATTCCCTGGGTTGGACCTACAAACTTATATCTATTAACACCTATGGAGCCTGGAGCCCCTAAGGCTCATTTGCATACAACCCTTCATCCTTGTGGTAGATGCCCATTAATGGTCAACTCCTGAGTGTTTGCCAGGAACAGCTCTGTGCTTCTGTACGTTTGGCAGAGGCCGTACCTGGTATTGCAACTTGGCCTCTTTCAGCGTATAATGCAGGAAGCTGTGTCTGGTAAATAGTTATGGGGACATGACCACTCCGAAGTGGGTGTGTTTGAAGTCTCAGAAAAACCCTTTAAAAATAATAGCTTTTTTTATTTGTGCTTTAATGTTCCTGTCTGTGCCACATGTCTATAATTTACATGCTACTTCTTTATTTAATGAATAGGTCCATATGTGTGTAACTTCAATAGAAGTCATTCTTGCACTGAAGCTAGTAAACATAGGAGTGTTAAGCTTTCATCCGCTCAAATAAATTGTTATTAAATAAAAATGGAAAGCAGATTTTAACATCAAAGAAGCAGACTCTTTTAGTGAATATGCCAGTGTAAAATGAATCCTTAGGGGGAAAAGATGCAAGAAATTCAGCTAGGACACAGCAAACATGGCACCCAAACTGCTCATTCAGGGACCATTTACACTGTGTGGTTAAAAATTGCATGATGTTCAATATAGTGGTTTTATTACACTTGGTTTGAGTTTTTCCATTTCAAAGTTTGGACCACTGCTCCTCATATAAGTGGTTTCAAGGAGCCTTTCCAGAATTTACAAAATTTCTTTGTGATCATGGCAGATGCTATGGTGGTTCTTTCACTGCTGAGAAATGGGAAGATATATGAGTAAATGGGGAAGTGATGTTTTTTTACATGTTTTTTTGTATCTTCTCTCTCAGTAAATCATTTTGCTGTAAACCAAATTTACACTATTCAAAAATTGTACCAAATGTAACAGAACACTAGAAAGTGGTGATTTCTTGCTCTTGTGTATGTACACTGCCTTGCAATACAGCTGTCATCTCAAAATTCTGGTTGGTTATAATCTATAGAATAAAATGGATTGTATTGTAGTGGGAAAGGATTAGAGAACATGTGGTTGGTAGTTTACACTTTGTATATGGAAACCATCTTCTATATGTAAATGTAATATTTAGTTACATGTAAATCTGGTGTGTATCTGGTTGTTAATATCATCTCTGTAAACAATAAATTGTTATACTGGAGGTTGCTTCATCAGCCGTATTGCTTTCTGATTATAGAACTGGGTTATGGTCTTGAAGCGTCAAAGCCCTGTTCATGCAAGCGTTTATATACCATATGGTAATATTTGCCTATAGTGTTTACCTACTGTTTTAGCAAAGTCAAGTTCAGCACACATAGAGCAAGGGTGTGCAATATGCTTTCCAGAGATCTAGTAATCTACTTTATCTTTTGAGGTTTTCCATTAATAATAAAAAAATTAAAGTGCTCGACTGATCCAGAAATAATATGCAGATAAAGAGGAGCCTGTGGAGCGTGTAGGACCACGCATTCATACAGATATGCAGTGTATTCCTATACAGGCGGTCCCCTACTTAAGGACACCTTACTTACAGACAACCCATAATTACAGACAGACCCCTCTGACCTCTGGTGAAGCTCTCTGGATGCTTTACTATAGTCCTAGGCTGCAATAATCAGCTGTAAGGTGTCTGTAATGAAGCTTTATAGATAATCCTTGGTCCCATTACAGCAAAAAATGTTTAAAGGGGTTATCCAGGTTTTAAAAATTACTAAGGGCCGGGCTAAGGGTGGGCTATTTAAACATAATAAACATGTACTTACCTCGTCTGGCGCCGTCGATGTCCCGCGCCGCGGCCGCTCTTCTCTGTGCGCCGGTTTCATTACAAGGGCGCACAGGACGGCCGGAAGCTCCCATCCGACACCATCTCCCAGCGCTTACAACGCTGAGAGATAGGGACGGATGGGAGGAGCCGGCCACATCCCGGACCGGAAACTCCCTGTGCGCGGCTTCTGTGCCCCTGTAAACAAACAGGGGCACGGATCGAAGGGACCGCGGCGCGGGACATCGGGGTCGCCAGAGGAGGTAAGTACAGCTTTATTATTTTTAATATCTCTCCCCAGCCCTGCCCTCTGTAATTTTGAAAACCCCTTTAAACTCCAATTGTCACTAGGGACAAAATTGTCTATGTCTGGATTTACAATTATAAAATATACAGTTTCGACTTACATACAAATTCAAATGAAGAACAAACCTACGGACCCTATCTTGTACGTAACCCAGGGACTGCCTGTATATCATCCAAAAAATTAATTGTTTGTGTGTGTGTGTGTATGTGTGTATATATATATATATATATATATATATATATATCTCCCTGCTGGGATACCATAGAAAGCAACTATGTGCCTTATGTTTTCATTCACATGTATGGAATCACACTCTGTGCCAAATGGGTAGGACCAATCTATTTATAGCAGAAATACCTATTACTTCGAAGAGATACAACCCATCCTCTGATATAAATAAAGTAATATGGTATTTGCATGGAAAACATGCTTCTTTGAGAAACTTTGATGAAACAAGAGTAAGGCTTCAGGGGAATCTTTTTCCAGGAAATTCTTTAAGATTGAAGTCATTCCTGAAATAAAATATGTGCTAGCTGGGTATCTTAAGGTCACCAATCCAGTCCATCTATGTGATTGTATTAATAGGATATAGATCACCTTTACAAGCAGATAATGGCTGAAGAAATATTCCTTGATGTTTAAAGCAAGACACATGATTCTAATAGAACAAGACAGACCGCAGATATTTCGGAGTGTAACAAAGACTTACTGTCTCCATTTTGTGTACATACAATGCACGGAGAAATTCCAATTTTAATTAAAGCTATCACCTATGTTATGTGCAGGCAGTCCCCGGGTTACATACAGGATAGGTTCTGTAGGTTTGTTCTTAAGTTGAATAGTATGTCATTTGGAACTGTTTTTTTTTATTATTGTAACCACAGCCAAGTTTTTTTGGTCTCTGTGGCAATTGGATTTTAAAAATGTTGGATTGTCATAAGAACCAGGATTAACAATAAAGCTTCATTACAGACACATGTGATAACTGTTACAGATGATTCTTGTAGCTCAAGAATAAAGTACAGTTATTTACCAACATCCAGAGGTCTGTTTGTAACTAGGGTTTGTCTGTAAGTCCGGTGTTCTTAAGTAGGGGACCACCTGAATAGGTTAAAATGAGATTATTTTTAAATCCTGAAAAGCTGTGTTGTCTGGGCTGTTATGTACAGCTTTTCAGAGAATTACTGTACACCAGGTACATTGACATAGGCCACCGCAGTTCTCCTTTTTATAAAAGATTTGGTTGGCTAGCTTTGTGGGCAGTGTGCTGAGAAAGGAAGGTGCACTATACCCACTATCTATTTTCAACAGTAAATATTTTTTCTTCATGTCTCCATTTTTATAACATACCTGTTAAATTTCGTTTAAATTTTGTATTAGAGGTGCAAAACGGGAAACCATTTTGATCCCGTCTTTTGATGTTTGGATCTGATGCTATGCAACAGAATGTATAACATCAACTTAATCCTAAGAGAATAATAATACGATCAGCTACAATAATTTATCCATTATATTGGGTTATTTTGACAAGAAGAACCACTACTCGAAACCGCAGTAATAAAGTTGGCTGTTCCTGCTGCAGTGTAACGGTGATGCCACACGTGGCGTTTTTAGTCAGTTTTTAAGCATGTGTCTTCAGTCCGTTTAAAAACGCATGCTTTATTGAACATTTTTCCTGATTATCTTTATAGATAAACAGGTTCTAAGCAGCCAAATGCATGGTAAACATGCATGTCAAATATAGATGCGTTTTAAAAACGGACTGAAAAAGCATACTTAAAAAGGGACCAAAAACGCCACATATGGCATCACCCTTAAGGCTGCGGATTACTGCTAGGTGCAGTCACATGGTGCTTACACTTCCAGAAAAGAAGAAAAACTGATTGAAACCAGCCAAACGCATGATAAACTTGCAAAAGCGCATGCATTTTAAAACACATTCAGAACGCACTGTGTAACGGAGCCCTAGAGGCGCGTTCACATATTGGGGCTCATTTACTAAGGGTCCGCGGAGCGCATTTTTCATCTGGTTTCCTGACGATTTCCGTTTTGCACCAAATTGCCCCGGGGTCTTGGAGCATGCGATCGGATTTTGACGCATCGGCGCCGGCTTGCACGCAACAGAAATCGGGGGACAGGCCGTCAGACAACCCAACGGATTCGGACAACTCGCTGGATTTAACATTTAGAATTGTGTCGCAAGACAAGCACTTACAAGCACCAGGAAGAAACAGGTGAACTCCAGCGGACCTCGGCGCAGAAGCAACGGATGCAGAAACTTGGGCGCACAAGCTTAGTGAATTGGGGCAGTCCCGAATCCTAGTCGGACAACGCACCACAGGATTGCGACAGGAAGTAAATCTGCCCCATTATGTCTTGTTATGCGTTAAGGCAATGTCAAACCATGTGTTAACAGCGTTTTGTAAATGCAAGAGTTAACAGTAATGTAATTGGGCAAATAACTTCTCCTGTTTTAATGTGTTTCAAAACGCAATGTACACGCGAACAAAATGCACTGCGTGAACTCCGCTTAAGAATCACACCAATTATCCTTCCTCCTGCTCCTAACAGCATGCAAAGCTAAGCAAGGTATGTGCCCTTAGCATTATCATGAATGATGCACCTGCCAGATGCCATTAGAAATGGCTTGTTATGACATGTCCCTGCATGCAGAATGTCAGTAACGCCAGGAGGGGGAAATGGCCAATGTGATTTAAAGGTGATAAAAATGATCTTATTCTACATGCTGCATCTGCCATATATGTATCACTGTTAGGCTACCTACACAGAAATGTTTCAAAAATAGTGAAAAACTACGATTTATTTCAACCTGACATCCAATGCTCACAGATCCCCATGTCCAATAGCCTGACTCATCTGACTAGGACACACTCCTTTTAAGGGGGTAGAGAATGGCAAGGAAGGATAGGGAGAGAGCGCTAATAGTGTGACACCTTTTTTTGGAAATGATCACAGGGTATAGGAGAGAAATGTGCTCACCGTGTGTGGTTGTGCTGAGAGTAGGCACAACACTACGTTCAGGTATTGTAGGTGCTGCCTTCAGATAGAGATCTCCTATGTGTCGTTCGCCAAAAACGACACAGGAGGTATGGGTGGTATTTGAAGAGGGTAGTCTAATCGAATGGCGCACTCTGGGGTATTGGTAAAAGGTGTTTTATTGACAATTGATTTTATAAGGTCTTTCAGTCACAACGCGTTTTGGGGCCTCCGGATTTTCAGCATTACCTGTGGCATCAGTCTTTTCCACTTGCGCCCCGAAACGCGTTGTGACTGAAAGACCTTATTAATTGACAAATCAATTGTCAATAAAACTCCTTTTACCAATACCCCAGAGTGCGCCATTCGATTAGACTACCCTCTTCAAATAACACTCCTTTTAAGGGATCAGTGCTGGGGAACTGAACTTCCTAGTTATTGTAGTGTATGTAGATATCTAAGTGCTGAGCCCTCTTCATACATGGTGGCTGTTGGCTGTATTATGCAGCTGACATCCGCAATTGGTGCTGGCATTTACCTTTACCTGCCTCTAGAAAAGTAATCAAAAGGACATATGCAACACCCCTGCCAATGCAGGGTTAACCTAGTGTTGCAAAATCAACATCCCTCTCCATTTAATAGGGTTTTTCTAGAGCCTGATCAACTTAAGGTGGGCCTTAGGTGTTTGGAAGTGGTAATGCAGCTGATAAATATCTGCATTTATCTGGGAAGGAATATGTAATTGTGTGACTAATCGGATGTGCTGTTACTGTTACAATGCAAAGACAATGCTGGTTGGATAATAGGCTTACCACCTCATAAGTATAGGTTATAAAACCTTCTGGCTGGAAAGCTTGGTCTCTTACTGTCCAGGAGAGGAAATCAGTCAGTCCAGGAGATTTGGATAAAGAGAGAGCTTCCTGAAAGCACATTTGTTGGTGGCACGCTGCCCTGACGCACTTGGCCTGAGCGGAGACCAGGCCCCAAGCAGACATCTAGGAGTCTGTCAAATCCTGCTGCCAAACCAGCCATCTATCCTCTCTAGCCTGAAGCTGCCTTTACCAGACTGTGAGCACCTCCTGCAGTATCCAATATCCAACCGCCTCAACCCAGTTGATGCTACCACTGTTGTGGCTGTTGCTGAGTTCCAATAAACAAATTGTAAGTTGAATGCTTTACAAACTCTGCCTCTGAGTGATCTCTGTGTATGGCTGGTACCATCAAGGGCTCCCCATTCACCACCACCAGGGAGCCCTACCTCTACATCGGGGTTGCCCCAGGGAGAAATCTACAACTTCAGCCTCTCCCTCCTTTCTTCTAGTTCTACCTGCCAGAGACTTGCCAGGCTGTGGACTAGTCCTCTGTTCCCTTGCACCCAGCACCATTACCACAGCCTCAGGCAGCCACTCAGGTACCTAGGACTCCAGCTGTCCCCAAGCCATGAAAAGGCTAGGCCCCGGTGTGGGTTGTTGCACACGCAGTGCTGCAAATGGTAGCAATAAAACCATCCTTATGCCTCACAAGAAATTATACCTTTTACAGATCTGTACCCTGAAGTATAAAAAAGTTATTTGCTTCAATATAGGACAAAATGAAGAGCATAATTTTTTTTTGTACAAAATCTAAAAGATAATACAAACTATATAAATTTGGTATTCCCTCAATCATAACAACCCAAGGAATAAAGTAGAGGTGTCATTTGCAGCGCACAGTTAAGGCCATAAAAACACAAGAAAATGGCACATATGTGATTTTTCTACAATTTGATTGCATTTGGAATTTTTTTTCCAACTTCCCAGTAACTGCTATAAAATATTAAATGCTGGGACTAGGAAACAAGAATACAAGCCTTTACACTGCTCTCTAAATGGGAAAAAAAAGTTCTGGATTTTTAAAGATGGTGAGTGAAAAATGGAAAAGGAATAATAAATGAAAATAGCCTGGACCCATTAGGGTTAATAATCCTCTATAAATCTGCTTCAAACCTGAGTATACTGTAAATGCACAGCTAACAAGCTTATTGCTGATTGGCTGTTTTTTTCCGACTAAATGCAATCACTCAGGTAAGTAAATGCACTTTCAGAAGATAATCAATTATAGCCATAAAAAGATGAAGTTTCTATACAGCGATTTGTGTGCATGAGGTCTTTATCTCGTGTTTACAACTTTTACAATAGTAAAAGGTTAAATTGATCTTTGGCATTAAAACAATAAGCGTTCATTCCTTAGCGATGTACAAGTTCTCTGATTTAGCTTCTTGGATTTTGTCCTTTGCTTTTTCATTGACTCCTTCTTTTATCACTTACCACAGATCTCTAGTATTTGCTGTAAGCAGTCTACATATAGAAACAGGTGTGTCAAGTTATTTATATGTCATGTACCCGGCATACCACGAGCTATCACCTGGCCGCCAGCCAGAACCAACAAGGTTCTGTGTTTGACATGTACATGAAGGAATGTAAGTATTAATGTCACTTCATGGTATAAATAATGTTCCAGACTTCCAGAGCAGTTATTACCTGCGCCAGCCAAGTTGTGTTACATACAGAACAAATGATAAATACACAGGAAGCCAGGAGAGCCTCCAGTTATGTCTCACACATCACCGGGACTTTGCACATAACTTATTTCTTGCAGAATTATAGCTTAAGAATCCACATTCTACATCAAAGTAAATTTAAAATGGACCTGTCACTTATCCAGACATGCCTGTTTTAGAAAATCTCATACTACAGGCAGTCCCCGGGTTACATACATGATAGGTTCTGGAGGTTTGTTCTTATGTTGAATTTGTATGTAAGTCAGAACTGTATATTTTATAATTGTAGCTCCAGTCAAATTTTTTTGGTCTCTGTGACAATTGGATTTTAAAAATGTCAGATTGTCATCAGAACCAGTATTATCAATAAAGATACAATATGGATAAACAAAGTATCGTGCAGCTCACCTCTCCGATAATTTCCAACGATCAGCCATTCGAGGAGTATAGTGGCGTGTGAATCCAACACGTCTTTAGGTGTGCTCGCGTAGCCTGCTAGGACCGCAGGTGTAATGGTACGTTTTCAATCAAGATGAACACGGCACTTCCTTAACCCCTTAAGGACGCAGCCTGTTTGCAGGTTAAGGCTCGCAACTTTTTTTTGAAATTTGACCAGTGTCTCTTCCCGTGGTAATAACTTTTGAACACTGTTACTTATCAAAGCGATTCTGAGATTGTTTTTTCCCCACATGTTGTACTTCATTTTAGTGGTAAATTTTGGCTGATAATTTTTTTCTTTTTTTTGTAAATAAACGCAAAACTTATGAATTTTTAGAAAAATTTGCCATTTTCGAAATTCAAAATCACCTAAATAACTTGCAGAATAACATTTCCCATTTGTCTACTTTACATTTTCATAATTTTTGAAATGTTTGGATAATTTATTTTGACGTCACGCGGCCTACAAATCGAATAGCGATTTTCTGCATTTTCGGAATTGACTATTTTGGGGATAAATACTGTTTGAAATCAAATTTTACATATTTAGCAACAAAACCCCCTATATAACCAACCCATTTTCAAATCTGCACCCCTCAAACTATCAGAAACAGCATTTACAAAGATTGTTAACCCCTTGAGATCTTCATAGTAATTGAATCAAAATGGCGGTGAAATTTAGAATGGTCAAATTTTGTCGGTTATACGTTCATTTAGCCCTAAAATTTACACATTTCCAAAAGATAAAAAGAGAAAACTCACCATAAAATGTGACAGCGACCCCCCACATGTGGACATTACTTGTGTTATGGGGGCACAGCGAGGCGCAGAAGGGAAGGAGCACCCTGCAGCTGCCAGGATTTTAGTTTTCTGGTTGCCCCCTTTTGAAGGCTATAAAATTTTCGCTTTTCCGTTATTTGGGCCATGTGACGGCATTTTTTTTTGCGGGACGAGATGCTTTTTCCAGTGTTACCATTTTGGGGTTGGTATCACCTATTGTTGAAAATTTTGGAACTTTTTTTGAGGTCATGAGTAGAAAAGCATCAATTCTGTACTGGATTTTTTACTTTGTTTTTTTTTCGTGTTCACCGTATAGACTAATAATCCTGTTATCTTTATTCTATGGGTCGATACGATTACGAGGATACCAGACATGAATATATTTTCTTATGTTTTACTAAATTTGCCAAATAAAACCCTAATGTGAGGAAAAATCTATCATTTTTGCATCGCTGTCTTCCAAGTGGCATAACATTGTTACGTTTTTGGCTACAGAGCTGGTTGATGGCTTGTTTTTTGCGGGACATGTTGTTCTTTGCAACAATATCATTCTGGAGTACATATGTTTTGTTGATCACTTTTTATTGCATTTTTAGTGGGATATAATAGGTAAAAATCATATTTTTGGCGGGTTTTTGACGTTTTTTTTTTACGGCGTTCATCCTATGGGTTCAATAGTTATTTAGTTTTATTCTATGGATTGTTACGGACATGGTGATACTATATATGTGGGGTTTGTGTTATGATTTAGACTTTTTTGAGCGTTATATGTCTCTTTATATGTTTTGGGGCTTATGGGCATTTTTAGTGATTTATAAAGTAATTTTTTATTGAAAAACATTATTTTGTACATTTTTTACATGATCCACCATGGGATATGAACAAGCAATCATCTGATTGCTTGTTCTTGATAATACTCTGCAATACTAATGTATTGCAGGGTATTATCAGTGCCAGCCTATGCAGATGCATAGGCTGACACTTTGCCTTTAAGATAACGTCACAGACACCATCTTAAAGGTAAACCCTCCAGGCTTCTCTGGGGTCCCGATCGGACCCCAGAGGAGCCAAAACAGCGATCTCCCCCCCCCCCGAAAACGGTGCGGGGGGGCCGATCGTGTGGTAAAGACCCCCAGAAGGCATGTTAAATGCCGCGGTCGCGTTGACCGCGGCATTTAACGGGTTAAACACCCGCGATCGGAGCCCACTCCGACCGCGGGTGTTAGCCGGGGATGTCAGCGGTAAATTACCGCTGAAACCCCGCGGCTAACGATGCCGGTTCGGCTGCTATACAGCGCTGAACCGGCATCGGCTCTGCGCAGTAGCTGTACTGCGCTGAGTGCTAATCGCGGGACTCAGCGCAGTACAGCTACGGCGCAGAGCGCTAAGGGGTTAAAATCTTTGTTCTTTATTAATCAACGATTAAAACATGATAGGCAGGACAAAGTTACAGCTGACGGGTTTCGAGCTCTTACAGCTCTTAGTCATAGCGTGTAAATGCACAATGTGTTTAAAAATTTAAAGGAAAAATCCACCAATCAAAAATGAGGGGTGTGTGTCGATCATACGTCAATCATACATCACAATATGTCACAGCTGACGCTGTTTCAATAGATCGTATGGGGAGGTGACCGGAGAAAAATACTACTACAGAGAGAAGTTTTTTGGATTTTTAAGTTGGGTACCAGATCTCCTCAAGGTCTAAACTTTAGAACAGATTTATCATATTTTTACTAACCACGGGTTTGTCCATATGCATCAATAGAATGTTGTTAACTTCTCTATGTTTACAAAGATTTTGAAACATCATTACGAATGCAATCATATCTGTATTCTAGCATCTTTCGTTTTGGGTTTTACAACAACGAATACTTATATTTGTAAGTTGTTATCTATAGATTCGGGTTTATTTATATGTACCGATAGAATGTTGTTAACTTTCCTATGTGTACAAAGGGTTTGAAACACCATTACGAATTTGATTGCCTCTGCACTCAGCTTTCTTCGTTTTCAGGTCTCATAGCAACAAACATTTTAAATGTAAGCTGTCATTCATAGATTTATTACCTGTTATTGACGTTTTCTTGCTATGAATATTACAATGTTTGTATTGATTACATTTGGATGTGTGGAATACTGCGACACATACGATCTATTGAAACAGCGTCAGCTGTGACATATTGTGACGTATGATTGACGTATGATTGACACACACCCCTCATTTTTGATTGGTGGATTTTTCCTTTAAATTTTTAAACACATTGTGCATTTACATGCTTTGACTAAGAGCTGTAAGAGCTCGAAACGCGTCAGCTGTAACTTTGTCCTGCCTATCATGTTTTAATCGTTGATTAATAAAGAAGAAAGATTTTAAGGCATTATCAATAAAGCTTCATTATAGACCCCATTAATAACTGTTACAGCTGATTATTGTAGCCTAAAGCTAAAGTACAGTAAATTACCAAAATCCAGAGGTCCGTTTGTAACTAGGGGTCGTCTGTAAGTTGGGTGTTCTTAAGTAGGGGACCGCTTGTATTTCCTATCAAATGTATTTCCTATCCATTCCTCTTTGAAAAGGGTGTATCCATAGGGCAGTGAAGGCAAACCTTTTAGGCACAGAGTGCCAAAACTACAAGCAAAAGCCAGATATTTTTCGCAATGTGCCAAACGTAACTCACAGGTTTCAAACGTATTGGCGCCCTGATTACACCAATACAGGAGAAAGAAGGAGAAATTTGGATTGTTATTGTAGTTTCCCTCTAAATTCCTCTTAACACGATGAATCATGGGTCCAGAGAAGAGGCTACAATGATAATTAAACTCCGTCCACACCTCCTTGATTCAGGTCTTGAGTCCTGAATGTTGACCTTTGTGCTGGGCAATGAATGCCCTGGGAGGGCTCTGAGTGCCACCTCTGGCACCCGTGCCATAGGTTCGCCACCACTGCCATAGGGTATCTGTTGACGCATTACCTAAACAGTGTAGTGTATGGGATATATTAAAATCCTTACACACTTTGTTAAAAAAAAATCTGCAGCAAATAAGTGATGAGTTGCTTATTTCTGTGGATCATCATGTGGAAATTGGATTTTGCAATGCAATGCAAAGGTTGAGCTTTGCCCCCTAGTGCAGAAAGATTGTGACTTTATACACATCAGAAACCAGGTAATTTCCCCAGGTTTCTGATGCCTGCGGGATTACTGTTGGGTTAAATCCTTCAGTCGTTCTGTAACATAAGGCAGATACCCTTGTTTATCCTGGCTCAGTTAGCACTTACTGGATGTTGTAACAGGGTGTAGAGACTGAACCCAAATTCTAAATTGAATAAGAGAGGAACAAAAAAAAATGTGTAAGTGTTATATAATGTGCTGGGACTATACACCCCCAAACTTTTAGTCATCTTTTCATGGCCTAAGCCACATGCCCCTAAACCTACCCCTTGGTCTGCCCACATAGTATAATACTTCCCCTTACTTGCCCCTTATATTGTAGTACTCTGTGTCTAGAGAAGGTCCTATTTTTTTTTACCCGATTTGCAGCACAGCCACTCATTTTTCTATGGAGAGGGGAGGGATGAGGAGCACTCATGTTCTGGTCCTGGTGAGCACATGGTTATGTGAACGAAGCGTCATATTAAATATTATACAGCAGGAACTGCTTCATTAATACATTGCTCATAACAATTAAAGGGAACACTCAAAAAACTTCGTAGATTCTCATTGAATACTTTGTTCTGCACAAATTTGAATGTGCTAATGCAACATGGAACGGAGGCCTCCTTCACAGCCTGACAGGTCTCCAGCAGCCAAGAAAATGGAGGGAGTGGCTGACAGTGTAGGTTTTCCCTTTGGGGTAGCCCTGATGAAGTTATAGGTGTTGGTGAGGGGTTGCCTCTGATGGTAGATAGCCTGGCACAGGGATAACACAGAGGTAATGTTGGTAAACTTACAGTTCTTTATTTAGAAACTGGCAACGGCCACAACTTCAGAAACTGGACGGAGATAGATGGTTGGAAGAAAGGTTCTCACAGACTGGTAAGCGGACTTCAGATGCTTCAGCAGCAAGGTAGAGCAGACTCCTAAGGATGGTGGGTTCTCAGGCCTAGTGTGTCAGGGCAGCATGCCTCAGACACCTGTGTTCCTCAGGGGACTCTCGTGGACTGACCTCTGAACTCTTCTCTTTCCCTTGTGAGGTGGCAAGCTCTATCCTGGCATTACAATTGTTAGAACACATCTCATTGGTCAAAACAATATCAGAATTCCTTCACAGGAAGAAAATGATCAGCTGCATTACCATTATTCAGCATTTGAGACCCTCAGTGTGTTGATCTTGATCCTGACTTAACCCTTGCATTGGCAGGGGTTTTGCATCAATGGAAATCAAAGTAATAAACCATTGGAGGCTTGAATTTGGAGTCACCCACAACATGAAACTGGGAAAACACACTACAGGCTGATCCAACTTTCATGTAATGTCTGTAAAACAAGATAAAATAAGGCTCATTATTGTGTGTGGCCTCCTTGTGCCTGTATGACCTCCCTACAATGCCTTGGCAACACACACGATTGGCTCAGGTAGTGTAGCTCATCCAGGATGGCACATCAATGCAAGAAGGTTTGCTGTGTCTGTCAGCGTAGTATCCAGAGGAGTAAAAAACGGAAAAAACAGGAGAAAGAAGCTATCGTGGGGCGCTAACAAACAGTGATAACCTAGGAACCTAGACTTTTATTTTTATCACTGTGTGTTGTTTTATATAATAAAATATTTTCAATACAGATTATTCCCAGCTATTTATCACTACTGTAGATACGATTTGGCCTATTAGCGCCCCACGATAGCTTCTTTCTCCTGTTTTTTTCAGTTTTTTACTCCACTGTCTACACCAGACTCTACTCGAGGTCCGGGTATTTTGGAGCTGTGGGAGCTGCTTAGAACAAACTCCTACATCTACTCCTGCTATTGGCTTCAATTAGCCATACAATCCGGAACCCTTCCCCAGGGTGGGCTACAAACTGCACTGTAACAAGGTGCTTTCAGGTGAACAGTACTCTCTTCTCTCACCAACCATTGATCCCAACAGTATTACACGAGGCCCCGTCCTCTTTTGTTGTTTTTTTCGTTCTGTTAGCGTAGTGTCCAGAGGCTGGAGGTGCTACCGGGAGGCAGACCAGTACACCATGAGATGTCCAGGGGGATGTAGGAGGCCAACAACCCAGTAGCAGGACTGTTACCTTTGTGCAAGGAGGAACAGGAGGAACAGAGTCTTGCAAAATGACCTCCAACAGGCCACAGATGTGCATGTGTCTGCATAAACGCTTAGAAACTGACTCCATGAGGATGGGATTGGGGCCCGACGTCCTCAGATGGGGGTTGTGCTTACAGCCCAACAGCATGCAGGACACTTGACATTTGCCAGAGAACACCAGAATTGGAAAATTTGACACTGGCGCCCAGTGCTCTTCACACTAAAAGCAGGTTCACACTGAACACATGCGACAGATGGGAGTCTGGAGATGCCGTGCAGACTAATCCGCTGTCTGCAACATCCTTCAGCATGACCGGTTTGGCAGTAGGTCAGTAATGATGTGGAGTGGCATTTCTTTGAAGGGCCGCACAGCACTCCATGTGCTTTCCAGAGGTAGCCTGACTGCCATTAGGTACCAAAATGATATGCTCAGACCCCTTTTGAATTATATGTTGGTGCTAGATCTCATGTGGCTGGAGTGTGTCATCACTTTCTGCAAGATGATGGTATTGAAGCTATTGAATAGCCCGCTCGTTCCCCAAACCTGAAACCCATTGAGCACATCATGTCTCGCTCCATCTACCACCTTGCACCACAGACTGTCCAGGAGTTGTCGGATGCTTCAGTCGGTCTGGGAGGAGATCCCTCAGGATCATGATGATCCCTCTGGAGCATGATGAGGCATTGTAGGGAGGTCATACAGGCACGTGGAGGCCACATATAATACCGAGCCTCATTTTGACTTGTTTTAAAGACACTACATAAAAGTTGGATCAGCCTGTACTGTATTTTTCCACTTTCATTTTGTGTGTACAAATTCAGGCCTCCATAGGTTAATAAATTTCATTTCCATTGATAATTTTTTAGTGATTTTGTTGTCAGTACATTCAACTCTGTAGAGAACAAAGAATTCAATGAGAAGATTTCCTTCATTCAGATCTAGGATGTGTTAGTTGACTGTTGTCTTTATTTTTTTGAGCAATGTATACATAGTACACTATATATATATATATATATATATATATATATATATATATATATATATATATATATGTGTACTGTATATAACTTATGCAGCTGTAATGTTTCATTAATTTTTTTGGTTTCGGGCTGTGACAAGTATAAAATAATGAAATTATTACTTACCTCTTGTGCATCAGCGATTCTGTAGGAGCCTCTTTAACATAGTCATGTGTATACATGACTTATGTATACACAAATATTTAGAGAATTGAAAAAAAATTATTTTCTTAGAGCAGCCGCCCTCGTATTGCCATCCCAGAAGTGAATCCAGCTATGCTTGAGCAGTTGAATAACACATTTTGGGCTCAATTGTCATTTTTGTTCCAACGAGTAGAACCATCCCCCCTACTCTCAAGTATTCACTCAATCTCTATTTAAAAGTTTCATTGTGGTATGTGCTTTAGTTTTCTACATCGTCTTATGAATACAGCTTCTAGGACTCTTTCACATTGGCGTTGGTGCTCAGCTTCAGTTGCCCATCCGTTGCATTTTGTCTCCGTTGTGCCTCCGTCCTGCTACTGTTTTGTCTGTTTTTGTTTTAAACTGAAGGTGTAACATTGCTTTGAAAACATCACACCAGGTTTTTCAGCCTCATCAGTAAAAAAAAGGATGTTTAATCAGTTTTTTTGCAGACCCATTGAAAAAATAGGACATTTTATAATTTTTTCCACGGACTACAGATCAATGAAAATACAAACCAATGTGAAAGCGACCATAGAAATCAATGGCTTTGTGAGGCATCCATGGAACCACTGAACCACTGGCATGAAAAACAACGCCAATGTGAAAGAGCTCTTAGTTATAGGAATTCTAAGTGACCAGCTAAGTGGTAGTTTCTGGGACTTCTTTCTTCAGCAGCCTGTGAGTCACATGGCTTATGTACGGAATAGCTGCCACGACTATTCAGTAATTGGTGATTAAGTAATTGGAGACAAAAAAGCTTTTGGCTCTATCAGAACAGCGGATATCTCTTACAGCTTTTCTTCAAATATTGGATACTGCACACATCCTTATCCGAGAAAATACCACCTGCTACAGAGCAATTGTGTGGGTGGGAATTAGCAGAAAATTATACGTATCGATCACCCTTCATCCGAGTGTGGGAGGATGTTTCAGATTTATAACTTTCAATTTCAACTCTCAATGGCACATACACTCAAAAGAAAACTTTAGTGCTGATTAAATACTTTAATAAACTTGCTATGTCAAATTAGTAGATTGCAAGCTAATGAACGTTTGATATCAACATGCAAATGCCTCACTTCTGCAGACAGAACTATAAACCCTGGTATGATTTACAAGGCCAAATTGGCCTAAATTTGTTAATGCAAACTAAAGCTAATAAGTAGAAAATGGGACATCTCCATACTCAATGTAATGGTCGAGCCAAGGCACTGCCGTTAAGCTCTCTTTCATATGAATGGGAGCTGAACTGCAGTACCCTGGTCTGACCACAACACAGAAGTGAGCAGTCTGCATCTGTATTGTTCTGTTTTTATCAGCTTCTATGAATAGTGCATCTGTAACAAGACCTACCGTATTTTCCGGACTATAAGGCACATCGGATTATAAGGCGCAACTGATTATAAGGATGAATGACCAGCAGGTGGCAGACATGTGCACAGTTCAAAGCAGCTGTTGTCTGTAAGTAGGGTTCATATATAAGGTGCACTGGACTATAAGGCGCACCTTGTAGGAGAAAATCAAAGGATTTTTTGTGCGCCTTATAGTCCGAAAAATGCGTCATTCAATGGAAATGTAATTAATACTTTTAGTCCGTTTGGCCAGATGCACACATACACTGAGCAAACTCTGATCAAATATGTACAATTTTGGGCAACGAGAACTGAGCTTGGTCAGTGTCCGAGATCTTTATCTAGGGCTCAAACAATACTACAATTGTAAGGCCAAATTATAGATCTTTGTTCTATAGCGCAAAGAATGAAACATACGCAGTCATAATCTTTACTCAAATCACTGTGTTTGTTTCGAAGCAGGTAGTTGTGTATATCAGAACAGAGAAAAACCTGGAGAAAAATACGATATCTCTCACAGTCAGAGTGCAATTTTAGTGCTATGGTCAGTTTTTATCATGCACCCATTGACTTCAATGGGCAAGTTTCAAGTTAGACTAGGATAACATTAGGATATGCTGAGTTATTCTCTGATAAGATCAATGAACTGTGATAAACACCTGACATGCACAGCACAATAGACTATCTATGAGTCAGAGTTCTGTACTATTCTACATCTGTGCACACAAGGCTGCATGCACACAGGCAATGCTGTCATCTGTATGCTACCCAATTTTTAACTGATGACACAACGATTTATTATTTGCAAATTTGAGATTTTGCCCATTCCCTGTGCTGTCGGCTTGCTGCCCAGTGCAAGATTTGAAAAGAGAGCAGTGACGTGGATAAATTATATTATGGTGAAGCCTGGTGCTATGCAGTGCGCCTTAGGCTAATTTGCATATACATAAACTTATGTTTTACAAAAATGTGGCTATTTACAATGATAAGAAATGAAGATTTGTACACATGGGGACGGGACGAAGAGGAAAGTAATAATTATCTACCATCCGGTAATCTGATGGCCTTATGCACATGCATTCAATGGTCCTATGCACATGAATGTGAGTTTTTATGGATCTGTGAGGAGTCTGTAAAAAAGCAGGGCATGCCCCATTCCTGTTGTGCTTGTGGCCTGTGCCTTCTCAAAGAAGTCATGAAAAATGAAACCAGTGTGGCATTTTTTTTACATGTGGTCCGTATTTGCAAATAAGTAGCTATTGAACAAAATCTAGTGACCAATTAAAGGGTTGCAGGGTGCTAGTGACATCATTTGCCAGCCTTCTGGGTTTATATTTGTGGATCTTTAAAGACAGGTGACATACAGACCATATTTTTGGACTGTGGATGCACAAAGTTTTATGCTTTTCTCTATAAAAGGATCCACTCCAGGCTTTCTTTAAAAAAAAAAATCTGCATGTGTAAATCCATCTTGATGGCTTTTTCACATTTTCTGCTGTAGTGCAGCACTATAATATAATAATTCTTAATTTATATAGTGCCTACAGATTACGCAGCACTGCACAAAGTTGGTCCCTGTCCCCATGGGGCTCACAATCTAAACAACCTAACAGTATGTTTTGGTGTGTGGGAGGAAACCGGAGGACCCAGAGGAAACCCACGGAAACACGGAGAGAACATACAAACTGTTTGCAGATGTTGACCTGGGTGGGATTTGAACCCAGCGCTGCAAGGCAGAAGTGCTACCCACTGTGCCACCCACTACTATACAGAGTAGTAGATCACTGTTTAACACTGAAAAATATCTGAAGTCATTCCCTGGTCTCATTATATTGTGGCACTGTGTAGTGGTATTTTTTAAAGGGGTTGTCCACATTTTAGAAAATAATTGATATTGTTTGTGTAATGAAAAGTTGTAAAACTTTCTGATACACTTTCTGTATCACTTCGATGCAACAGGAAGCATTATTGTTTACTTCCTGTAGACAAACCTTGATCCATGGTCATGTGATGTCGCACAGGTGCACGGCTCGTTAGATCACACAATGTAATCAAACCTGTGTGACATCACATGTCCATGGACCAGTGTTTATCTACAGGAAGTAAACGATGAAGCTTCCTTTTGCATGGCAGCAAGAAGACTGAAAGCAAAGATCTAGAAAACCGTGAAGAATTGATATAGAAAATATATTGGAAAAGCGAATAGCTTTTGGTTACTCAAACAATATTAACTATTTGCTGGAATGTGCTTAAAGTGGACAACCCCTAGCACTGCTTCACAGTATTATTCTAGCATGTTGTGGCACAGTATTGTATCGGTACATATTATATTGTATTAGTACAATGTTTCCCCTTTTCTTGCTTTGTTACATAGAAAAGTGTGATGCAGACATAACATCACCCTAGTAAAGATCTCACTGAGACCAGCACAAACATTCAGCACAATGTGGTTTGACGGGCACTTTCTTCAATGAGCCAAATAGGTCATCATTCCAGATTCATTACAGAAACTCGAGTAGCTGATATTTTTCCCATGATGCAATTCTTATCCAAGGTTTAAGGGGTTAATTGGACCACTGTGAGAAATACAGAGACAGAACCAAAAATAGCTCATCCAGGCCTGAGTAATTGTCAGTAGAATATGTGTCAGTGAGCCAAGAGGTAGGGACTAGAGTGAAGCAGTCAGGCCGTGGGAACAAGGTTTTACTAAGAGCAGTTGCATTCCATTGGGGATGACCATTGTTAGGGCAGACTCATAAATCCTATGGAAAACAGTGATGTATGCCATATATGCATAAATTCCCTTATTTAGATACATTTCCTAACAACAAACTATGGTCATATGAAACCAGATGCTCTTTTTGTTCACATGAAAAAGAAGCCCCTTGGACATCTGTACAGTAGATTTGTAGAGGATATAGTTAGCCATGACTTCTTGATTAGGTTTTCAGGTTTGTAAGTCATGACAGTATGTTATAGCCTATGGATGCCTGTATGAAGTGTACACAAGCCGTTACCAATTATTAATGTGTGGGTAGACCTATCCTGCCTGCATCTACTCTCTAGTCCTTATTAAAGGGTTGTCCATAGGAGATAAACAGGGCTGGTTTTAGACCAAGTGGGGCTCCAACATCAAACAGTCACAGTCAGTAAGAGGCTCCATTTAGCCCTGCACAATAATAACACTATGTAGTTACACACAGTAGTATGGTAAGGCAATCTGTAATATGGGACTGTAGGAGAATTTTATAGGCGATAGAAGATAAATTTGAAAGATGATAAAGATTTATATATAGATGATAGATTTATAGATAGATTTACAGAAACATAAATAGAAAGTAGATTATATACAGATAGCTAGATAAATGATGGAAGATAAATAGATATGAGAGATAGAAGATCGATGGATACATAATAGATACATATCTATCTTGTATCTATCTTTTACCTAAATAGACAAAAAGCTAGGTTAAATGGTTTGGTAGACAGATATATAGCTAGAAAATAGACAAATTATAGGAGATGGATGACTAGACAGATAGATGATAAGCAGCTTCACCCGGGTATTCAACCAAGGGGTATTAAAAGAGCAATACATCCTCTGCCCACAAAAGTCTACATGCAGGGGGCCCTGGGCAAATGCACAGTTTGCCATCCCCCAATGCCCCCCTGATTGCATTAGTAGGACTGTCACCTGTCATAAAGATGGGTTCCTGTGTGTCCTCATTTGACTTTCACTGCTGCTTTTCTTAACTGTATAAAGTACTATACTGCTCTTCAGTGACATACTACTAATCCTGTCGTTAGGTGTTGACTGTTGTTAACAGCATATGGCTGCAGTAAATGCAATACTTTTTAATGCATCATTTACTATGGGCAATATTTTAACGGACCATTCAACTGATCTGTTAAAAAGAGCATGTCCTAGTCAGAGCCATTGTTTCCTGAATCACTCATAGGGGCATATTATCAAAATTTTTGCTTGCCTCTTTCTTTATTTTTTGTGACTTTTCACGGCGCATGTGCTCATTTGCGACTTTTTTTGTGCTTAAGACAGTCTCCCTTCAATGTTCACAGATTTTGGCGCAATTCTAAGGTCTGCCCCTTACCCAGCATAGAGCTTAGAGCTGAATGCGAACAAACGCCACATGTATCGATACAGAATAACTGCTAGGATACATCTGACCAGCACAAAAGAAAAAAACAAAAAACAGAAAAACAGATGGACAATACCAGACTTTTGATACATTTGCCCTATAGACTGTTTTTGACTAATCCTCATAAAATAAAGAGGCCAGGCTGATGTCCATTATGTTGTTGTTCGTGAGCAGTTAGCCTAAATATAATAAACTTGAAGTACCATTTTATTTAAACTTACTCCAAATAGGAGCATGCTTCTATGCAAATTACAATCAAGGCAATTTTTTTCCCCTTAAATCATGCCTTTTGCCCCACCCTTGTATTTCCAAACAATATAGTGCCCACCCTTAATAGCTCCTATTTAGTATAATCCCCCCTTTATGGCCCTAAGCTGTATAATTTACCCCCAACATTGCTGCCCCACTTCCCCCTTTGCTGCTCCTCCTGCTTATATTATGGCTCCTCACCCACTTCTTTCCTTGTCGCTGAGTAAAAAAAACAGTTAACACCAGATACTCACCTCTCCTCACTCCCCCACAGCAGCTCTGCTTACTCCTCTGTGTGTAGTACTGAATCCGGCAAGCACGACAACCTCATCACATCACCTGCCACCCTCTGCTACACTCAGTATAGAGACAATAATTCTCTGTGTTATCTTTGTAATCAACTCCGGCCACCAATAGAGTTAATGTCCAACCGTTCTGGACTGTCCCGCTGGATGAGTGGGTGACATGTCTATAGGGGAAGGTGCGGGAGTGTAAAAGTATTGAAAAGCTCTACAAATAAAAAGAAACATGTTGACGAATCCAGAAAAGAAAAAATCCTTCGGCACCAAGGTACCTTTTATTTGTTTGTGTACACATTATCTTATGTTTTTTATTAAAGATCCATTAAAATGTCCATAAAGAGAAGTTTTTTACTGCAACTCATCTCATGCTGGTGGCGAAGGATTTTTTCTTTTCTCCATGCACAAGTCTACTTGGGACCGGACCAGGCTATTTTCTCCAGGCGAGCACAGCTTACTGAACACCTGACGAGATCAGCGCCAAGGGTGAGCACGCACTATTTTTGTCTTTTCCTTGTTTGCATGTTGACGAATCCCCTCCCCCCAATACCCGTGTATGAAAAAGGAGCAGGAAACATTTAGCTCTCGTGGACCCAAAAATCATCAGGACTGCATTGGGATTGTTGAGTAGATAAATACTTTTTCTTTTTACATATTACGTTTCCAACAACTTATAATGCCAGTAAACAATAGACCCACAAAGCATCAGCAAGACAATACTTTCAGTAATATGTATATATTTTATTGAAATGACTGAGTCAATCAAGAAACCACAAAACATGGACACTATTAGTTATAATAACATTGAAAAAAGACAAAACATTGATAACTTATGCAAAACAAAAAAAACAAGGCACACATTTGTATTAATGGAAATTTCAACCTTTTCCGTCAACCATTCCAAGGACTTTATTTTCCTGCTTGATTAACACTGACACAAATGCTTGCAGTGAGTCCCACCTACGTACGGGGGTTAGGAGAATTAATTCTGTTATGTCTTAGCAGCAGTTTAATCAACACCAATACACTTTAATATCTCAAAGCCCAAAGGACTCCGCCGTCATGACATGGAATGTCTGCAGGAATGCGGCTTTGCCTTCCATGGGCTAATTAAGGGGGAATGCTGGTATGAAGACTTTCCAACTGTTCCTCGTGAAATTTAATCTGTTCATCGAGATCTTTCTGCTCAATCAAAAATGAGGTCTTCAGCCGCACAAAATGTTTGTAGTCTTCCAGCTGCGTCTTGCTTAGGTATTTGGCTAGGATCCCTGTAACCACTTGCTCTCTGCGGTCCAGGTTGTCCTTTAAATCTTTGGCATCTTCTCTCTGTCTGGAAAGGAGGCTGTGACGTTCCTTCAGGGATTGCTGAAAAGTACAAAATCAGTGGAAACAGTTAAATTATAAAAAAAGAAATAAAAAAATACAGACAGCTCTGGTTTTGGTGCCTATTAGTATCTGCTGTAGCAAGTGTAGCTAAATCACCAAAATCAGTGCACATTCACACATGGTTACATCAGCTCATCTGTAAATTAGTGATAAAAACACATTCCCATTTACAAATCTATAAAACCTATTCCCATTACTTTTTTTATGCTTCATTGACACCCAATTTTTTAAATGTGTTTATGTTTTTCATGCTTATATACCCCATAGAGTTATCCTGGACCATCCTGGTCTGGGTTATGGTGTGGGCGGCACATGGCTGTTGTAGGCAATCCATAGCCGACTACTAGCACGCCTTATATAGGCCAGGGAATACAGGAAACCCAGCTGTCAATTTATTCACCTTTGTAATAATTAGAGTACAGTAATGGTACAAGGTAGGATTTCTTAGAAAAACTCCACCATATATGTTATGGGGTGGATTTTACCATTCCATGCGTCTGCAGTGTCCATTTACTATATATTATGTTTGGGATGGATGCCATACAATGAACACTCCATTTGGCTGCAATAGTATAATAGGGGCCCATGAGCCAGTCTAAGTTTATTCCACCAGTTAGTTGCCTTACTTTGGGCCACAGTTCTACATAAATGTTTGGCTGAATTTGGAGTGTAAAGTATACTGTTATAGGAAACGTAATTAAAGTTAAAAGGAGTTATCAAGGATATATCAAACTTTAGCAGTTCAAACTGCAGTAGTCCCCATCACTCCAAATCTTTGTAACTACTAGGGCAGTGGTGGCGAACCTATGGCACGGGTGCCAGAGGCGGCACTCAGAGCCTTTTCTGTGGGCACCCGGGCCATTGTCCAAGCACATCAGACAGGACTCAAAGAAACTTCCTGCAGTTCCAAGCAACTTAAAAGATGCTGTTTTTAGTAATATTTTGATACTTACTTCGCTACTTGGGACTGTAGGAAGAGTAAGAATTAGACAGGGCTGAATTATCTTTGGAGGACCTCCTGCTGGCCCCACAATTCTCTGTGTACAGAGAGAAACTGGAAAGAAGCTAAAATTATGAACATTTTCCATCTTTCTACTGTGTTTCTGTCCTCAGGAGGCCAATATGATTGAAAGTTGTTGAGCAGGGAGCAATAAATTATTGCTTTAATCTCTGGTTGGCACCTCACTATAAATAAGGAGGGGGTGTTTGGGGCTGCAGTTTGGGCACTCGGCCGCTAAAAGGTTTGCCATCACTGTACTAGGGACTGGCTACACACTAAAAAATCTTTCCAGGAATTGGTGGGCCTGTGAAGAGTTGGGAGATGAGGTATCCATGGGATTGCCACATCCAGCATGTAAATCATTTTATATAAACTATGAGTGGTGCTGTGCTACATATGAATGAAAGAGAATAAGAACTAATGAAGTGGTTCTGGTGCTTTACATATGTATTTTTAGGGGTATCAGTTCTGTATAAAACTGCCGTTCCAGAACCCTGATCTTATATTGATGAATATTATCTTAGGGTCCTGCAAGGGCGATCGTTCATGGACAGATAGAGATCACATGACCCTCCATCTGCAGCCCTTTTATGGACAGGAATGTCTGGCTGATATATAAAGTGAAGCCTCCTGTCCTTTACATCAAGATATAGAGCAGAACTTTAGAACTTTTACTATATTATATATGTATGTAAATTACCTAATATTCTGCCCCCCACACTTACACATACTACAAAAAACATGAGGTAAAGTGGCCAACCCCTTTAACTTTTGGGGTTTCTGTTACCGTACTTTAATTGGTAGAAGGTACACAGTTTGTAATTGCTGTAATTCTTGAGGGTTTTTTAATTGAAATATATATTTTACCCACTAAATTAACATATACAAAATGTATATGTATTCAGGGATAAAAGTAATGTATATGTATGTAGAGGGTCCATAGTGTGTATTTGATATATTCCAGGGCACAGCGTGGTAGCTGTGAGGTATATACATCATTTAGGAGCACAGTGTGGGACACAATTGTTATTCAGGGGACATTATATAGTGTGTAGACTTGATGTAAAATCTGAAAAAACATGGGAGGCAATTTCTACTCTGGTTTCCAGCCCCCTGTCACACGTGCATCTTTTTATGTGGTAACTGGATCTTCAACACAGCAGCATGAATCTTGTCACCAATTTCATAATGCAATGACACTATGGACACCATGAAAACCAGAAAATCTGTACCATCAGACTACATGAGCAAAAAAGGGGGAGAAAACTTAATAAATACCATCACTCAGTGATGAATACACAGTTTTTTATATAATCTGGATATCCCCTTTAATGTAAGGAAAATGTTTGAAAAGTACATGAAGAAGTAGGTTTCAAGTGATTGCTCCTGTTTTCTTACAAAAGAACATGTGTTCTGATGCCAAGTGATACATTTAATTCAGGGACTGAGTCCCCTTTCCATACAGTTGGCAACAATATGAATGGTAATTCCTTACTGCAGATGTCTGTTTATGTTACATTTTATAGTCTTCAGTAAAAAACAGGTTATAGTTCAACAGCGCCCCCTAGTGTATAAATGTAATGCTGCAACCAAAAATCACAAGGTTTCAGAAGCTTTAAAATTTTAGTATAAAGTGGAATCAGATTTCCCTTGTACAACCCTTGTACTCCGTCTGACATGCTGCACATTTTTAAAACCAAACTGCTAGTAATTTTTTGTGTAACTTTTCTTCCACTTTGCTGGTTCTTCAAAATTGAACAGAAATTAAAAGGATATTTTTATTTTCATTTCTTACTCTACCTTACACATTTTCCTTTATGTGGGATACAGTAACCTTTTCCGTGTTTGGGAAATTTTTGCATTTGGATGCAGAATTCGGATATTTTTGGATTCGGAAAGACCTAAACTTTTTAGCATTATTTTAATATTCTCTTTTTAAAGGGAACCTGTCACCACATTTTCACAAATACAGTTAGTGACAGGTTCCTTGAGAGCCCTATTAACTGACCCTCTTCATTTAGCTAAAAATAGTTTCCCTTACATCTCCATAAATCAATGTTATATTATCCTACCTGGCATCAGAGGGGGAGTGTCCTGCTTGGCCAGCCCCTCCTATCTACTTCTCCTCATGCCTTAGACCTCCTGATTATTCAGAACTCCATGTCATGTGACCAGGGTGATGTCATCTAAGGTCCTAAACCATTTACATTTGATAAATGTACCCCATGTTTGTATCTGGTCACATGAAATCACAGCATGCCTCCATTGAGGATGGAGAGGAGTATAAGTTCATGGATGCATGCAGTGATTTCATGTGACCAGATACAAACATGGGGTACATTTAGCAAATGTAAAGGATATACGACCTTAGATGACATCACCCTGGTCACATGACATGAATTTCAAACAAGGCACTGTATAAAAATTGCCACATTATTTCCTATAAACAAATAGAGCTTTATATGTTTTTAGTTGAATATGGGTACAAGGTGGCAGGCCAGTGATCTGAAGAGACACAGAGCTGTCAGTGAAAATAAGGGGTGTAGCTCACTGGCAGTCTGGGAAAAAATAGAGAGTCATATATTGAATAAAAGAGTCAAGTAAAGTAAGCTAATTTGCAGATCAGAAAAATGGCTGTACCTCAATGGCAGCTAATTGTAAGTGATGTGGGGAGGATTGTAACCAGCAGGCATAGTTGTTTTGGAGGGTAAAATTCTGGTGGCAGGTCTATAAGGGTTGTTCACCTTAACACAAGCTTTATACAGCTACCTTTCAGCTCTTTAGGTATTTTGCCATTTAGTGGCATTTCACCAACTTCCTCATTCACCTCTCTGATGGACCTCAGCAATGACCTAAGGTTATTGTTGAGAACTCAGCGCTAAGGCTGTAGAAGTGAACTGCCTGTGTAATGCGTATCAACTCACAAAAGCTGAATGGGGGCTGGCACAGGGTCCCCAGATCTGAAGCAAAGGGGTTAGGCAAGTTTATGACATCAGAATACCCCAAGGATGACGACTTACCATTTCTTCTGCATCTGCATTCTTATCAATTTTGCTCAAAGCATTTTCCACCCGGGTGAGCCTCATGGACAGGCAGAACAGGAGGCTCACTACTTTCTCCAGGTCCCCAATAAACATCATGTAGCGCTCATACTCATTGGGCTTACAGACTTCCTTCACCACAGCCTCTATATTTGTGCCATGGCTTGTGTTTTCACTAATTTCAGAGAGAAGGAGCTCCCTTTCACCACAAAGCTCTTCCAGTTGTAAAGTGATGTTTGACATAAGTTCATCCTGGAAAGAAGTAATAAAATTATAATAAAACGCTGCAAATGATTCTTGTTAACAACAACCTATACCTAATCGTAAGGCTTTGACATTACTAACCTTCAGCAAAGCAATCTCATCCCCATTTGGATTCTGGCTACAAGTCTTCTCTAGTGCCAGGGTTTTTATATGGGATTTTGATAGACCTTCAATGTTCAACCTAATTTGAGTAAAAACATATTAATATCTAATAAAATTATTTCTAAACCCTAGTTTTAAAGTCACAAGCACAGCACAAGCTTACAAAAAATGTAATCCCCCTTTAAAAAAAAGGACCACCTCCCATCACCTAAATAATTATTTATACCACATTAACCTGAACATAAATTATTGGTCCACAGCTCATAGTTAGGGAGGTGCCACAAGGTTCACAAATAATTGTTGCATATTACAGCCATTAGAGGAACCTCAAAGTTTGCAAACAAATACCCTGGTCATACTATTTAAAGTCATACTTGCTGTTCTATTATGGTGATTGTCTTTTGAACATATTATTTTCCAAGGTTATAGTACACAGTGGATGACCCCCAATGAATGCAGGCAAGTTATGGACTTTGAAATAGCTAGAGGACCTCAGAGTGTTAAAGGGGTTGTCTATTTGCAACAAATAAATTGACATTGTTTGTGAAATGAAATGTTATACAATTTTCCAATATACTTTCTGAATCGATTTCACCGTCTTCTAGATCTCTGCTTGTTGTCTAATCTGTCCATGGTCATGTGATGTCACACAGGTGCACGGCTCATTTGCATCATCAGTAATTAGAGTCGTGTGTTATAAAGAGCCGTGCACCTGTGTGACATGGGACCAGTTTCTATCTACTGGAAGTAAATACAGAAACTGTCCATAGAAAACAAGCACGGGATTGATACAGAAATTATATTAAGAATTGTAGGACTTTGGACAACCCTTTTAAGAACATTAGGGTATGGTATTTTTCACATTCTGGGTTTTGAGATCTGAATATGTTTACAGATTTGGTTTGAGGTTCAAATTAATTTGAAAGCCTGGACCAAAAGTATTTTCAGCTATAGTCTCTGGTTTACACAACTTTGGTTATTTCTAAGAATTTTTATTAACATTGGGGTCTTCGTTAATTGTGGGGTCTTGTCTAGGATCTTAATGAACTATGGAGTTTTTAATGAATTTTGTGGAATCAATTTCTGAATCTCCATTATAAAATGTAGAATGAAACCGTCCACACAAGTGTAAAATTATTTGTTATTCTTTAACTTGTAATGGTTAATGCACATTTTTAACATGCCTTAATAATGAACCTGACACCACAATTTTCACAAATACAGCTAGTGGCAGGTTCATATAGAACCCTAGTAACTATCTGACCCCCTTGTTTTAGCTCAAAAGTGTTTCCCTCAAATCCCCACAAAATCAGAGTTATAAACTTGCCTTGTATCTATGCATCTTTAGAGCGGGTCGAGGGGCTTGGCCTAATGTTATGTGATCAGGGTGACATCATCGGCTCCTTTAGTCTCTTAACATTAGCAATCTGTACCCCATGCACATATCTGACCACATAAAAAAGCACAACATGCCTGCATGGACTTCTACTTTTCTCCATGTGATTTCATGTGATTTGATTTGCTCGGATTTCATGAGATATATGCTTGGTGTACAGTTTTCTAACGTCACAAGGCTAACGGACCTTTAGAGACCCTGGTCTCATAAAACTGCTGCATGCAGAGATAACAATGGGAGGCGCAGCTGGATTTAGCCCGAGGAGGCCACGTCCACCTCGACTCCCTATAGACATGCTTGGACACCAGGTAAAAAATTATAAAGTTGAATATATGGGAATCTGAGGGGAACAATTTTTAGCTAAGAGAAGGGGGTCAGTTACTAGGGCTCTATGGGAACCTGCCACTAGCTGCAGCACAAGATTGTGAATAATGTGGTGACAGGTTCCCTTTAACACTACTTATGGCACCAGGCTTAAAAAAAAAAATTCTCTGTATAACAAGGTAATAAAAGCAAATATTTTATATGATCCACTTACTTGTTCTTTAATGCTTGATTTCTAGATCTCTCTCTTGTTGAAAAGTCTACGGAGAAGAGGCTTTTCATGAGGTTGATGGCCGATTCCCTTGCAGGAAGAGGTTTGAGAACATCAGCCAGAGACTTGTCTTTTGCAGTGATCTCCTTTACTAGCTCTGTATACCTTTCTTCTGCATGGGATCTTAACATGGATCTGGTCAGGTTTTCCCTAGGTGTATCATCTTGTTCCTCTATGCAGGGCTCTTGCCCAGAAGAGGGACTCTTGTCATGAATGAAAGAACTGCCAATTTTGGTTCCATCCTCCTGGCTTGTGTCAACATTATTCTCCTGCCTATTACTTGTCGATAAAACATTTGCAGATTTTGATTCTTCATTTACGGATCCAAAATTCTGACCTTCTTCTATAGAGACATTTGCCTCTTGAATTACTGCTCTGACCAAAGGGTCATTTACTTCAACTCTCACTTCATTGTCACACCAAGAAACATTTTTTTCATTGGTTTCCAAGCTAAGACAAAGAAAAACAACATGAAAAAAATCTCTTAATAAAAATACTTCAAATACAAACATTTCAAGTCAGGGTTATACATATTATAATAATACTGCAAGATAACAGATTTATATGGAAACTCTACCATATACTGTGGATAAGGTTGGGATCACACCTCATTATTTGCCAAACATTGCAAGGACACGTCAGGAGGATTCCGACGCGTCCTTACAATGTAAGGCAAAGATTTATCCCACTGTATTGCTATACATTGGAATATGTCGCATATTTGGGGTGGGGTGAGGAGTGTACGTTGGCAGCAGCCGGCGATTGGAATGGGGTGTTCCCCAGTGATGTCACTGTCCTAACATGGACAGTGACATCATAGAGAACTCCATCATGTTGAGCGACGTATGCGCTTGGCGAGGCTTTGGAGAAAGATACTCTACAATATGCTGCATCCGCTCCTTATAGCTTTACATTGCTTCCTGCAGCATACGTCGCTCAGGCAGAGGCTGCAGGATGAAAAGAAGTAGCTTGCTGCCTTCCTGCAATTTTTTGATGTACGGCTGGTATAGTGGCCAGACGGAGGCAACGACTATGTCTCCGTCTGACACCATACATTTAAAAAGGTTGCATTGAGTTTTTTTGGGGGGGTGGGACCTTTCACTGCTAAAAAATCTCACAGGGCTATTTCCACCTCTTCATTAATCTGGCATAAACATATAACTACTGCTAGTGCAACAGCATGCAAAGCCAGATTCATGACAACATAAAAAGTCTCAGTTACTCCAGTCCCCTGCTGGTCTATGTGCTGGGACTTTTTATGCATTTAGAGACTTAAAAAAATAAAAATCCCACACAGCAATTAATGAACATTTATTAAAGAGCCAAGGCCATTTTAATAATCTCATGGGCAGCGGAGCTCCAAAAACAGACATACAACTGTCTCAAGGAGCCTGCTCTCCATGACATTGTGTGCACAAATGCCCAGTAAGGCATGTTTTTCTCCCCCTTGAAAGGCTACATCGGGCAGATTCATGACATGCATTTACAATGGAGGGCTCAGATATATCTGACTGTATGATATATTGTCCTGGTCTTCCCCCTATACCCTGAAAGCCATAGAAGGCATGAACATCGGCAACATCTGAAGATCTCCGTGAATTCTTTTTCTATGTTGCTTGTGGACAACCCTTAGTCTACTGTGTTTAGGGACCTTCAGATTTTTCCCTCAATAGGAATTATGGAAAACAACCACTGGGCATATCGGATTTTAATACTCACAGCAGCCAACTTACTACCAGAGATTGTTTTGATATTCCCTTATAACTACAATAAATGACCTCACAAATGCACATATTGGTTACATTTGTTACCTGGGCTTGTGCACACTCATAGCTTGTTGATGTAGAGAACAGTTTATTAGTAAGGGGTCATTAGCTTGAGGAAGCTCCTGAAGATGACACATCTGACCGGTCTTCTCCAGTAATACATTAGGGGGACTGTACACATCATCAAGGTTGATGGTGTTGGTTGGTGAGAACACCTCATTGTCTGTTTGTAGAGAGTGTGATTGCTCCGTCTTTCCAGGGTAAAGCTGTGAAGGAGAACTGCTAGAATCGTCTAGGCCTGGAGAGGCACCACTTGTTCTGGGGGGCCTGGAATGTCTCTCATGTGCCGACTTTGAAGTATCAGATCTATGAGGCCCCAGCAGATCCTTTGTGCTTGTTTGTGTGGGCAGCCTTTCAGGCTCAGGACTGGACTTTAGCTTGTCCTGATGGACCACAGCTGTGCCGCTCACGTTTCCTGACTGTGGGCCGAGCGCAGCGCCTCTAATGTTGTAAAGCTGCTCTGAGCTTTGACTCAGCACAGACAGCCGTATTCTTTCTGAAATTCCTAATTCTTCCATAGACTTTCCTCTCCCCCTGGATGTACAAGCTTCCTCCTTCTCTTGTGCGGTGTTATCCACTGTAACAGACAGCCTATTAGAAAAAAGGACACCACTTTGAAATAGTTTGAGAACAGTTTTTTTTTATTCCCATATCACAATAGTCATAGCGTTTTTTATTTTTCCATTTACTGAGCCATATGAGGTTTGCTATCTCTGGAATAAATCTGACTTTATAGTGACATCATTAAAAATTTTATTGTGAGGCCCAATTTACAACATTTATGTACATTTGTTAAAGGGAACCTGTCATCACTAATTAGCCTAATAAACCACTTGCATTATGTTGTTAAGCAGCATCTAGATTATGTTTCCTTCATGGCCTAGCGTGGTGGCATCATCCAGAAAATCAACTTTGACGTGAGATGTAAATTGGTTTTATGAAGTCAAGAAGGCAGCGGGTTTAACACTGAAGTCAAGCTCTTACTGCCTTAGAATGTCTCCTTCATTGTAATTGATGATCTTGTGTCCAGGGACATCATTGACCAGATCTACTGAAGTACGGTGAATGATGTCAACTACATGGGAGGAAATGTTAAGAGGCAGGGATAGCTTGACTTCAGTGTTTAAATCTCCGCCTCCCTGACTTTATACATCTAACTTGCATAGTTGATTTCTGGATGATGTCACCATTCTGGGCCCTGAAAGAAACAAAAGACCCAGAATTTGTTCATCTGCTTGACAACATACTGTCAATTTCTGATGACAGGTTCCCTTTTAGTTTTAAAACCTTTAGTATAAAAAAAAAAAAATGGGGAAAATATTTCTTTGGTTTACCATATCCTGATATCTATGTACAGAGCTGTGTAAAGCACCGTTATGCTATACAGAGTTTCGTACTTACTTAGCACTTAATTTCATCCCTTCTACCTTCCCAATCTGCTTTCCTCTCTGAGATCTCAAAATGGACAAAAAGGTGTTAGATTATATAGAACCTCAGTGGGAACTGAGGGTTGAGTTGCGGCAGCTAGGTCTCCACCTACCTGGATACAGAGCAGAGATAAGAGTTGCTAGAGCATGAAGTTCTCTGGATGAGCATGGTTTCTCCTGTCACCACCAGCCTCATCTTATATGCAGAGGCTCAGCAGTGATGTTGGGTCAACAGAGTACACCCATTGTAACCTATACTGTGGCTTTTATTCAGCTGTAGCCAATACTCACTGTTAATATGAAGTCATTGCTGAGCCTCTGTATACCAACAGAGACAAGCCGTGACGGGAAGCGCTTCGCTGGACCGAAGGTAAAGACCAAGGTATCTATAAATATTTTCTTATTGTTACACCACCACCACCACCTTACCAGGTCAGTAATATTTTAAACTTAAGCAGAAAATAAACACTGGTTTAGTAAAGTTAGCCAAAGGGATTGTTAAGATGACCTAACTAATACCAGAGGATCTTTCTGGGGGTTGTGACAAATGAATAGCCCTCAAAGTCCAGTAAAAGACAAACCCATTTAGAGGTTACCAGAGAAAACATTTTACACTTGCACAATTTTTATTTGTGTAGGAGGTTAAACCAATGGATTATTAGAGGTTATTGTTGATACATCCTATTTGAAGATGGACCCTGATCTTGGCTTGTACCCAACTACTCTTCGGGATGAACTTTGGTTGACCAAGAGCATGAACCATTTCTATTGGTAGCAACCTGGTATGTGTATAATATAATATAATATAATGTGGCAAGTTTATCAATCTATTTTCAACTGAAATTTGAGGAATATGTAAAGAATTTGTGATTGTTTGAGTGACTGATTTAATTTGATATTTCCAAAAATATTTAATTTCCTTACCTGTTAGAAGCATGGTTACTGCTCAAAAGTGCTGATGTTGAGGAAGACAAGTTTCCAGCTGGTGCCTAAAGGGGGGGGGGGAGTCAAAGGACAATAACATTTTTACTTGCTTTAATATTGTGAACAGATTAAAATGGATCTCTAAATCAGGGGGAAAATATAGGGGCAAGGAGGTATGGTTCCCTCAAAAGAAGAGAACTGCATGCATTCAACGGGCATCTCTCTTTTGGGGGGTTCAGAATATGAAGTGTTGCGGCTTCACAGAATTATTTTTTATGGTTTACAAATAGTCTTTTTCATGTATTATAATAAGGCTGCTATGTTATGATGGGAGCAATGGTTACCTAAGGTCATAAAAAAAAAGTGAACAAGCTCCGACAAACAAAAACAGCTCCCATAGTTTTGTTGCCCACCATCTAAACTCGGGCAACATGTTCAGTACAGACCTCCATTTTTCACTGGACCCTTTACTGATGCTTAGCAGAAGGAAATTTGATGTCTTGCCAATTACTCCATCATCTTTGTTTGCAATGGTCTTGTGAACAAAGATTATGGATTGCTTCTGCTTGGAATCTAGTCATGGTCAGGTTCAAGCACGAAAGCCTCACAGTGTGGACTTCAATCTTGCTTTGCTGTGAAGAGACGCACTGTCCAATGGTTATGCACCCCTAACAGCAATATAAGATGCACTCAGGTCAGCTGTGATGTTGCTTACCCCTGCAATATGTCCTTTGAAACACGTCTTTGTCATTTCCAATTGCAAAATACAAAAGGCGTTGTCCGGGTATATAAAACCTTTTATATATTGCTGGGTGGGGGCACATTAAAAATAATAAAGTGCTCCAATATAGATGGCCATCATTGTTGGGTCTCGGTTTGTTTAGAGAGGCAGTCAGTGCTGTCCTGACCACAGCCACATGCCCGCTACAGCATAGGTTCAAGCTACAGCAAGCATGTGGCAGAGGTCTGGGCAGCACTGACTGCCTCTCTAAACAAACAGAGACCTGGCAGTTACAGCCAGTGCTGCAAATGACAGGAGCAGTGGAAATGACAGGAGCAGTGGAAGAGTTATATGTTTATTATTATTTTTAATGGCCCCCAAGCCATCTATAATTGGACAACTCATTAAATTGCCAATTGAGTTTTACACAAATACTTTGCAATTTTAGTCAGTTTTATTTTTGGTCCTATGACTCCCTAGACAGGTCAGTAAGAATCCAGAGTGTGGGCGGGGACTCTAAGCAGACACTTCAAGATTCCTCTGTGAAAGGAGATACTGTGTGCTTAGATTATCATAGTACAGGGTTTATCTACACTGAACTTCTGAACATTCTACTAGTATCTGACACATAGAAAAAGAGAGGTGAGACAGATCAGAGATGATGAGATCCATGAGATGGATATAAAACACAATGATATTGTGCTAACTCACTTAATAAATAAATAAAACACACACAGTCAGCTCTGCTATAAAATACCTCATCTGTCTGTAGCTCTGCAAATTGCTGCTTGCCGGCAGGAAGTGCCTGTGGCCTGAGTTGGCCTTGTAATGCAGGAGGGAGGGGCAGGATGCAGAGAGCACGGCAGTGTACAAACAAGGGAAGCTATTTATGAGAAGAATCCGACCATAGTCAGAAGATTTACAGTCGTATCCAGGGATATCCATAATTATATACACAGGGACTGATAGAGACAGGTTGGAATTATATCTCATTATCTTCCTCTGTCAGGGTGCAGGCCCTGCTCACTCGAGTATAGGCCAAGTGGAGCTTTTTAGCATATACTGTACGTGAGTATATACGGTACTTTAATTTCGGAGATCTGTACGATTTTGAAATCAGATATTAATAGATTTCCAAATTTTGAAAAACAAACTACTCACAAAAAGTTAGGGATATATTTGGCTATGATAATTCTGAACCTAAAATGCACTGTAATCTTTACAGCTAACATTCAAATGCCACATAAATAGCAGAATTAAAACAGGTACCTGAGGATGGTATTTAGGGTTTTTCTCCAAAGCAATTGCTGAAGAATCTTCAAAGTAGCATTTGTAGTTTTTTAAAGATTGATCAATGTAAGTTTTAGTTTTTTCATTCACTGGTTTGTCCATCAAATTCACATGATCTCCTTGTGACATCCTTATAAATCTGTCATTCCAGGTGACTGTAGCATCATAAGAAGAAGAGGCTCCGCTTGATCTCCTATGATAAGATGGTTGCAGAAGATCATTACTTGACGTGTCATTTGTCAAACATTTCCATTCTGATGAAGACTTTATTCCTGATTGTTTCTGCAGTTGAGACTGGTGAACACTGCTGGGCCTTTGATTTGCTTTTCGCTCCATATACTCAACAAGAGCATTGTGTTGGATTTGTTTAAGCTCTGTCTTTGAGAGATTTGATGTAGAAAGTGTTCGTTCTTTGTCTGTAGACTTCATTCTTTGGTGCTCACCTATTTTGGCTTGACTTGATCCCTCCTTGTTCCATACAGAAAAAGAATTTTGTACACCAACATGGTCAAGTTTTTCTGGTTCAGAATAACACAACTTTCTTTGCTCCTTGGTAAGTCTTTTTCTTCCTCCAATTCGTGAGATGACGGTCATTTTTGGCTCCTCTGTTTTGTAATTTATATCCACCAATGTTTTTGGCTGGACAATTTTAGTTTCTTCGTTGGTACTAGATAATGAATAGGATCGTATGTGATCAATGGTAGGCCTTTTTGGGGCATTCCATTTTAGTCTTACCGGTAAACTCATTTGTAGGTCTTTTCTTTTAAAAGAGGTTTCTCTCAGGACTTTTTTCTGGGCTACCTTAAGTTTTTCCCTGTAGTCATACATAAAACTCTCTTCTGATGAAGTCAAGTTCCCAAACGTCTCACATTCACTGCAGTCGCTAATAGAATTATCAATAAGTTGTGAGTGACTTTTGGTTTTATTGAGGGTTTTTTGCTGTTCAACTACTTGTGAGGTGGTAGAATTGGCTGTCGAAAATGTATTGGACTCTTGATTTGTATCTAGAGGCTTGGGCTGGTTTTTGCCACTCAGCATAGCCAAAGAACTGTTTTTTCCTCCAGCAAGATGGTAGAGCATTGGGGTTGAAGCCTTAGTAATCTTTTCACTAGGTAATTCACAAAAATAAGTTAAAGGCATAGTCAGCTCTTGATCCTGGGAAAGCAAGGGGATAGGTTTTATTGTCGCATCTTTCCTGATATGTGTTTTAGAGACTTTTTGGACATTATCATGATTCAGTGCTTTTGAAGGTGGTTCAAACATATCTGCACTGGGCCTGCTGTACTGAATTTGGCTGTTATTTGCGTACAGACTTTTGTATTTGCTATCCCATTGTCCAACATTGTCACATTCTAGGTCCTTCATGTTCTGAGATTTTGGTAGATATTGTTCTCTGTACATTTGATTATGTGCCAGATCTTCTGTTTCTTCACACTTTGTTCCTTCATCATTATAACAATTAGTTTCTTGAGCCGACTTCCAAGAACCACTTCTAAATTCGATTTTTTCTGACACAAGATCATCTATTGAACGTCTTGTGCTTTTGGAGGATATTCCTTCATTTGTGTAATAATCAGGAGACAAACTGAACATGGTGCTTGGATTCTGCTCTTCTTTTTTCACATGACTTTGTTGGATTGTCCATAAATCTTTTTGTTCATTACAATCTATATTGACCACACTTTCATGAGTAGGGGAATTATTTCCATTATGTATTTTAGACAAATTACCCACAGGGGATAAAAATGATGAACTTGTTAAGTGAGGATAATCTTCTTTCTCCCGATTGCTGGATGTAACACATAACTGGTTCCATTCATTCTGTGTAGAGTCTCTTACCCACAGAGGGCTGTGATCTTCAATATAGTGACGGCAATGTTTATGCTCCGGAGATGAAAAATCGCTTGTGGGACTTCTTTTAGTCTTGTGACTAAATTGATCTCCGGATTCCCTGTTGATATCACATTGTTCAAACTGCTGTATGGGGGTGTAATTATTTATTCTGGTCACGGGTGAATGATCCTCAATAAGAGTTACCTGTGAGTTATTTAATTTGGAAATTCTACTGGTTCGATAAGTTTTAGATAAAGAATCTTCACTTGTTGAATTCTGTTGGAAATTTATTTGATCTGCTGCGCTGGGATTATAAATAGCTTTCACATACTCTGAGTCCATATATGAAGTCTGTTCATCATTCAAGTGACAACTTCCATGGTGGAATGGATGGTAGTCTGTAACATAGGAGCTTCCAGAAAATGAACTGTAGGCAGAGTCCACTACAGCAGCTATAGCTTTTATAGGTGAGGAACTCCGCGCACAGCCATCAGAAACCAGTTTATGCTGAAGATCAGAAATATCACCAGTGCGACTCCAGTTCTCTATTGCATTTCCAAATGAAGACATCACTGGGGGGAAAATAAATATTTTTTAAAGTTCTCACAAATCTGTATGTTTCATTGCATTGTCAATTTCTTTTATTTTCATTTTTCCAATGTTCTTTCCTGAAGGGTAAACACAGAAGAATTAAATCATGATTTTGTAGAATACAAACAAGAAACAGTGTGTACTTATAAAAGGCTTTATAAGAAAATGTTTCAGTATGCCATATAAAATTAATAGAGACAACAAGACCACATAGGACACATTTGCTACATAAGAATCAATGAAGAGAGTATAGATTTTTTAACATGATTTAACGTACATAGTACAAACTGACTGCATTTACAAATAGTGTCAGGAAATAAGATTTCTCCTTATGGAGCCTTAGCCAAGTAAGGCCACCTTATAGGCATGTAGAGACATATAGCCATTAACACTCCTTTGGGGAATTCTGGGAAAATATGCAAATACGTTTTCCAGGATGGGATAAGGAAACCAAACATCTTTAGGCAGCTCCCTTAAAGGGGTTATCCGGGTTTAAATTTTTTTTTATGTCCGGGCTGGGGAGGGCTAGTTAAACATAATAAACATGTACTTACCTCCTCCGGTGCTGCCGATGTCCCGCGCCGCGGCCCGTCTTCTCTGTGCGCCGGTTTCATTACACCGGCGCACAGGGAGCTTCCGGCCGGCCGGAAGCTCCCATGCGCACCATCTCTCAGCGCTTACAACGCTGAGAGATAGGGACGCATGGGAGGAGCCGTCCACATCGTGGACCGGAAGCTCCCTGTGCGCGGCTTCCGTTCCCCTGTAAACAAACAGGGGCACGGATCGAAGGGACCGCGGCGCGGGACAACGGCGGCGCCGGAGGGGTTAAGTACATGTTTATTATGTTTAACTAGCCTTCCCCAGCCCGGACATAAAAAAAAATTTAAACCCGGATAACCCCTTTAACACCAAGCATGACTTTCAGGAAGCCTAATGACATGATGCAGGATTAAAACCAAACCAGTATATATATATATTTTAGATCAGGGGTTGCTGAAAATAGCAAATTATATGGGTTGGGGTTAGATAAGGGGTATTTGTGGGAACACCAATTTATTTTCCTAGGGACCACTGTATGGGGTTTATCTGACCGGGTCCCTGGAAAAAATTTTGGGTACAGCCGTTCTCAAAGGTAGCAAACTATATGGGAAAGGGGGTGGAGGAGTTGACTTTGCAAGGTGGAATAAGGTAATGTATACAGTGTATTTCTATATGGTGGAAGTGACAGGAAAGCAAGCGTAAATTAATAATCAACTAAAAGTGTGAGGAGCCCAAGGCAAACTCAAAGACAAAGGATAACTTCTCCTAAACTATTAACAGAAAATCCAGGCTGTATACCAGAAAACAAACTGTTAAAAGGCCAATATTTCCAGGTTAGGGGCTGTACTACAAGACATAGGGAGCATCTACCGTAACATTAGGATACTTATGTTAATTGGGAGAGCTTTAAATGTCTACTAGTTCAATATACTTTGAAATGTATTCCTCTAGAAAACAAGTATAGACGTGCTTCATTACACCCTGCATGGCTTATAGCCACAGTTCTATAAATGATAAAAAACTGTGTGCTGTCAATGGACGATGTTCATAGAAAATTTCAATGTGGATACATGTAAAGTGATGCATGCAACATATGTCCTAGGGGGAATAAAACTTGTAGATCATAGGCCAAGTACATAACATCAAGCAGATGCAACAAAACGAGCAGGATTGTATCTTTTTTCCATTGTACACGCTATGTAACCCCTTAGAGGTGATGGTAGTGGTGAATGAAGAAACAAGCTGTACATGTGACTGTAAAGGGGCCTCACAGAGGGCAGTATCACTTTTTATTTCAACCTTTGGTTAGATGTACCTGACAGGTTCCCTTTAACAATTAAGCAAGCGGTTTTATGTTCAACTTGAAAAAAGGGGTTGTCTTTTCTGGAAAAGTCATTTTTGCATAAGTTTGTGGGTCTTCTTTCAGTAGGACTTTTGTAATATTTTCTGAAACAAAAATATGGGAAGAGGGTGGGTTTAGAGTAGATGAATTAGCGCTGTTATTTATCCTCTGACTTAATGATCTTGATATCCTAGACCAGTGATGGCGAACCTTTTAGAGACTGAGTGCCCAAACTACTACCATAATTCACTTATTTACTGTGAAGTGCCAGCATGGAATTTTAAGCAGTAACTTATTGCTACCTGTTCCTCCACATCTTTCAATCGTATCGGCCGTCAATACAGTTGAAAGAAGAAGGGCAATTTCAGACTATCGTTGTAGCTTCTCTCCAGGGTCTCTCTGTACAGGAAGAATGGTGGGTCCAGTAGGATTACCCTCCATATAATGCAGTTCTGTCAAAACCTTCCCGCAGTTCAAAATAGCCAATGAAGTGTCACTTTCAAATGGCGCTGAGGACAGAATCTCTTAAGTTGCCTGGGACTGCAGGAAGATTCAGTGTTTGGTGATCTCTATCCTGGGGTGATGGCCTGAGTGCCCGCAGAAAGGGCTCCGAGTGCCACCTCTGGCACCCGTGCCATAGGTTCGCCGCCACTGTCCTAGACTAAAAGAAATAGCAATTTGAATGGAACACTGATTTGCAATGGAGATTTTTGGGGATATCTTCATGTGAATTTAACATTTATTACCTATCCTTAAGGGGTTTTTTTCTCAACAGTGAACCAGTGTATGTGGGGAAACTAAGTAATATGAGGTTTAGTAATTGCAAAGATTCTGTTATTCAGTACATGGTGTAAGTCCCACAGTCTTCTGCTAAGATGGAAAACTTCTTAGTCATTTCCTCTCCGACTCTGTTATATGAAATGATGGCATTGTTATCCTAATCTGCCAAGTGATTTGGTAAACCTGCAAATATCCATCACTCAAAAATGTCAAAAATGTACTGGCACAAATCAGATCCAGGGCCATTTATACATCCCAGTCCTGAATATCCAAGGGAAAATGCATTTCTACCAGCTAATAATCAAAGTAAACTCTAAGTACCTTTATTTGCTATAATGTATATGACCATTATATCTCTGCCCGGTCTTAATGAAAATTGGTAATTCAAATGCTTTTAACAAGCGCTAATAAATTGTGTATATAAAGTAAAAAATATTTTAAAAAACAGGAAATAAGAGATCATCTCTATCTAGCTAGTATATCCATCTGTCTAATTTGTGCCAAAAACGGTCTGAAATCCTTGATGGATGTGGTGAATGGAGTTTTAGACAGGTTTTTTTTTTTTTTGCATAAACAGTATGAAAAATATACCCAGATTTTTTAGATACTCATGCAACTGGTACAGCCAATGAGGGTGTGGTCTATGCTGGACAACATCTGGCCTTGGCAGTTTTAAAATACACCAGCATGAAAAACATTAAGTTTGGTGTAAAAAGTATACAGTTTATACTTAAAGTCCACTTTCAGCAAATTATTGATATGGGTTGTGAATGAAAAAGTTATACAATTTTCCAATATACTTTCTGTATCAATTCCTCATGGCTTTCTACATCTCTGCTCTCTTTCCTTCTATAGAAACTTCTATGTTTATTTCCAGTGCATAGAAATCTGTCCATGGTCAAGTGATGGACCTGGAGTTGCAGGATCCGCTAGTTTTATACAGCTCTGATTATTCTCTGGGATAATAACGGCTCGTGGACCTGTGTGACTATCACAAGACCAGGGACAGATGTCTATGCACTGGAAGTAAACAATGAAGCTTTCTATAGAAGGACAGCAAGCAGAGATGTAGAAAACTAAGAGGAATTGATACAGAAAGTACATTGGAAAATTGTTTAGCTTTTCTTTACACACACAAGGTCAATTATTTGCTGAAAGTGGACAACCCCTTAAAGCTTAAACTGAAGGCTATTAACCCTATGGCAACAATGGATAGGGAAGTTACAGGGTGACTTTGGGACAATAAATTCCATATACCATCAGTCTGACTGGTAGTAGATGTCCAGCATGACATGCTTGTTTCTTTATGAACTAAGCGGAAAAGCTTTTAGTACATAAAGAAACAGCATATATGCTGCTCAAACAACTTTTAAAAAAGTATGTAATTGAGCCAGAGGCGCTCAGGCTGAAGTCACCTGATCACCTGTCGCATCACCAGAATTTAAGGTGTGCATGACCCTCCCCGCTGTAACAGTACCTCCTGCTGCTGGTCGGGGAGCTAGGAGTCAGCCAGTGGTTAGATTTTTTATTATTAAAGGTTTTATTATTTTTATAACGAAAAAGGACATCTACTACATTAATTTAACCTCTTCTTAGTAGCGGTTAAAAATCTGACTGCCCACATACCTTTATAAAAAGATAATTGTTGGCTGATAAAAAAAAAAAAAAAAAGACTTCATACTTCATGTAAATTAACCATAAGGGGGCGTTAAAGAAACCCATCCAGGCCCACCCCACCCAGCGCTTCTAAAACGTCTGCTCCCCTCTCCAGTCCTGAGAATGTTAGCCGGCAGCGGAAGTCAGAGGGCGGGTTGTAGCCGGAGAGCCTCTGCTAATTAACATAAAACAACATATTTCCTATATAGCACCACATATGTTGGGATGTGAGAGATTTCCTTTAATGAGTCTTGGGACCATATTTCTCAAATATAATTAGAGGCTGATACCCATGTATCTATTGGACGAGTAATAAAGTATGTGTAAACTACCAACATTCCCAAGTTTTATCACGATAGAGCTGGGCCACTTTGTTGAAATTCTCATCCCGTTATCACAGTTATATGTTCATTTCTCTACTTGTTCTACTCTGTTCAGTCAACACAAAGAGGGAGTATATCTGGGAACAGGGTAATAGTGCACATCTTTAAAAGGACTTCTTACCAAGGAATGTATTTGTTTCCAAGTAAAGATTAACAAGTGCAGGGAATTGTTTTTGGTCAACACAAACTCAGGGAAGTAAACATTAAGATCTTAGCAAAACAAGCATTACTATTCATGGTAAAGTAGCGCCAACTGGATCCCGATGGCTTTTATTATTAGTTCAGATAATGGTGATGATAACCAGGCAACATCCCTTATGAAGACCAAAACAATCTTATCTGCTCATCTCAAACCAGATCAGTAGAGGTAATTTCTCCTCATGTCTGAAGAATGGTAAAAGGCATAAGAGAAGGATTCCCCAGAAACAGCTCCATATGTCTAGTATTGTATCTCCCTCAATCACTTGAGTATACTTTCTTAGGATTCATTCACATAGACGTATGCCAAACGCTGCTCACCCCTCCTCCGTCCATAGAAAATAATGCAGCACGGCCCGAAACTAGAGCCTGCTCTATCTTGTCTGTGGCCACGGCATGGTACGGCAAGTACTTGTTGTGCTCACCATACCAAGCCCAGGCACCATAGCCGCCTATGTGGGGGCACATAGGATATATGTCCCTCAAACGGTCATGTGAATACACCCTTAGCCTTTAAGTAGAACATTGATTTAGCCATAAATATGTAATGTATTTTTTCTTTTGAATAAATATATACCGTAAAGATTTTTTAAATTCTGTATTATGCCGTTTTACAGCTTTCCAAGTTACATTTTATACTGAAAATCCTCAATTTCTATAATGATCTAAACAATACCAGATCAGTGAGTGCGGCTGTTGGAACAGGTTTATAAAATGGCTGCGTAACAACAATGGCCTGTGACGTCACACCCACCAGTCACATGGCCTTGTCAGAGCTCAGCGCCATTCAAGTGTTTACATATGTTGATTACACATGTTAAAGGATACCTACCGTCAAGAATCCACTAACTGAAGCATTCCTGATGGGAGGTTCCTTTCTTTCTCCATCTAATCTTTTTGCCCTATCTAGCTAAATAAAAACTGTAACTTTAATTTTATGTAAATTAACTTCAGGGACTACAGGGGAGTGGAGTAGCCCTTGCTCCTGGTGCTCGGCCAGGAATACACCATGCCTCAGCAGCCTCTGAATTTAAATTCATAAAAGAAAGTTACAGTATTTATTTAGTAAGATCCTTGTTTGTAGTTGGAATAAAAAAGTTTGTACAGATGATTAAAGCGCCTTTAGGGATCTAGAAATTTCACCCAAGGATGAACCAGACTTGTGCAAGTCCACAAGACCAGATATGTTGGCCAATTTCATTAGACTTTCCTATTATGTAACACAAAGAAGGGTGTTTCATGTGTGTCCAAAAATTATTTTGATGATCCTAGGTGACCTAAACACGCGCTGACATAGACAGCAGAATTGCTGCTGCAGCTCCTAACAGCTCGGCACACACCCAGCTTCTGTGGAGATAGAGGAGCTGTGGAGTTACTGTGGAGGGGCAGCTGACCTGTTCTGTGTGTGAACCCGAGCAGTGCAGCACCCTGACCTGATGCTGTTTCTCTGTAGCCGGGTAAAAGTGGATGGAGCTAATGAAAGACACGCCCACTGTACATGCCGATGTCTCTGTGTTATAGTTGCTGCACATACAGTGCAGACCAAAAGTTTGGACACACTTTCTCATTCAAAGAGTTTTCTGTATTATCAGGACTATAAAAATTGTAGATTCACTAAAGGCATCAAAACTATGAATTAACACATGTGGAATTATATACTTAACAAAAAAAGTGTGAAACAACTGAAAATATGTCTTATATTCTAACTTCTTCAAAGTAAACACCTTTTGCTTTGATTACTGCTTTGCAAACTCTTGGTATTCACTTGATGAGCTTCAAGAGGTAGTCACCAGAAATGGTCTTCCGCAAGTCTTGAAGGAGATCCCAGAGATGTTTAGCACATGTTGACCCTTTTGCCTTCACCCTGTGGTCCAGCTCACCCCAAACCACCTTGATTGGGTTCAGGTCAGGTTACTGTGGAGGCCAGGTCATCTGGTGTAGCACCTCATCACTATCCTTCTTGGTAAAATAGCCCTTACACAGCCTGGTGGTGTGGTTGGGGTCATTGTCCTGTTGAAAATGATGGCCCAACTAAATGCAAACTAGACGGAATAGCATGCAAGATGCTGTGGTAACCATGCTGGTTCTGTATACCTTTAATTTTGAATAAATCCCTAACAGTGTCACCAGCAAAGCACCCCCACACCATTACACCTCCTCCTCCATGCTTCACGGTGGGAACCAGGCATGTAAAGTCCATTTGTTTTTTTTACAGCCAAACCCCCAGGACACCTGTAGATTTTTTTTTATAAACTCCGCCAACCTCTTTAAAGTCTTTTTTTTCTTATCAAAATGCACATGTTTTGTCATCCTTTAGGCTCGATGGCAGAGATTTATCATAAGTTTCTTATGATAAATTTTATGATGAGGTAAAACTGGAGACTCCATGATAGACCAAGAATACTGGAGACCCCAAGAGCCTACAAATACTGATACTGAAGACCCCTTAGAAGATAATAAAACTGGATGGAGATGCCTAGAGTATAAAACTACTAATATAAGAGGCCCCCAGAGCAGACACACTGCAGTTTCTTCTCTCCTTCATGTACCATTGTGAGTCACGCTCTGTTTGTATGGGCTGGATTCAGAACATGGAGCAGAGCGGTGCCACTTCTGGGTCCTCTCCTGCTCCTAGGGGCTGTTTTTCTCAGTGTCATTAACGCGGCACATACAAGCAGTCTCAGGAGTCAGGACATAGAGTGCAGAGTGCACAAGAAGCACAGGAGCAGTGAGGACTTGTCAGCTGCGCTCACCGCTACCCAGCAGCCTTCTATACCAATGAACACTTCCACAAGTAACGGAAATGCTCATTGGTCTCTAACTGTCGGCATGGATTAAGGACCCCTACTCTAGGCTTTTAGTTGAGATGAATGTGGCTGCAGTTTATGTACATGTGTGTGGTGAAGCTCTACTGCTACAGATCAGAGGAATAAGGCACTGGGAATGAATTCCTGGCATCAGAGTCGGTGACCTTTTGGAGGAGTTGGAGTCAGAGTCAAAGTTTCTGTCAGCAGAAATTGACATAATAAACCACTACCAGTATGTTGTCAAGCAGATGTAAACCTTACAAATCATGTTTCTTTCATGGCTCAGTATGATGGCATTATCCAGAAAATCTACATTGAAGTATGATGTAAAGTCATTGTATAAAGTCAAGGAGGCCGGAGATTTTAACACTGAAGTCAGACTCTCTCTTCCCCAGAAAGCCCCATTCATAGTATCATAGTATATAAGGCTGGAAAAAGACGCAAGTCCATCAAGTCCAACCTTTAAGAATTAAATGAATGTTTTATCCCCATAACCCGTGGTATTTTTTCTCTCCAGAAAGGCATCCAGGCCTCTCTTGAACATGTACATAGAGTCCGCCATAACAACCTCCTGCGGCAGAGAGTTCCATAGTCTCACTGCTCTTACAGTAAAGAACTTTTGTGTATGGCGATGGTAGAACCGCCTCTTCTCTAGGCGTAGAGGATGCCCCCTTGGACTGGTCACAGGCCTAGGTATAAAAAGACCTTTGGAGAGATCCTTGTACAGTCCGTTCAGGTATTTGTACATTGTAATGAGGTCTCCCCTCAGTTGTCTTTTTTCTAAACTGAATAATCCCAAATTTTGTAATCTGTCATTGTATTCTAATCTCCCCATTCCCCTAATAATCCTGGTTGCTCTCCTCTGCACCCGTTCCAGCTCTACCATATCCTTTTTATACACTGGTGCCCAAAACTGTACATAATATTCCATGTGTGGTCTGACCAGGGATTTGTATAAGGGCAAAACTATGTCTTTATCATGAGAATCTATTCCTCTCTTGATACATCCCATAATTTTATTTGCTTTAGCAGCAGCCACCTGCCTCTGGTCACTAAAATTAAAGGAAACCTAACACTTGAAGTGGCAGGTTTCAGAAGAAAACACCGAGCACCAGCTCAGGCTGAGCTGGTGCCGGAGCTTATATTTGTTAGTGTTTTAAACCGCGGTATCGCGGTTTAAAACACTTTTTAAACTGTATAGCCGGCGCAGGGAGGTACGTGCTCGGCGCTTATCATGCGCGCGACCGTGCACGCGGCTACATAGGAAGTGAAGGAGAGCCGCGCGCATGGTAAGTGCCGAGCGCGTACCTCCCTGCGCCGGCTATACAGTTTAAAAAGTGTTAGTAAAACACTAACAAAAATAAGCACCGGGACCAGCTCAGCCTGACCTGGTGCTCGGTGTTTTCTTCTGAAACCTGCCACTTCAAGTGGTAGGTTTCCTTTAAGTTTACCATCCTATACTGTACAGTCCATTACTGTAATTATTGGTCCTGCATCAGTAGCATATGGTTCAGATCTTTGTATAATCATTAGATGAGGTTTGAGGTATAATCGTGTGAATAACAAAGCAAATAGTGTTACACGCTCCGGAACAGTATGTCATGGTCATGAGAAACTTATCCTTTATCATAGTGCAAACAAGACAGGTAAATATTGGGCAAAATTCTTCACATACCTGCGACTTGCAAAACATAAAACCAAAGGCCTTGCTCTCTATCAGTCATATAACCAGGGGGGAACAGAGTGATATTTTCCATAGCGGTTTATTATGCCATAACTATTTCTACAACAAAGACTACAGCCATTATATTCCCAACAATTGGCCAGGGCATACTTTGCATCTATGATCCAGAGGGGGAGATGTATCAAATCTGTCGGCGCCAGAATTCCGATTATATGGCATTTACAGTTTTTTTTTCTTCCTCCCTTACATGTCGGTTCCTGCCCAATACTGCACATCCCATCTGACAGAGTGCCAATTGCTTGGAAATGGTAGGGGCTAAAGAAAAAAAAAATTGGTGAAGCTGGTGAACGGTCTTGTTTAAATTTGGGTTATACACATGATGGACAAATTTATTGTGCCTACTCCGCCAGTTGAAGGAGTATTCCCACAAAGACAAGATTTTGAAATACACAATTTCGGTTGCCCCGGGATCCGACTCTAAATCTTTTAACTTTAGGGTTGGAAGACATATTGTTCTCCTGTCTGAGGCTGCACTGAGCTCCTCTCTGTCTTCAGCCACCACCCCTTGCATTCCAAGACAAGCTCATACACAGAGACTTCCTGCCGGCAAGCAATAGTGTGAGGAGAGCAAATCTGCAAGATGTAGACAGATAAGTTCTTTATCCAGGGGAGAGAGGCATATAACAGATCTGACAGTGTATGGTATAGGTGAGATGTAGCAGAGCGTAGAATGAAATTGTGCGTCATATGCATCTCGCGGATCTTATCAACTCTGATCTGTCTCATGTCATCTTGTGTCAGATACTAGTGAATGTTGGAAGCTAAATGAAAGTGTAGATAAACCTGCACCCTAATAATCTAAACTGTAATTTAAGGGGTTAAAAATTATCTTTATTGTGTAAACATCACAGGAGTTGGCTTTGGTTTGTATGCATGTCAAAAAACAACGTGACTTGTCTGTGCTGCCCACATATCAGCTCCCACCTTTGTGCTCCTTCACAGGAAAGAGCTCACAGCCTGGTGAGCTGACATGCGTGGGGAGGAAGAAGCTGTACAGGAGCACAAAACTGGGGGTCGATAGTGAGCAGCTTATAGCGCATACAAGTTTTTTGAAAGGCATGCAAACCAAAGCCCAACCCCTGGAACTATAAAGAGGATTCTGTCAGGAAGCCAGGTAAGTTAAAACAAACAATTATATTGTAATGCAATAAGGAAGAAGAAAGGCATATTTGCAATGCAGGTGGGTTGGGCTTCTGTAACCCCTATTTAGTGAAAGTTAGGTGACAGGTTCCCTTTAATAAATTCCCCTAAACTGCCAATGATATTATTTGAGCAGGTTGAGGTAGTCATTTATTTTACCAAATTCAAATTTACAATCAGCTCTCATTCCATTCCATAAATGCTACTGAGGAAGTCAGCAGTAATGATTATGGGATTAAAGGGGTTCCTGGTGAAATTAAAAATAACAAAATAAAACACTATCCAACTCACTGTTCCTTAGACCCTATAATTCTCATGTGCTCTGACTTACACTGCGAGGTCTTATATAGACAAGTGTGTGTCTTTCCTAATCAAGTTTAATAGGTTTATTTAAGTGCTGTTGGACTACAATGAAGGAGTAGAACCGTCTCAAGGAGGATGTAAGTTAAATATGAGTGTCACAGCAAAGAGTCTGAATAATTCTGACCATTTGATATTTCAGTTTTTCTTATTTAATAAATTAGCAAAAATATCTAAATTTCTGTTATTTTTCTGTCAACATGGGGTGTAGAGTGAACATTAATGAGAAAAAACCCCAAAACTTTGATGTTATCAATTGTCTGCAATGAAACGAAGAGTGAAAAATTGAAAGGGGTCTGGATACTTTCCGTACCCACTGTATTTCCCCAAGACACAGATCTCAGTGATTTCTGGATTTATGGAGGGAAAAACACTACAAAACAAAAGGTATCACTCCAATCCCCAAATCAGATTTCAACTAAACCTTTAAGAGCTCTTTCACATTGACGATGATGTTCAGCTCCAGTTGCGCATCTGTTCCATTTTGTTTCCATTGCATCTATGTTTTACTTCCGTTTTGTCTATGCGTCCGCAAAAAAAAAAAAAAATACAAAAAAACCTAACGTTTTAACATTGCACATCAATTTTTTTTTTGCGGACCCAAAGACTTTGATTACCTTCCATAATCCACATCAGTGAAAAAAAAAAGATGGTTCATAATTGTTTCAACGACGGATCAGTGAAAATACCCGTAGAAATCAATGGAGTTGTGAGGCATCCGTGGTAATCTGAGGCTGCACTGAACCAAGGATGGGAAAAACAACGCCAATGTGAAAGAGCACTAATGCTGTGAGCTCCTTGCAGTAACAACAACTCTATAAAAAAAGTTTACTCCATGCATTTAAATACACAGGTCTGCTACAAATTGGTTTCCATTAAAGGGAACCTACCAACACGGATCTACCTATAAAGGTAGATCGGGTGGTAGGTGGAGCTATAGGATGCGAGGATAGCCCTTTTAAGAGCTAATTCTCTCGTTCCCACAATAAATAATTTTTATTCCCCCAATATGTACATTTTCTAAAGCGGCTACTGGGGCGTGGAGTAGCTGGAGCTGAGGCTACACAGCATGGCTACTCCACACTCCAGTAGTCTCCTACCAGAAATCTGCACGCCCTCGTCCAAGAAACGTGCCATCTGCGCATGCGCAGAACAGCAGGCTCGTGTCTGTGTGGTCAATGCTCAGAAGGAAACTACAAGGAGCTGCTGCTCCTCCGAAGCTACGAGGAGCTGCGCACCGAAGATTTCTGGTAGGAGGAACAAAGAGGCTACTGGGGCGTAGAGTAGCCCTGCTGTGTAGCCTCAGCTCCGGCTACTCAACGCCCCAGTAGCCGCTTCAGAAAATTTACATATTAGCGGGATAAAAGTTATTTAAAAATTGTGGGAACGAGAGGATCCGTGGTGGTAGATTCCCTTTATGGAAATTTTACATAGGATGTGTGGGTGGAGAGGTAAATATCTACAATTAGTCACTGCATATAATGACATATAAGCATGTTTATTGCATATCATAACAGTTTACTATAGTTATGATCCAGCTGCATTAAATTTGCAGTTATCTGCAAGTCATACGGCAAGCAGAAACCACTTCATCTGATATAAGTTAGAGGACAGGTAAAATTTCCTAACTAGAGAGCTAGCAAAGATCTGGTTGCAAATAACACTGGGACAAAAGAGTCTTTGTGATCTCACCTTAAATAAATTATATAAGGGAAGCAGAGTTAAATTACCAAGCAGATTCAGCATAGCAGGAACACGGAAATGCCAAGCGACCGTTGTCTTGTTTTGAGAGGTGATATATAAGATATTGTCATGCCGTCTTCCTGGTCCCAAGAATGGGGAAATGGTTTATTAATGTAGAGATTATAGTTTACACTTCGTAGTTGGCTTTAACCTTTACAACCATAGCATGTGTGTCTGGACAGAGGAATCCTAGATTCTTATCCTATATACAAGGATCATTATGGAATGAATAGGTTCTGTATAAGAAATGTCCATTATTGCACCTCCTCAGTTTGGAAATATATAAAACCAACCTAAATAATATCCACATGCTCCTTTACTTAGCCTGGTCACGTCACGTATTCACACTCTGCTTCCAAAGCCTGAGGTGCGTTCACACGTTGCAGTTAAAACTGCATCGCAATGAGCTTTGAGGTGGTTTTAGGTGCAGTTTTGTCAATTGAACAGGTGAAAGACATGAATTGAACGAGTGAATGACATTTGTGGAGCAGGTTTCCCCTTCAAAATCAAATTCACTCGTTCAGTTCATGTCTTTCACCTGTTCAATTGACAAAAAGTCACCTAAACTACCTCAAAGCTGATTGTGATGCAGTTTTAACTGCAACTTGTGAACGCACCCTGAGGAGGTTTTAGGTACAGTTTTGTTAATTCATCAGGAGAAAGACATAAACTGAATGGGTATATTTGATTTTGAAGAGGGACACCTGTTCCACAAATGTCTTTCACTTGTTAAATTTACAAAACTGCACCTAAAGCCACCTCAAAGCTGATGGCGATGCAGTTTCATTATGTGACCGCGTTCACATGTCTGGCTAGCGTTGCGTTCATAACGCGACGCTAGCGTACAGGGGACGGGGCTGTGGGCGATAGAATATGCGTTTCCAGGGAAACGCATATGAGATCAGCCTGAGCCCCGCACCCTGTGTGCCCCCTGTTGCTTTATGAACGCGATGCTAGTGGAACATGTGAAGGCGCCCTGGGGATGCGTCAGCACAGTTTTTCAGATGCAGTTTTTGATGTTCAAACCAGGAGTGGAGTGAAAATAGAGGAATTACTCTTCTCAATGATAATCATCATCCATTATGATCCACACCTGCTTTTGACTTCAAAAACTGCATTTGAGAAACTGAAGGTGTGGCTGCGTTCACACGTTGCGTTTAGTTTATGTTTAACGCATACTTTTTCAAACAGCTGAAGAGGAGATTTGCCTAATTACATTGCTGTCAACATTGTGTTAATATCTCTTTAATGATTGGATTTTGTAAACGAAATGTTGACAATGTAATTAGGCAAATTCAGATGTTTGAAAACCCATGCGTTAAACCCAAACAAAACGCAACGCTCCCTCAGATGTAAATATTTAGACATATAGAAGGTACGTGGTCTGCTCTACGTCTGCAAACAACAGACCGGTGGTCCTATGTGTGTGGCCCATGTGTCATAAACACAATAAACCTGCCTGGCAGTCGGCTCCTACAAAGAGCAATGGAAACCAACCAACACCTCTTCAGAAAAGCTTGCAAAGACCATGCTAAGATTGGGCATAAAATATAATACAGCAGACACCCACCACAAATGAAAAAGGCTCAGCCAGGGACAGCTAGTGGGCTAGCTGCAGTTAAATAGCTGTTGGCTAATATGTGGCGATTTACAGTGACAGTACAATGGATGACATATATACAAAGCCAATACACATGTTGCCTCTAGCAGTTATGTTGGTTGCTGATGTGGAATGACCACCACAATGTGCAAAAGTTTGCACCCCCTTGGCAAACATGATCTAATCTTGGAATTCTGGGTTGGTTCATTACTCACCAATCTGCACCATTCCAGGGCACAGTGGGCCGCCATTAAGCATGTTGTACTTAGCAGGGTGCACAGGTCCTCTGTAAAGGTGCTGCCCAAGAATGTAATGAATTACTTTACCTGAATAAAAGTTTATAAATATGTGCAACCATACTTGGAACAAGCAAAACGAAACTACAAAGTCCTTGAACAACTGTATACGTGTTTGTTTGACTATGACTGAGTAGGCTCAGGTATTATGCTTACATGAAGCCAGCCAGGCACTGCAGAGGTCAAGTGTACATACAGATCATCACTGCTTGACAAGTGAAATAACACTGGAGGGAACGACCAGAATATTAGTGCTGAGATTTTATAATGTTTTATTGCTTTACAATATTTTCTGCAGGTACTTTCATTTATAGAACATCTACCACCAGGATGAAGGATTGTAAACCAAACACACTGACATACTGCTGTGTGCCCTCTCTGTCAGGAAATACTCTTCTTTTATCTTCTTATTCCCTAGTTTTTACAAAAAAAATTAAAAAAAATTGATGCAAACAAGCCTAAGGAGTTACAGGCTCTATAAACACCGATGGAGCTTGGAGCTCCTAAAACTCATTTGCATAATGTGTAAAACCTTTATTTCATAAAAACCAGGGCATAAGAAGCTACAAGAAGAGTGGATACTGCCAGAGGGTGCACACACCAGTATGACAGTGTGACTGGTTTACAATCCTTCATCCTGGTGGTTTAAAAATCTACGAAAAGTTGAATTGAAATGAATGTAGATGATGTAATTGTGAGAAGCTCATCCAGAGAGTGACCAATAAAGAGATCTTATTTTGCATAGACAAATCAAATCCCTGCCAATCCATATGTCAAGAACAAATAATCTCAAAAATACCTTTAATGTCCATGTAATATTAGTAATTAATTTTAACATGTCATCTGTATTATATTTACATAACAAGACTTTCAATGTGGGAACCACTCTTCAATCTAAGATCTGGTTGTCAAGCAAACGTGTGACATGACATCAGTCTGGGCTGCACCCTAAGTATTACCGAACATCCTGCAATAAACATGTCCGTAAGACTCATAACTATATACTATGAGTGCACTCCCTGTCACTCGCCCTTTAATGTTCTGCTTCAATCACTGAAGCATCTCCTCCCTATTAGTAAAAAGATAAATGGTTATATATGAAAGAGTAACAAGGGATAGAAACAAGAAGAGGATTGTGCTCCTTCCATGTTTACATGTTAGAGAACAATGATTCTCGCCTTTCCTAAGCCATGCACCCCTGCTCAAACACATGACATCAAAGTACCCCAAAAGCTTTAATCATACGCTCCTTCATTCTAAAGCTTGGCATAAGCAGAGTGCTCCCGAGGTGAAAACCCAACTTCTACAACATCTTCATGGCAGTGGTCCATGCAAGACCGAACCAATCCCAAAGGCCCCAAAAACTGGTTGGAATCACAGTTGTTTACCCTTGTTTTATAGAAATTTTCTATGACATCTAGTGTGTGCCATTATGTAGCATCTGTGTACCATATTCCTACATAGTGCACAAAAAACACATTTGTAGAATTTTTTGAAAAAGCTATCATAATATTAATTTAATAGAAATCTACCATCAAAACAAAGCATGATAAACCAGAGGCACTTACTCATGGATCAAGGCACCATATGTATGGCCTCATTCCTCCTAAAATAAAAACTTTTAAAATTACACTGAACCAGAAGGGCTTGGGGAGGAAGGGGCTGCAGCTTCACAGGCTGTTACACTTCCCCATCCTACTGTGTACCGAAACTCCTCTGCTACCATGAGATTACATCAGGCAGATGGAGAGGTGAAGTGCTGTGGGAGCGGAGGAGGAAAATGTAACATTGTAACAGCCTGCAAAGTTATAGCACAAAGGGGCTCTGGTCACACCCCAAAAAGCCCTTCAGGTTCATTAGCATAATTTTAAAAGTTGATTTTTAGAAGGAAGGAGGCCATGGATAACAAATATAAGTAGATTACCACAGTCACAGTAGTTGCATCTATGAGTCAGTTTCCCTTGTTTATCATGATGGATTTTGATGGTTGATTTTCTTTGATATTGTTACATTCAAAACAAAAAAAAACTCTGATGCACGGAAACAGAAATAGGTAAAGTCTACTGAATTATTTGATCAATAGGCTACAAACACACGCACATTGTTTCAACAGATGGCACATAGTCCAATTCATTGCTATGACCTATGCACGCGGCTGTGGTTTCCACAACCCTGAATACAGATGCAGGTAGGTTATCACCTATATATACTGCTTAGTTCCAATTCGCTTCTACATTAGTTAAACAGTTTTTTGCATCAGGTATTTGAACCAAAACCTGATGTTCAAACTAAACAGAGATAAGGATAATGGAAAACTCTGCACCTGTTTGATTGTTCCTGGGTTTAACTCACTAGAACTGAAGCAAATAAATAACCAAGGTGTGAACTGGTCCTTATTTATCAGTTTTTATGTAACAAAAAAATCAAGAACTGTGGAACATTAATTTAAACAGAGGTGCTCAATAATTATGATATGTATTCTCTTAGTATGATTATACATGCGTAACCAGTATAATATTTGACAATGCTAAAATACCAAGTATGTTTGCAGAGTAAATAGAAAGTGAATGGAATAAATATATTACATAATTATATCTGCCCTAGATACATACCGGTAATATCATCCCATATAGTGGAACGCTTATCCCAGTGCTTCAGTCAAGAAAACCCAGGATAAAAATCTTTACTTAATATTCAACATAGGAATACTAAAATACAATGGCAACAAAGTGATGAAAGTGACACAACAAGACGGGTCAAAATTGTTACAGCATACTGTTATAATACTCAGCATCAGCCCTGCAAACTCTGCTGCAGCAAGATGTTTATCATCAGTAACATTGTTACAAAATAATGAAAAAAAATAAAGTTTTGTCCTAAAAACATATTTTAAATTGAATATTTAGGCACTTAAAGGACACCTGTCATCAGGTCTGTGTCACTAGTCCTGTCACCTCTTCCTGTTGGAGCAGCTCACAAGGATCCCATCCCAGCCTTTATCTAGTTATTTCATACATTATTCATTGTAAAATCATCTATTCTTTATCATGTAAATGAGGCTGGTCACATGGTCAGAGGCAGTGATGTCACCCCTGTTCCCCCTCCCCTCTCCTCCCCCTGCTCATGTCTGTGTGTAATGTATAGTAAAGCATTGCTATTTGCTAGTGTGTGTGCTGTACCTGCTGACATGCTGCATCCTCCTAATATACAGGTGAGAGACACAGACATCAGCTACACATGAATCTGACATGTTCTGCTGTAACATGGCTGCCTGGAGCTGCTGTATCTCTCCTATACACACACACACATGCACACACAGGCTGCAAGGGGTGTGGCCACCAGCACCAGGAAGCACATCATTATACAGCCTCACATCATTATACAGGCTGTCAGTCATGCACTGGGGGTGTGGCTGTGCCTCCCACTCATGAATAGAGTGGACAGCTTGAATATGCTAATGCTTCATTGGACATTTCACAGGTCATTTGCATACAGCTTTAGGACCTCATTGCTTAGGTTTACAGGCATGTAGAGGGACAATGAAGGGATAGAGGAAATGCTCTCTAATGGCAGTTTATGAAAATATATTTAGTTTAGGGGGGTTATTTTGCATGATGGGTTCTCTTTAATTTAATAACTTAATGTAGGTTTTTTAATTGGTGGCTGGTTCTTCCGTCTTTCCTCCATGATTTACACTGAAGTCATATTCAGTAAGTTGTCCAGGACAGAATGTCACTTGTTGACATCATAATGTGTGCGACAGCAACGAACAGGGAGCAGGAGTAGCAGATGAAAGAAGAGGACTTGTGGGGGCCAGGGGGACTAGGGAGTTTGTTTTTTTTCTAGGCTGGGCATACTCTAGGCTTATACTTAAGTCAAATAGGTTTTCCCAGTTTTTTTGTGATAAAATAAGGTGCCTCGGTATATACTTGGGTCAGCTTATACTCAAGTATATATGATATATGTAATAGGGATCAATTCAAGAACTTGCCATACAATAAAACAAATGAGAAATATATATATATTTCTCATTTGTTTTACTGTATATAATATATATATTATATATATACACACAGTTCTTAAGTTGAATTTGTATGTAAGTCGGAACTGTATATTTTATCATTGTAATCCCCGCCAGAACTTGGACTTTAAAAATGTTGGGTTGTCATAAGAATCAAGATTAACACTAAGGCTTCATTACAGACACCTGTGATAACTGTTACAGCTGTTTATTGTAGCCTAGGACTAAAGTACAGTAAATTACCAATGTCCATAGGTCCGTTTGTAACTAGGGGTCGTATGCAAGTCGAGTGTTCTTAAATAGGGGACCGCTTGTATACACACACACACACACACAGGGGAGCAGGCTGGCTATATATACACACACACCGGGGAGCAGGGAGCGGGCTGGCTATATATATATATATACACACCGGGCAGCATGGAGTGGGCTGGCTATATATACTGGGGGGTGCATGGGCTGGCTGGCTATATATACTAGGGGGTGCATGGGCTGGCTGGCTATATACTAGGGGGCTCGGGCTTGCTGGCTATATACAGGGGACAGTGGCTGCTGGCTATTTATATACTGAGCGGAGGGTGTAACCAATGCATTTCCCACCATAGGCTTATACTTAAGTCAATAGGTTTTCCTAGTTTTTTGTGATAAGATTAGGTGCCTTGGTTTATACATGGGTCAGCTTATACTCAAGTATACAACTTAGGGATCAATTCAGGAACTTGCCATGCTATAAAACAAATGCTAAATACACAATCCTTTATAAAAAGTTTTACATAGTTAGATTTTCCACAAGCAAATGCAATGACATAGCGGCGTAGTAGAAACCACAGTGGCATTCAGAAGCTTAGGAATTTTGCAGGCAATGTTTTATAAAAGAGGCCTTTGCCCTATAAATGTATCAGTGATTTAGGGCATGCCTACGACTCGCCATTATGCTGAGGCATAATAAAAAGGCACATTATTGCAGAGCCTGGAATTCTTAATCAGTCCATCAGAATGCAGGAGCTTTGCAGTACCACATGGACACTTGTTGAACAGGCATGCCAAACTAGGGCGGGTATGAAATCTGACCACCAGCTATAAAACGGAGGTTTATTTTACACAAGGCAAGACTATAGTGCGGTGAAATCCAAGCGGATACATATCACGGCACAGACTACTAACTCTTATTATAACTATATCCATATGCGTCGCAAAGGAAATAAGATACAATAAAAGCCAGCGACTGGGCTGAAGCTGAAAGAAAAGAACTAATAGGGAAATGTGATAACTGAATCTACAGCAACTAGATGTCTAGCACTGGATATATCAAGACATGTCTTGGCTACATTTAGTAGGCCCCCACTAACCTTCATTTGGCTCTAATGTGCAGTATATGTGGTATACGGAAGGACAAACAAAACAACCAACATTATTTATTTGAGGCTGAATCAAGTGCATTAATAGGCCCTAATGTAAAATCTGTAACAAACCCTCTAATATAGTAATATTATTATTCTCCTCTTGGGGTGGGGATTGCAGACTGTGTAAAATCAACCATAAAGGATTTAGTAATTTTAACCTAAACATATTTATATCCTGAAGCAGGATCCATTCTTCATTTTTATTGCTTTCAATTATTAATTTTTGGTGAAAAAGGACTTTTCAAGATATCCATGGGGTATATGCCAGTGTGTATGTATGCTTAGCTTAAAACCACTAAATCCATGTGGTTTATTTCCTTTAAGGCTCCTGGACCGGGTGCAACCACAACCTCTACTCGAAATCAAGTGACGCCACTGTTCGAGTACAGTGGCCTAAGTAGGAGAGGCAGGGCCCCATAGCAGGCTTCTGCATGGGGACCCACCTTCCCACTTAAAAAATATACATATTTGTATACTCACATGCAAGTTACACTTTTATACACTCATGCGCTCACATATAGAGCATATACACACACATACAGTGCCATTTACAAACATACAGCATATATACACCCATACAGTATATGCAGACACCATACCGTACACTGTATACAGCATATATACATGACATGTTATATACATATTATGCTGTACGATGTGCAGCAAAATATGTATATAATGAAGCACATCCTCCACTCTTTAGTGTGTCAGGTTGGATGATGGGGCCCCCTGACACTGCAGGCCCCATAGCCGCTGCTATGGCTGATACCGCTGAAGTTTTGCTCCTGCTCGAGTGACTACTTCTCTTCCCTTACTTCAATTGTTTCATATGACTATAATGGAGCTATATCAAGATGTGTTATTATTACACACTATGTCTATATTTCTAATGTCATCCTATAAACCACTTTAGCTTACACATTTCTTATTTGGCCATTATAAAGGACCTGGTCAGCATGTCTTGGTATTTTTTGTAGGAATATGAAGGTAACGGATGCCTTCTCGGCCTAGATAACTGTCTTCAGTAGCCGTCTGTGAATTCTGTTTGGTCAAAGACCTGAACTTCTGAAGGCTTCTGTATAATAGGTGACAGATTTATTGGCTGTTTGACCACTTATAACATAATTCAGACTAATCAATGTAGTCTACACAATGGATGGAATGTAGGGGCGGAGGTGGAATGTTTTATTTCATGGACAGCTTAAACAAATGATGAGAAATGAAAGCCTGGCATTTACCACTTCAAGGCAGCCAGAACTGCCTGTATATTTCAGGAAGAAGAGACAACTTCCTTGTAACACAACTTTCTCTTCACCACTGTCTGGAGATGAAATCATTTTTTTGCCTATGTCTGTCTTAAAAGACTGTGCTCTGTGATAAACACATAGGTGAAGACTATCATGGAAGCTTTATGTCAGCATAGGTTATCTGAACACCTATGTTTGTATACTATTCCTACCAATTATAATGAAGCAGATACCAATGTTTATGTAGCAATAAACATTTTCTTATGCGGGTAAAAACAAAGTTATAAGAGTTCATCAACCCCATTTTGCCAGAGGGGATCAGTGAGGTGAATATTAATCATTTATTTTTTACGTGTTTTGAGTCTTTTATTGAACAGCTTGTCTGCCTTGTAAAAAGTATGCAATTGGTTCATTTAAGAAAAAAAAGAATCACCCTCTCTCATCCCTTGGCAGTCTTAGGCTTATTTCACACAAACGTATGCTACGCCTGGGCCAGGAAGCGTAGTGCCCTGCAATACAGGAACAGATAAAGCATACCCCTTCTTATTCCCAGCGATGGTATGGTGACACATATTGTGCTCACCGTACCAAGGCCATTCGCTATAGGCGCAAATTCTGCGGTATAATATAGGGCCCAAACCTCCATGTTAAAGTGGCCTTAATCTGTCACTGATTAAGTGCAGGTAACTTTATCCTGGATAATAAATCTGGAATAGTTTAAGACTACTGGTCTAACTTTACACCTTCTATTTTTTTAACGGATTCATAAGAACCATTTCAGAACTTTTCATAGAGTAGAATCTACATACTACTCTGTGAAGATTCTAATCTGGTTACTAAATGTAGGCTTGACAGCTGGCATACGGAAAAGGCACCATTCCATACAGCCTGATACGGCTTAATAGTAGCAATGCCAAAGGACCAATGATACATTCCCCCCATCAGCCTGCTGTCTCATGTGTCATGCTTCACACACACAGAGGAGCAAAAACCTACTGTACACCTGTTTCTGAGGATGGCAGAGCTTGGTATGCAACACTGAACATATTTCATCCATCTAGCCTCCGTTCACATATAAAGAGTAATAACACTCCTCTTATAATTTTTGAGGAGTATTTTTGGCCTAGGAGTATGACATTTTCAGTAATACAAATAAATAATTCCTAGGCATATATAGTATTAATAGACATGTGTTTATATAAGAAATTCATTACAGAATATATTTTCGGTGCTTAACCCCTGTGGAGCTGTGGTGCTGTAGGCGGTGCATGAAGAGAGTTCATGGGCTGGGCTCTCTCCATATACAGCAGACGTCAGCAGTATAACACAGCTGACACCCCCCGTCTAACTACCGTGATGAGTACTGGCACCGAACCCCTCCGCGGCAGTTGACCTGGTATCGCAACATCTCAAAATTTCCAGTTTTAGCAAGATAGCAGAGGAAGTCTGGCAAACCAGATGCCTTAGGAAATTTGACGCCATTGTGAAAGACGGCACCTACACACTACACGACACACTACTGCACCAACGGAGCGACCAAAGTCATTGCTTCCACCAAGTGTATTGCCATACCACAAGTTTCCACAACTCCTTCATCCCAAAGACAACAGAACTATTTAACCATACAGTGGCTAAAGCAAAGGACTCAGTCCCCCCCCCCCCCATCCAAAACTTCAGGTAGTAATTGTAATGCTATCTGTATTGTTTATTATGTGAAACACTGTATATGCGTTGCCTGGAGTAATGACGCACAAAACAATTTCCCAATGGGATTAATAGAGTTTTATTCTAATTATATATATGATTATTTCTTGTCGTGAACACCGTAACAGAAAATAGAAAATGTCTGAATCGCCACTCTTTAGCCATTTGTCCATCCATCAATATTTGAATAAGTGATCAAATGGTCATATAGGTTCCAAATTGATATAAATTAAAACACCAGCACTCACATCAAAACAAATTACCCCATGGCACTGAAAAAGTTATTAGCAAAACGGCTAATTTCTTTTGTACAAAAGATTTCAAGCTTTTTGAATCTACTAAAACCAATAATACCTATATAAATTTGATATATGTATGATTGTACTGACACAAAGAATAATGGGGAGGTGTCATTTGGAGTGCACAAAGAAAGCCATAACAAGAAAACGCTGCAAATGTGTTAGTCAATTTCACTGCACTTGGAATTTTTTCAGCTTTCCAGTAGACTGCATGGAATATCAAATCCCACTAACTGCCTGATCCTGCTCATGGCTCTGTGTGCAGGATCGCACACTGTCATTGGGACGGGCAGCGCTCCTCACTGCTTGGGCTTATGGCCACTGTGGAGATTCACGTGTCTGAGTAACTGAGCTTTGGTCACAAGGCTTTCTACTGGAGCTGCGGGCTGCAGGAATTCGGAAGACGGATCAGCTACAACTCACGGTCTGGCAGGTGGGTGGCAGTGAGAAAAAAGTCCCAGGCAGATAAATACGTTAATGCAAACTATGCTGGAGCTCTTAACAATTGTTAGAACAATGTGGAAATTCAAAAAAGTAAGGGTCCTGATGCAAACAATGTAGAAATTTTTCCATCTACGCATAGCTTGGATCAGAAACTTGGACCTTTAGTTAGTGTAAGGGATTATTGACACAGGAGTGTGTGTTGGGTATCCGTTACAAACGGATCCATTTTATTTCTGTTTTGCAATTGCATTAAATTTTTTTCATGTCCGCAAAAAAAAAAAAAAAATAACGTTAAGGATATAGAAAGTAAAGAGAATAAAAGAACGGATGTGTGAATAAACCCTTAAAGGAAACCTACCACATGATATGGTAGGTTTAAGATGGAAATACCGAGCACCAGCTCAGGGTGAGCTGGTGCCAGAGCTTATTTTTGTTAGTGTTTTAAACCGCTGCATCTTTATAATCTTTATAGCTGAAGGAGCTTCGGCGCACCAAGTGCGCAACCGTTATCGCGGCTCCCCGGCATTTCCTATGTAGGCGCGCGCATGGTGCGCCGAGGGCGTACCACCGTGTGCCAAAGAAGCTTCAGCTATAAAGTTTAAAAAGTGTTTAAACCGCGATGCAGCGGTGAGCTGGTGCGCGGTATTTCCATCTTACACCTACCATTTCAAGTGGTAGGTTTCCTTTAAATAGCTAGTGACATTAGTAGCCCTGGCCACTGCATAACATAAAATGAGACAAGATAATTGTAGAATACAACAGGCTATAATCGGATGTATATGATGCATTAGGGGAAAATGATGAGTTTCTCTTGTCATTCATGAATGTAAATTATCGTACAACACTTTGAGTAATAATTTACATAGCATGTAACCAACAACAGTCCTATTTAGAAAAGATGAATTCCCTTAATAATATTAATAAATATTTAGTTATATAGTGCCGTCAAACTCTGCAGCACCTTTAAAATATTATACACTTTGTTTAACCCCTCCCCAAAGGACACAGTAATGCGTTTTACATATGACACAGGATACTGAGGTCGCACAATTAGGTCATGTCACATGACTGTGGCCATGATGGCACAAGATGACACATCACGGTGGCCTTTGAACAATAATGACCAGGTGATATCTCCAATATAAACATACAATGAGGTCAGTTTATGAACAAATCCCGTTTTACTATAATATAAGTCACTGTATATTGGATATACAGGGATTATATAAAGGCAAATAGGACAGCTGCAGTGTTTCCATATGTTACGCCCCTAAACCTTCCAGTTTAGTTTAATACTCCTTTACCAACATAAGTTTGTCTAATACTATACAACAACATTTATAAGGTTTTATTTTTATATTAGGCTACATATAGCATGATAGATCCTAGGAGTCAGAGTATAGGTTATTAGTTTGGTAGATTCAGGGCCAAAAAGCACCTGTAAGCAGACACAACCATTACTCCTCCTGCAGATCTGGATGACTCTTAAATGGGGGAAAGATTATCTCTATCTATATATATATCTGAACAGGTCATCTCTAGGCACAACATAGGTATGCCATATCCATGTGCAATCCAAATAACCTGTATGCAAGCACCATGTAAAATAATATATATACACACATATATAAACACACAACATACTAGGGTGCATGTGTTACCCAAGTTCTGCATATACATCAGCTAACAGAAGCCCTTCATCCCTGTGAAAGGCAGCACACAAAGGGTTAAAGCATGCCATAAAGTGCCATTTCATGTCTTTAAACCACCACCACACAGTCCCTGTGTCTCCAGCACTGAGGACAAGGCTGGCAGCCATTAGTGTATACAGCTACTTGAAATACTTTGCTGCTGTTAGCAGAAGATCTTAGCAACAGCTTCCCTCTTACCTGAGGACTTGAGCACCTTATTGTGTGTCAGGAAAAGTCCATGTGGATACAATGAGATCCCAGGATAACAAGGCAGACAGCACTTCACAGCCTGGAGAAGTAGCCACAACTCCTCCAATGCAGCCTGACTCCTGGAAGGAATTGCTTCATCTGGGATCAGTCCAAACTAAACACTTGCAGTTTCTCCTATTCTCCCCACACTGAGCTCTGACCATAAAGGTAACTGCAGGGTTTAGCTCTCCCATCCAATGACACAGGAGGGGAGGGACTGGGAGAGAAAACCTGAAACTCTGATGTCACTGGAAACACTTTAACCTGAGCCAGAGAAATGAGGGAGAGACAAGGAAACTAACAGCCTTCAGACAACAAATGGTCAATTTTCTTGCTGTCACAGAGCACATGGTACAAGAGGAGGAATGATCGAGCAGACCTGGCTCCTAACAGGTTAATGAAGAACATGGAACAAAATATTCAAGATACAATCTGGTTATGGAGAAGAAATAAAAGCCTAGGAGTTTTTATACAACTTCTGTTTAGAAAATTGAAAAAGAAAATGTGCTACAACTGTGTCCTACTAGAAGCGAATAGTGTCACACGTAGGGGAAGGAATGGCAGGGCGATTGTGCAGTGGCGCAACTTGAAGCTGATGGGCCCCAGTGCAAAGTCTGTACAAGGCCCTGACATGTAATGTACACTTTATAGTACTAGTCTTCTCATATGGGAAAGTGTCACCTTATGGGCCCCCTAAACCTCTTACGCCCGGTTGCGACCGCACCGTTTGCACCCCCTCAAGTTAAACCCCTGCAATTCTGACTATTTCCCCTCTTACAACACGTTCCACAAGGGAATGAGGAAGCATTCCCATGTGGCAATTGCATCTTGTTTGCATCACATTTACTATCGTTTTTCTGTATTTTCAGAATTTACTATTTTGGGGATAAATACTGTTTTGAATGAAATTTTACATATTTAACATCAAAAAAACTCCTATATAATCAACCCAATTTCAAATCTGCACCCCTCAAACTATCAGAAACAGCTTTTAGGAAGATTGAGATCTTCATAGTAATTACATCAAAATGGAGGTGAAATTTAGAATACTTGTTTTATGGGGGCACAGCGAGGCGCAGAAGGGAAGGAGCGACCTGCAGCCAGGATTTTAGTTTTCTCATTGGCCCCCTTTGTAGGCTATAAAATTTTCGCTTTTTCGTTATTGGGGCCATTTTTTTTGCGGGATGAGATGCTTTTTCCAGTGTTACCATTTTGGGGTTGGTATCACCTATTGCTGAAAATTTAGGAATCTTTTTTTTAAGGCAGGAGTAGAAAAGCATCAATTCTGTACTGGATTTTTTCCTTTTTTTCCCCGGGTTCACCGTTTAGCCTAATAATCATGTTATCTTTATTCTATGGGTCAATACGATTACGGGGATACCAGAGATGAATATTTTTTCTTATGTTTTCCTAAATTTGCCAAATAAAACCCTAATGTGGGGAAAAATCTATCATTTTTGCATCACCATCTTCCAAGTGGCATAACATTTTTACTTTTTTGGCTATGGAGCTGGTTGATGGCTTGTTTTTTGCGGGACATGTTGTAGTTTGCAACAGTATCATTCTGGAGTACATGTGTTTTTTGATCACTTTTTATTGCGTTTTTTTTGTGGGATTCAATAGGTCAAAATTAGAGATGAGCGAACATACTCGTCCGAGCTTGATGCTCGATCGAGCATTAGCGTACTCGTAACTGCTCGTTGCTCGGACGAGTATTTCGCCCGCTCGAGAAAATGGCAGCTCCCGCCGTTTTGCTTTTTGGCGGCCAGAAACAGAGCCAATCACAAGCCAGGAGACTCTGCACTCCACCCAGCATGACGTGGTACCCTTACACGTAGATAGCAGTGGTTGGCTGGCCAGATCAGGTGACCCTGGGATAGACTAGCCGCTGCCCGCGCTGCTCGGATCATTCTCTGTCTGGATGCCGCTAGGGAGAGAGCTGCTGCTGCTCAGGGAAAGCGTTAGGGTGTTCTATTAGCTTACTGTTAGGCAGGAGTGATTCTTAAAGAACCCAACAGCCCTTCTTAGGGCTACAATAACGTTATAATTTTTTTTTTTTTTATTTGCAGCTAGTACCATATTGTGAGGAATTAGCAGGGGGACTTGCTACCGTTGTGTTTAGCTCTTAGTGACACACATATCCACCTCAAACACCAAAGTGGGAAAATTTATTAGGGGTTTGAGTAGAATTAGGCAGAGTCTGCCAGTTTCTTTTTATTTTACGTTTATTTTTTTCATAACTCAGCGTCATCTCATCTGGCATAGTAGTGTGCTGTAATACTTGGCTAGAAAATAGCCATAGGAGAATACAAACGTCTTAATTACGCCTACAGTAGCGTTATATATATTTGATTTCTGGTTGATCTGCTGGTGGCTGTACTTGCTGCAGTGCATCTACTATCAAATTGGGAGCAATTTGGAGTCAGACTTGCGACCACTGTGTTTTAGTGACGCACATATCCATCGCAAAGACCAAAGTGGGAAAATTTATTAGGGCCCGGGGTTGTATTTCAATTAGGCAGAGTCTGCCATTTTCTTTTTATTTTACGTTTATTTTTTTCATAACTCAGCGTCATCTCATCTGGCATAGTAGTGTGCTGTAATACTTGGCTAGAAAATAGCCATAGGAGAATACAAACGTCTTAATTACGCCTACAGTAGCGTTATATATATTTGATTTCTGGTTGATCTGCTGGTGGCTGTACTTGCTGCAGTGCATCTACTATCAAATTGGGAGCAATTTGGAGTCAGACTTGCGACCACTGTGTTTTAGTGACGCACATATCCATTGCAAAGACCGAAGTGGGAAAATTTATTAGGGCCCGGGGTTGTATTTCAATTAGGCAGAGTCTGCCAGTTTCTTTTTATTTTACGTTTATTTTTTTCATAACTCAGCGTCATCTCATCTGGCATAGTAGTGTGCTGTAATATTTGGCTAGAAAATAGCCATAGGAGAATACAAACGTCTTAATTACGCCTACAGTAGCGTTAGATATATTTGATTTCTGGTTGATCTGCTGGTGGCTGTACTTGCTGCAGTGCATCTACTATCAAATTGGGAGCAATTTGGAGTCAGACTTGCGACCACTGTGTTTTAGTGACGCACATATCCATCGCAAAGACCGAAGTGGGAAAATTTATTAGGGCCCGGGGTTGTATTTCAACTAGGCACAGTCTGCCATTTCCTTTTTTATTTTACGTTTATTTTTTTCATAACTCAGCGTCATCTCATCTGGCATAGTAGTGTGCTGTAATACTTGGCTAGAAAATAGCCATAGCAATAGGATAGCATCGTTTGGTTTTAAAAACTAAAAAACACAAAAAAACAAAAAAAAAAAAAGTTAAAAAAAAAATACAAGTTATAACTCTCATTTTCAAAATGTTTAACCCGAGGGCTAGGGGTAGAGGACGAGGGCGGGGACGTGGGCGTCCAACTACTGCAGGGGTCAGAGGCCGTGGTCCTGGGCGGGGTGAGACACCACCTGCTTATGAGGGAGCAGGGGAACGCCGCAGAGCTACACTCCCTAGGTTCATGTCTGAAGTTACTGGGACTCGTGGTAGAGCACTGTTGAGGCCAGAACAGTGCGAACAGGTGATGTCGTGGATTGCCGACAATGCTTCGAGCAATTTGTCCACCAGTCAGTCTTCCACGCAGTCCACCCATGTCACCGAAATCGGCACTCCTCCAGCTCCTGCACCTCAGCCTCCTCCCCCCCAGTCTGCCCCCTCCCAGCAAAATTTGCCATTTGAACCGGCATACTCTGAGGAACTGTTTTCTGGACCCTTCCCACAGTCACAAACCACTTGTCCGGTTGCTGATGAGCAATTTTCCGATGCCCAGGTTTTCCACCAGTCGCAGTCTGTGGGTGATAATGACCTTGTTGACGTAGTGGAAGAAGTGTGTAAAGAGGTGTCCGACGATGAGGAGACACGGTTGTCAGACAGTGGGGAAGTTGTTGTCAGGGCAGGAAGTCCGAGGGGGGAGCAGACTGAGGGATCGGAGGATGATGAGGTGACAGACCCAAGCTGGGTTGAGAGGCCGGGTGAACACAGTGCTTCTGAGACGGAGGAGAGTCCTCGACCAGAACAGGTTGGAAGAGGCAGTGGTGGGGCCAGACGGAGAGGCAGGGCCAGAGCTGGTGCATCAGCGCCAAATGTGTCAACTAGTGAAGCTCCCGTGGCGAGGGCTCCTGCGGCGAGGGCTAGATTTTCAGAAGTCTGGAGGTTCTTTAAGGAAACACCGGATGACCGACGGACTGTGGTGTGCCACATTTGCCAAACCAGGATCAGCAGGGGTTCCACCACTACTAGCTTAACTACCACCAGTATGCGCAGGCATATGAATGCTAAACACCCCACTCAGTGGCAACAAGCGCGTTCACCTCCGGCCGTGCACACCACTGCTCCTTCCCCTGTGTCAGCTGATAGTCAGCCCCCTGCCCAGGACCCTGCCACAAAAACCCCATCGTCACCTCCACGATCCTCCACAGCATCCACCAGCGTTCAGCTCTCCATACCCCAGACGCTGGAGCGGAAACGCAAATATAGTGCAACCCACCCGCACGCCCAAGCCCTTAATGTGCACATTTCCAGATTGCTAAGCCTGGAGATGCTGCCCTATAGGCTAGTAGAGACCGAGGCCTTTCGCAGCCTCATGGCGGCGGCCGCCCCTCGGTATTCGGTCCCCAGCCGCCACTACTTTTCCCGATGTGCCGTCCCAGCCCTGCACCAGCACGTGTCAGACAACATAATCCGTGCCCTGACCAACGCCGTTTCTGACAAGGTCCACCTGACCACGGACACGTGGACGAGTGCTGCCGGGCAGGGCCACTATATATCTCTGACGGCACATTGGGTTAACTTGGTGGAGGCTGGGACCGAGTGTGACCCTGCGGCTGGTCATATACTGCCGACGCCGAGGATTGCGGGGCCTACCTCGGTCCAGGTGTTTGAGGCCTACTATGCCTCCTCCTCCTCCCACCCCTCCTCCACCTCCTCCTCCGAACGACCATCCGTGGGCATGGCGCCATCAGTCGGTAGCTCTAGGCACAGCAGCAGTGCCGTCGCTAAGCGACAGCAGGCGGTGCTCAAACTGCTGAGCCTAGGCGATAAAAGGCACACCGCCCAAGAACTATTACAGGGCATCACGGCGCAGACTGATCTGTGGCTGGCACCGCTGAACCTGAAGCCAGGCATGGTTGTGTGTGACAACGGCCGTAACCTGGTGGCGGCTCTGCAACTCGGCAGACTGACACATGTGCCATGCCTGGCCCATGTGTTAAATCTGATAGTTCAGCGTTTCCTCAAGACATACCCCAATCTGTCTGATTTGCTCACGAAGGTGCGCCGCATCTGTGCGCATTTCAGGAAGTCCAGCACAGATGCTGCCACTCTCAGGGCAGCGCAGCGCCGCCTCCAACTGCCCGCTCACCGACTGTTGTGCGACGTGCCCACGAGGTGGAATTCAACACTGACCATGTTATCCAGAGTTTACCAGCAGCGCCGAGCGATTGTAGACTGCCAGATGTCAACTTCCACCAGAACTGGTAGTCAGGTCAGTCAGCTTCCTCAAGTCTACAATGAGGAGTGGACGTGGATGTCTGATATCTGTCAGGTGCTGAGTAACTTTGAGGAGTCAACACAGATGGTCAGTGGCGATGCCGCCATCATCAGCCTCACCATCCCGCTGCTTGGCCTGTTGAAAAACTCTCTGGTCAGCATGAAGTCGGAAGCTTTGCGCTCCTCACAAGAGACAGGGGAAGAAGATTCCCTTGTTGATAGCCAAAGCACCCTTAGGTCTGTTTCTCAGCGCATATCGGAGGAGGTGGAGGTGGACGAGGATGAGGAGGAAGAGGAGGAGAATGTTGGCGAGACACAAGAGGGGACCATTGTTGAGTCCTACACTGTTGAGCGTGTATGGGCAGAAGAAGAGGAGTTGGAGGAGTTGGAGGAGGAGGAAATGGACAGTCAGGCCAGTGAGGGGAGTGAATTCTTACGCGTTGGTACTCTGGCGCATATGGCAGATTTCATGCTAGGCTGCCTATCCCGTGACCCTCGCGTTCAAAGAATTTATTCCAGCACCGATTACTGGGTGTTCACTCTCCTGGACCCACGGTACAAGCAAAATCTTTCCACTCTCATCCCTGGAGAGGAAAGGAGTGTGAGAATGCATGAATACCAGCAGGCCCTGGTGCACAAGCTGAAACAGTATTTCCCTTCTGACAGCGCTAGCGGCAGAGTGCGTAGTTCTGCGGGACAAGTAGCGAGGGAGAGTAGGCGAGCAGGCAGCTTGTCCAGCACTGGCAAGGGTACGCTTTACAAGGCTTTTGCGAGCTTTATGTCACCCCAGCAAGACACTGTCACCTGTCCCCAGTCTCGGCAGAGTAGGGCTGATCTTTACAGAAAGATGGTGAGGGAGTACGTAGCTGACCATACCATCGTCCTAAATGATCACACAGCTCCCTACAACTACTGGGTTTCAAAGCTGGACATGTGGCACGAACTGGCGCTCTACGCCTTGGAGGTTCTTGCCTGCCCTGCCGCTAGCGTCTTGTCAGAGCGGGTTTTCAGTGCAGCTGGTGGCATCATCACCGATAAGCGTACACGCCTGTCGACTGACAGCGCTGACAGGCTGACGCTTATCAAGATGAATAAAGCATGGATTTCTCCTAATTTCAAATCTCCAGCAGGTGAAGGAAGCTCAACCTGAATAATTTATCCACTCCTCCTCCTCCTCATCTTCCTCCTTCTCCTCCTCTTTCTACAGTAAAGCAGAGGAAACTGGCTGTTTTTTGACAGGGCCCACTGGCTCTAGGTATAGTACTTTATGCATTTAATTTTTCTGGAGGGCCACCGACACGGTCCTCTGTTTTAAACAATTTTTGGGAGTGCCACATACAGGCACTCAATCTATTCAATTTTTCTGGAGGGCCACCTTTCCGGTCCTCTGTTTTAAACAATTTTTTGGGACTGCCACATACAGGCACTCAATCTATTCCATTTTTCTGGAGGGCCACCTACCTGCTCCTCTGGTTTAAAAACTTTTTTGGACTGCCACATACAGGCACTCAATCTATTCCATTTTTCTGGAGGGCCACCTACCTGCTCCTCTGGTTTAAAAACTTTTTTGGACTGCCACATACAGGCACTCAATCTATTCCATTTTTCTGGAGGGCCACCTACCTGCTCCTCTGGTTTGAAAAATTTTTTGGACTGCCACATACAGGCACTCAATCTATTCCATTTTTCTGGAGGGCCACCTACCTGCTCCTCTGGTTTGAAAAATTTTTTGGACTGCCACATACAGGCACTATCCAAATTGAATTGTCTCCATAGCAGCCTCCACACGTTGTCTCCATTGCTACCTCCAAAAGTCGTCCATATAGCTGCCTCCATACATCGTCCCTTTATCAAACGAGGTTTGTCAGGCCGAAATTTGGGTTGTTTTCATGGATTCCACATCAAAGTTGTTAACTTTGTCGCCACCCTGCTGTGTTATCCACAAAATACACTGGCAAACTTTTACCATTTACGGATATTATTTCAGCGCTTCTTGCGCATCTGTTTACATTCCCCTCACCCGCCATATCCTAAACTTATAAGAACGCTACTACACTTGATCTTATACAAAAGGTTCTTAGAAGTGCTGTTTGGGGAGTAGCCTAGAGACAGGGGCTTGGATTGGCGAAAGCTCGCCTAGCAGCGGAGCGCCAGCTCCATGCGCATCATGCGCTTCTTGCGCATCTGTTTACATTCCCCTCACCCGCCATATCCTAAACTTATAAGAACGCTACTACACTTGATCTTATACAAAAGGTTCTTAGAAGTGCTGTTTGGGGAGTAGCCTAGAGACAGGGGCTTGGATTGGCGAAAGCTCGCCTAGCAGCGGAGCGCCAGCTCCATGCGCATCATGCGCTTCTTGCGCATCTGTTTACATTCCCCTCACCCGCCATATCCTAAACTTATAAGAACGCTACTACACTTGATCTTATACAAAAGGTTCTTAGAAGTGCTGTTTGGGGAGTAGCCTAGAGACAGGGGCTTGGATTGACGAAAGCTCGCCTAGCAGCGGAGCGCCAGCTCCATGCGCATCATGCGCTTCTTGCGCATCTGTTTACATTCCCCTCACCCGCCATATCCCAAACTTATAAGAACGCTACTACACTTGATCTTATCCGAAAGGTTTTTAGAAGTGCTGTTTGGGGAGTAGCCTAGAGACAGGGGCTTGGATTGGCGAAAGCTCGCCTGGCAGCGGAGCGCCAGCTCCATGCCAAGAACCAACTAACATAGTTTTAACTGCAGCACCTTTAATCTACTACTAGTTCACTGCCTCCATACATCGTCCCCTTATCAAACGAGCTGTGTCAGGCAGAATTTTGGATTGTTTTCATGGCTTCCATGTTAACTTTGTCGCCACCCTGCTGTGTAATCCACAAAATATACTGGCAAACTTTTATCATGTACCAATATTATTTGAGCGCTTCTTGCTCACCTCCTTTGGTTCCTCTCTGCTACCCATTGGTTTGAAGCCTGAGTCCATTTAGGGTATGTCGCCATGCCACTCTCTAGCCTTCCGCTGCTGCCGCTGCCTCTGCATGCCGTCCCCTATAGTGTCAGGGTCAATTATTGGATGTTTTAGATGCTATCTAGCTTCATTCTGTCACTCTGTCATGGCCATGCTGTTGCCCATAATTTTGGCATAATGGTGCATTTAAGCAGCCTCAGAGGCATCCATGCATGCTGCCCTTGCTGTTTCCTGTCCATTTCCGTGGTGTTTCCCTCCTTTTCTGAGGTTCCCAGGTGTTTGGCCAAGCTTCCCTGTGCAGAGCCTTGGTCCCCTTGAAAAATGCTCGAGTCTCCCATTGACTTCAATGGGGCTCGTTACTCGAAACGAGCACTCGAGCATCGGGAAAAGTTCGTCTCGAATAACGAGTACCCGAGCATTTTAGTGCTCGCTCATCTCTAGTCAAAATCATAATTTTTTTAACAGTTTTTTTAACGGAGTTCATCGGGCGGCTTCAATAATTATTTACCTTTATTCTACAGGTTGTTACAGAGGCGGTGATACTACATATGTGGGGTTGTGTTATGATTTAGACTTTTTTTTTGCGTTACATGTCGCTTTATATGTTAGGGGGCTTATGGGCATTTTTATTGATTTATTACTTTATTTTTTATTGAAAAACAATTTTTTTAAACTTTTTTACTATTTCCACCATGGGATATGAACAAGCAATCATCTGATTTCTTGTTCATGATAATACTCTGCAATACTGATGTATTGCAGGGTATTAGCAGTGTAAGCCTGATCCTGTAAGCAACGATCGACGCACCCCGAAGATGGCCCGGCATGCGTCCGATATATGCCCTCATGCACACATGGCAGTAGTAGCATCTAGGTACTCACAGGTGACATGTTTTCTCTGTTGGTTCAAGAACTGCATGAAAACTTCTCCCAGATGTAGAACTTCCCAGCAGATTTCTTCAGCTCCATGCAGCACAAATCCACACTGTGCCCCTAAAGATAGCACATTCTCCTACATTATAATGCCACCTGGATAACAACACTACATCCCTAAACCCCAGAATAATGATGCCCTCCTAGCCTCACTTTTAAAAAATGTACTGCCCCCCCTAATAAAGTATGTATTGTGCCCCCCACAGTACATGAAATATCGTCACCCTCACTAACAATATACGTGGACCCTTCTAATAAATTATAGACAGGACCACTTCACTAATATTGATATGCATAGTCACATCCTTAGTAATAAATTATGTACATAGGTCCCTGAATAATTATATACTGTGCCCCCCACACTAATAAATTATGCACAGGAAACCCTGAATAATTATATACTGTGCCCCCCACCAATAAATTATGCACAGGGCCCCCCCTGAAAATAATTTACCTGTATTGCTCCTGCAATCTCCATATTCTCTTCATATGCCAGGGCTCCGTCGAGACTACACAGTCAGCTTGATGATTACATCTTCATATAGCGCTGCCTGTGTAAAGGAAACCTTTGCAGGCAGAAGAGCTGTGGCTCTGGCACTGCAGGCGTGTAATAGTACTTGTGCGGCTCTCTATAGATGGATAGAGCACTACTGGCCACTATCTGGACACAGAGACTTCTATGAAGATCTTTGCCCCCCCTTCCCTAACGCCGCTAGGGCACCTGACCCCATGGACCCTGTAGCAGCCATATCTGCTACATTATGCCCCTTCTCTTTTCTTTTGACTAGACATCCCCTATGTATCTTGGCACGGTGGACAGTGCTTCAGTCTCATAACAAACATTTAACAGTTAGAAGCAAAAAAACAAATGTGCACAGAACCGAACTTTACATGATTTCCTCCTTCTACTATAGTGCCCATAGCTACCATAGGCAACGTTGTGTGCTTGCATAATACTTTCTAAATATGTTAGACTGAAAACAGCATCTGACAGTACTATATATAAATCAAGGAGATCTGTTACCATGGTACCTACTCATTTTCATGAAATAATAATGATTGGAAAGTTAGGAAAATCACTTAAATGCTGAAGTTTCCACCATGACACACCCTCCATCCTAAACAACGGAACATGTCTTAAACTGGTCCAATTGCCCATAACAACCAATTACAATTCAGCTATTATTTTATAGATATCCTTCATTTCACCATATAAAATTGTGACAAAATAAATAACAAGTTAGAATAACCAATAATATTCTCTTTATCTTTCTGGTATGTTTTTTCTGATTCCTGGTCCCCCGGTAATTTCTGGAAATTGTCCACCAGGCTCTCAGACTCTTCTTTGCACACCGGTCGACATTTACTAAGGGCAGTGCGCCAGTTTTCTGTGTCCAAGAGATCCTTTGTACTGCCCATTCAGGTATTTGCACATTGTAATGAGGCCTCTCCTCTCCATCTTTTTTCTCAACTGTAAGAGATCAGGGGTGTCTCAGACTTCCCTACTGAGAACACTTTGTTAGCCAGAGACATAATCACTTATTTCTGTCATCAGTTTCACACTGCCTTTAACATGCCCATTTAATGACCTAACTTTCAGGATTAAAAATGCAACCTACTTTAAATGACATCTACCATCAGTTTTGCTGATGGTAGACGTGTCCTACTAAGAGGTTCCTGAAGAACTCTGATCCTCAAGACTTCTTTGATTATAACTCTATACGATGCAATTACGACAACACATAGTTATAAAAATTATGCTAATCGGTCTGGGGCTCTGTCCACAGTGCATAGATCAGCTGACATGCAGGACAAGGCGGGACTTGTATCATACAGGCGAGTAAATACATTCTAACGAAAGGTGATCTGAGGCGTTTGGTGACGTTTCCGGAGCACCCTAGACCGCTTAGCACAAATTTTATAACTCTATATTTGTTGCAATTGTGGCATATAAGTCCTGAGAATCATAGTTCCTCAGGAACTTCTTAAAAGGACACATCTGCCATCAGTAAAACTGATGATAGATCTGCTTCAAAACATTATTGTAAAGTTACTGACAAAAAATAGTTTTAGCACAGCTGGAGTAAACCTTTGATTAGCTTAGACGGGCACTTCCAGGTTGTGACATCAGCTCAGGGCAATGAAGCCAGAATGTTTGTAATTGGTTGATCAGAAGCATGTGATACGTCCCATGCTTGTGACATCACTGAAGGTCCTTTGCATCACATTAAGTACTTTAAAATGATGCAGGAAACCTTGTTTGTAATTGGCCGATCTGAAGCATGTGATGCGTCACATGCATGTGGCATCACTACAGGACCTAAGCCCCTCTCAACAAGCCTTCTACTGTCTCTAGCTGTAGTATATGGTTTCCCATGGCAACCATAAAGCATATGGAGATTAGCCTGGGGTGCAAGGTAAAACCTCTGCTAGCTGCTAAACAGCTGCAGACAGCTAATTAGAGTTAATTAGAGAATTGCTTATTTTGTTTAGTACAGAGTTAGGCAAATATTTTTATGTTTTACATTTGTACTTGATATTGTTTGTGTAATCAAAAGTTATACAATTTTACAATTTACTTTCTGTATCAATTTTGCACAGTTTTCTATCTCTCTCTACTTGCTTTCTCCTTCTTGTTATTCAACCAGGAGCTTCAATGTTGCTTCCTGTTAATAAAAACTGTTCCACGATCATGTGATGTCATACAGGTATGCTGCTCATTATAACACACAGCTCTGATTACTCTCTGTGATACTAACAAGCTGTGCACCTGTGTGACATCACATGACCATTGTTTATCCATAGGAAGTAAACAATTAAACTTCCTGTTGAATGTCAGCAAGAAGAAAGCAAGGAGAGATCTAGAAAACCTTGGGGAATTGATGCAGTATGATGATAAGTATATTGGAAAATAACTTAACCTTTCATTACACAAAATAATTTAAAGGAAATCTACAATTTGATTTGATGGCTTATGAAGCAAACATATATTGAGAATTCTGTAGCTACACTGATACAGGATCATATCTTATTTAATCCCTGAGATGAGTGGCTCAAGGTATGTTTGCTTCATAATGCATCAAATCAAATGGAAGGTTTCTTTTAAGTATTTGCTGAAAGTGGACACCCACCTAAAATGCCCAAATAACACATTGCATTAACAGGGAACATTTGTATTTGTTAGCTATTGATATTCAGAGAAAAGGTTTTTTACCTGTTAAACATGATTTATTTCTTCTGCTACATCAATGTGTATAGCAGAAGATACACAACATTTACCAGTTAGGGGGCCGAAATTTCAAGTGGCAGCTTGATGTAAACCATTGTACTGAGAAATGGTTGGCAATACTTCTAGTTTAGAAAAAACAGACTTCCTTGTCCTCTAGATGGGTAAAGTCCCTTGTTGGTACCCCCTTTTTCCCGTCTCTGCCTCACACTCAGGGGTGTACCAAGCCTGTCTGCTGCCTGAGGCGAGCCATAGAGAGACGCCCCCCCCCCCCCCCGCCCATATATGTAATCTTTCAGGGAGTGTCAGGACCAGATCCATCATATTGGTTTGGTGTGAAAATAAAGCAATGCAAAAATGCATACAGAGTACCGCCCTGTAGTATTTAATGCATACAGCATGCCGCCATGTAGTATAAAATGCATACAGCATACCACCATGTAGTATAAAATGCATACAGCATACCACCATGTAGTATAAAATGCATACAGAATATCGCCATGTACTATATAATGCATACAGCATATCGCCATGTAGTATAACATGCATACAGAATATCGCCATGTACTATATAATGCATACAGAATATCGCCATGTAGTATAAAATGGATACAACGTACCACCATGTAGAATAAAATGGATACAGCTTACTACCATGTAGTATAAAATGAATACAGAATATCGCCATGTAGTATATAATGCATACAGCATATCGCCATGTAGTATAAAATACATACAGCATATCGCCACATAGTATAAAATGCATGTAGTGTATCGCCATGTAGAATAAACCGCATACAACGTGCCACCATGTAGTATAAAATGCATACGGAATACATATATACACATATAAACACGTACATATACACATACACATCACATACATATACACATACAAATCACATACATATACACATTACATACACAAATCACATACATATACACATTACATACACAAATCACATACATGTACACATATACACACATGCATGTACACAAACATATACATATATACATTACATACACACATCACATACATATACACATATACACACATACATAGACACATCACATACATAGACACATATATATACATTACATACACACATCACATACATATAAACAGATAAACTTACTTTATTTTCTTGTATTTTCCAGGAAGGTTCTCCAGGAGCGGGGGAGGGGGGGCTTGGGCGTACAAGGGGGGGGGGAGCCGAGCGGAGGAGGGGGAGCCGAGCGGAGGAGGGGGGGGGGGAGCGGAGCGGAGGAGGCCGGGAGCGGAGCGGAGGAGGCCGGGAGCGGAGCAGAGTGGAGGAGAAGGGGGGGCCGAGCGGAGGAGGCCGGGAGCGGAGCAGAGTGGAGGAGAAGGGGGGGCCGAGCGGAGGAGGCCTGGAGCGGAGCAGAGTGGAGGAGAAGGGGGGGCCGAGCGGAGGAGGGGGGGAGCGGAGCAGAGTGGAGGAGAAGGGGGGCCGAGCGGAGGAGGCCGGGAGCAGAGCAGAGTGGAGGAGAGGGGGAGGACTGAGCGGAGGAGGACGGAGCGGAGCATAGCGGAGGAAGCGGAGATGAAAGGGACAGAAGGAGCGGAGCAGAGTGGAGTGGAGGAGAAGGGGGAGCCGAGCGGAGGAGGGGGGGAACGGAGGAGGCCGGGAGCGGAGCAGAATGGAGGAGAGGGGGAGGACGGAGCGGAGGAGGGGGGGAGCGGAGCGGAGGAGGCCGGGAGCGGAGCAGAGTGGAGGAGAAGGGGGAGCCGAGCAGAGGAGGGGGAGAGCGGATATGAACGGGACAGAGGGAGCTGAGCAGAGTGGAGGAGAGGGGGGGCGGAGCAGAGGAGGGGGAGAGCGGATATGAACGGGACAGAGGGAGCGGAACGTAGCAGAGTGGAGGAGAGGGGGGGAGCGGCGCGGAACAGAGCAGAGCAGAGGAGGGGGAGAGCGGGGGGGGGGGGGTGTCAGCCTGGGATGGTGGTCAGGTGGACGGCAGGACAGGCCGGCGGGCGGCAGCAAGGTCCGGTTGGCGGCAGCACGGGTGGGGGTTCCAGCGGCAGCATAGGCAGACTGGCGGGTGGTAGCATGGACGGCCGGGCGCACAATGCCGCCCCTCGTCCAGCAGGTGGCGCGCCGCCTGAGGCGAGATTCTCAACTCGCCTCATGGCAGGTGCGCCCCTGCTCACACTCAGCACTAAATGTACATTCCCGTGCACCTTAGTTGGGCATATGAGCTGTGGATAAAGATTAAATTCCAGACAATGTCTTTACTTCCTGCATCCCTGATTCTGTAGACAAACAAAAACACTATCCAGATTCACATATAAAATGTCTCCAAAAGGATACTTCTATGTGCTTTACAGTCCAAGATAGGGGCATCTGAAGTGACTCTCCCCCTCCACCCATTACTTGAAGGCAAAAAATAAGGTAAATGGATTTTAACATAAAAAGGGAATGCTAGAAAATATATTTCATACCGTACCTGGAGGGACAGCTAGTTAGGTGATATAAAAGCTGGTGAAGGGTTTTCTATAATTTATAAAATCAAACCATCTGAATGATATTAGTGATAAATTGGAAGTTGTGGGGCTAATTTACTAAGGGTCAGCGGATCGCACTTTCGTCAGAATTTCTGACGTTTTCGGGATTTGCTCTGCTGTGACAGGTAATTAACTGGGGATTGTGTCGCAGGCGATTAGATTGTAGCTCAGCTTCGCCGGCTTTCATGCGACAGAGATCATGGGGTGGGCCATCGGACGATCCGACTGATCCGGCCTGAGCGCGGGATTTAACTTTCAAATTGTATTGCAAGTTCAAGCACTTACATGCGTCGGGAAGAAGAAGGTGATCTCCGGCGGACCTGATCGGGGAAGCGACAGATGCAGGATATCGGGCGTACGATCTTAGTGAATTGCGGCACAGTGTATTCCGGTCGGACAATGCACTTTCGGGGAACGGGTCAGGTAAGTAAATCTCCCCCTCTGTGTCAGCCACATTATCATATTTTTTAATCTTATATTTAATGAATAAATAAATAAAACCTCTGCACTACCCAGACATTGATTGTTAGAGGAGACAAATCAATAGGATAACTCAACAGTGGAAGTGCTATCGGTGTGATACAGGTGTCTCTCTGTATCAAACAAAAACTGGAAAGAGAATAAGAATATATTGGTGTACTTCTTATTTTAATATTATATTACTCTAATAAACTATTATAAATTGAGAAAACTACATAAAGATAAGTGAAAAGCTCCATTCTCTGTAAAGTGCAATGCAGTCATATTGTTCTCCATCGTAAACGGATAAAATGAGAGCACAACCCCGAACTGTGTATTATGCAAGAGGGTTATTGTACTTTGGAATCTCTAAGCAGGATTTCAGAAACTAGAACTAAAGCGGACAGTAGCTGACCTTTATACAAGAATGTGAGACAATTCCCCGTCTCTGTGTGAAGAGCATGGTCAGAGGTCACATGACTGGTGAGATTCCAAGGGAAAGAAAGATTATACTTCCTACTGGCTACTAACACTTACTAATTCCAATTACTAAAATATGTTCTTTCTGCCTTCTTGGTTTAGCAAACAGAAACTTTTTGGGAAATTGGAAAATTTTTATTCTAAACATGGTCAAATTGACAAAAAAAGTTTTCTTATGGGCTTTGTTTTTATGTCTTTCTTTGTGTGGTCTAAATGGCACATTCCCGTTTTTCTTTGTGTGATCACGGAGATACATATTTTACATAGGCTATAGGTTATACCTTATTACTTTTAGGTAAGTAAGACTTCTTTGTATCGACATTTATAACACTAGAGACTTTTTTAATCCAATTTTATTAAAATTTTATGGGTGGTGAAAACCTTCCATTATAATTATCAGTATTTTGAAACTGTACAATACATACAGTATTTATGACTTGTTTATGATTATAAATAAAAATCAAATATTGTAAAAAAAACTGCATCAATAACAATCTTTACAATAAATCTGATCTGCTGGATCTGCATGGTGTACATCGTAAGATTAAAAAACCTGAAAAACTTGCCAAAATTATGATTTTTCATCAAATCCCTTCATAAAAATGAGAAAAGGGCTATCTGCCCAAAATGTTCATGTTCTTATTGTTTTTATTTTTATTTTTATGGTTCATTGAACGGGCAAAATAAGAATGCTGCAAATCAAAAACAATAATTTGTTACTTTCTTTTCCTCCATCCAGTAAGAGTTAATAAAATTTCATCAATAGACAACCCTGTTTTTATACAGGGGCTGGTGACGACCTATAGCTATTACAGTAGCAGGCACGTGGCTCTGCCACCGGCCTCTGTATACGAAACAAAGGCCGGTGGTGACACGATCCTGCGCAACTGAGAACTATATATCTGGAATTATAAATTTATTATGGGGATGAAGAGCAGCAAGCCCATAACAATTCTGTAAAGTACTGCACCCCAATTAGAAATATATACTAAGCACAGAGCATCCCAATAATAAATGTTTAAAGTAAAGAATTCTATAAATAATTCACCACCCTCAGCCACCAACCTTTCCATCCCAGCCCTGTAGTTTGAAAAATTATGAAAGCATAACTTACCTGCGATGCTGTTCACATAAGTGCAGAATTATGAGCTCATGAGTAATACCATGATTACTGTAAATGTGATGTCTAATTGGAGAAGACTGCTTCATCTTCTTCTTCTACCTATCAACTATTTCAGCTTCTCCCAACCATGACTCCTCTATGCAGATTTAGCAACACAAAAATTTTAGGCTACTCACTTCATCATCATCTCCTCTAACTTCTTATCATAAACTTTATACTGTTCTGTTGTTCCCCTGGAGATTGTGTCCAAAACAGTAACCAAAATAGTAATATTCTTCTCACAGTTGCCAATACAGTAATGGTACCCGCACACAGTAGCCGATATAGTCACAGTAGCTAATCTAGTAACGGTGCTTGAAAGAAGCCAATAGTCACAGCACCATCCCCACAGTAGCCAATAGCCAGACCAGCAGCCCCTGGCATTCATTAGTCACAGTGCCTTCTCTTACAGAAGCCAATAGTCAAAGTCCCTGCCCCAAGTAGTCACAGTACATGCCACAGTACCCAATAGTTGCATTGATGCCCCGGTAGCCACAGTGATGCCCTCTGTAGCCAGTAGTCACAGTGCCTGACCCCCAGTAGTCAGTAAATACAGAGCCTGCTCTCAGAAGCCAGGAGTTACAGAGCCTGCTCCCAGTAGCCATTAGTCACAGTGCTTGCCCAAAGTAGTCACAGTGTCTGCACCCAGTAGTTAGTAGTGACAGTAATGTCTCCAGTAGCCATTGGTCCCAGTGCCTGCCCCATTGGCCAATAGTAACAGGGCTGGGGATGCTCCCAGTAGCCATTAGTCACAGTGATGCCCCATAGCAGCCAATGTGGTGGAGCAAGGAGATTTAAGCAGGTAAGGGATGGGAGCCAGCCCCCTGCCCTGCTTATTCCCGGCTTGGCTAGCTAGTTGATGATTTTAACAACCACACCAAGCGGGGTGATTGGGTTGGATCCCAGCCTTGTAAATATTATATGTCGCACATTTGCAGTCAGCTCTTAAAGTGTTGGTGAATAGACCAGTGCAGACATATTTTTATTCTGCAAAAGATAAATTATGTTGGATTATGTATCTGGAGTAGTTTATAACTGTGGTGCAGGGTCACATCTGCCATGAGGTGGGATGAAGATCATGGAACCCTGAGGGGGTGACCGATTGCTGGTTGTACGGACTTGCCAAATGGTGGCTTTAATACCTAGTACCTGTGCGCACTGCTCTGCAGGACACAGACCAGTGTGACGTCATAAGGCACGCCGCCCTGTGTGCCTTCACAGTAAATTCAGCAGCCAAGGGGAGATGATGAGATAGAGGGGAGCTGTGGGGGGGAGGGGAAACTGGTTTCTGAAGCCCAAAGGTAAGTATTATGTTTATTATTTGTGGCTGTTTATACTATGACTGGGGGAGGCTGTGTATACTAGGGCTGGGGGCAGCTGTGTATACTGTGACTAGGGAAGGCTGTGTATACTGTGACTGGGGGAGGCTGTGTATACTGTGACTGGGGGAGGCTGTGTTTACTGTGACTGGGAGAGGCTGTGTATACTGTGAATAGGAGAAGCTGTGTATACTGTGAATGGGAGAGGCTGTGTATAAAGTGACTGGGGGAGACTGTGTATACTAGACCTGGGGGAGGCTGTGTATTCTGTGACTGGGGAGGCTGTGTATACTGTGAATGGAGGAAGCTGTGTATACTACACCTGGGGGAGGCTGTGTATACTAGGACTGGGGGAGACTGTGTATACTAGGACTGTAGAAGGCTGTGTATACTAGGACTGGGGGAGGCTGTGTATAATATATCTGCTGGGGAGGCTGTGTATATAACATCTGTCGGAGAGGCTACATATATAATATCTGCTGGGGGAGGCTGTGTACACTGTCTATGGGGAATCTGTATATAGTGGCTGGATTTTAATTACACTGGATGGCCTTATATGGAGTACTGTATATCATTTAATTTGGGAGTGTGTATATGGGTGCTATTATAAATAAATTACACATACAGAGGAACTGTATATAAATAAAAATGGGTGTGTATATAAATTAGCAGGGTGTTGCAGTAGGGTGCTAGTGTAGGTAGTGTGGTATATAAATTGTGGGTAATGAATGGGCTATAATTCATTTGAAGGACTATATAAAGGATGTTTGTGGGGAATAGTGTGTTCAATTGTGTTGTGAATAACATATATGATATATATTTAGAAACACAATCCATTAAACTATAAGTGACTGTGGTATTTTTACGGGTGCAGTGTGGGGGTGCTACATAAAGCTGAAGACATGTGAATTCAGCAGGGAGAAATGGTAAAGAAGGTCCTCTTCCTGAGCAGATCCTGAGCAGATCGTCACCTGCAAGGTACTAAATACTAGATGTCACTTATGTCTGTATCATTGACTGACTACAAGTGTGTGAGGGAGCATCATCTCGCACAGGGGGGAGCATTTTAAATTTTCGCCCCAGGCAGCAAAAAGTCTACAATCGGCCCTGCTGTGGATATGTACTTTTAGTTGGTCTAGGAGATGTACTATTAGTTGGTCTAGTTTTTGCATTTTCTGATGCTCACACTGAATTTTCTGGCCCACAGGCTAGGCCACACCCCCTTTTCCAAAGGACACGCCCTATTTCAGACAAGTCGTAACTCTGACTGAAAATGGTCTGAAAGCCTTTAATAAATGTGGCGAGCAAATTACTTCTTAATTCTGGTGCAGACAGGTTATTGAATTTCCCCTCGCATTTTTCTTTTTTTTTTGATGGTGGTTGTACCCGCTAAAGTATTAAACAAATCTTCCCCCAGCGTTCTATGCGTTTTCACCTAATCCCTGACACAGGGCCGGTTCTAGGCAAAGTGGGGCCCTGGGCAAAACTAAAAGTAGGGCCCCAAAATAAAACTATTTTATGACCATTCACAGTCAGCAAGAGGCTCCTTTAGTATGGTAAAACAAACTGTAATATGGGAAAATTTTATAGGCGATAGATAAATGATAGGGAGATTTATGGGCAGCATGGTGGCTCCGTGATTAGCACTACAGCCTTGCAGCGCAGGTCATCTGCAAAGATTTTGTATGCCTGTGTCTGCGTGGGTTTCCTCTGGGTCCTCCGGTTTCCTCCCACACTCCAAAAAATTACTGGTAGGTTGATTAGACTGTGAGGCCCATTGGGGAGAGGGACCGATATTTTCTGAAAGCAGACACTTGCCCCATTTTCAAAATTGCATCAAAAATTTTATAGACATAGGCGCCTTCTTTGATTTAAATTGAAACATTTTATTAAAAATACTTAAAATTTTACTTTGATGGCAAAAAAATTTGATCCAAACAGAAAATGTTTACCTTCACATCTCCTAAATGTAATACATGGACATTTGTAGAGTTCACAAATGTGCCCTATTTATATGTTCACATAAATAAATCCACATAATATCACTAAAACTGTAATAAGTAGATATCTGCTTTTCAGCTAGACATTTTTAGACAGTCACAACCTGCAAAATATAGCAATAAAACAGAATAAAAAGTAAAAGCGCCATAAACCTATATCATTTTGAAAGCAGACAACCAGGCGATGCATTTGGCAATTAACATTCAAAATTTCCTCTAAAATATGTACAAATCCAGATACTTATATAAAGAAAATCTAGTTTCCTAAAACAGTATCACAAAATAAAAGGGAATAAGAGAGAAAGGGCCACATTTATCACTTTTGTGCGCCTAAGTGTAGTAGTTGCACCTAAATTCTGGCGCACTGTTTTACAGAATTATCACAAGCTACAACCATCTGTGATAAGTTAATTTCCTGCCTCTTATTAATCACTTTACTTTAAAGAGAACCCGTCATGCAAAATAACCCCCCTAAACTAAATATATTTTCATAAACTGCCATTAGAGAGCATTGCCTCTATCCCTTCATTGTCCCTCTACATGCCTGTAAACCTAAGCAATGAGGTCCTAAAGCTGTATGCAAATGACCTGTGAAATGTCCAATGAAGCATTAGCATATTCAAGCTGTCCACTCTATTCATGAGTGGGAGGCACAGCTACACCCCCAGTGCATGACTGACAGCCTGTATAATGATGTGAGGCTGTATAATGATGTGCTTCCTGGTGCTGGTGGCCACGCCCCCTGCAGCCTGTGTGTGCATGTGTGTGTGTGTATAGGAGAGATACAGCAGCTCCAGGCAGCCATGTTACAGCAGAACATGTCAGATTCATGTGTAGCTCATGTCTGTGTCTCTGTATATTAGGAGGATGCAGCAAACACATTAGCCATGCTTTATTATGCATTACACACAGACATGAGCAGGGGGAGGAGAGGGGAGGGGTAATAGAGGTGACATCACTGCCTCTGACCATGTGACCAGCCTCATTTATATGATAAAGAAAAGATGATTTTACAATGAATAATGTATGAAATAACTAGATAAAGGCTGGGATGGGATCCTTGTGAGCTGCTCCAACAGGAAGAGGTGACAGGGCAAGTGACACAGACCTGATGACAGGTGTCCTTTAACACAGTTTAGGCGCAATGTTAGATTCAGGCACTTACATGTGATCCTGCTACAAGCTCCTCTCTGCTTCTGCCACAGCCCAGAATGAAGATAACACTCACAGCAGCACCCAGGTGTGTGACACCCAGCACCCAGTGACCTCCTCAGCAGTGGCTTCTCCTGGAGGGGATCCCCCAGTGCTGGTCTCCTGCTGTACCCCTGTAATTCTGTACAATATCCCCCTCAGAAACACTGGTGATACTGTGCAGAATGACATGGGGGACACCTGTCAGTACTATGTGCAACATTCTGTAACGTTCTCTTCTCTCTTGCTTTGAGCTCAGGATTCTGCAGAATGTTTTGTAAATAGAAGGTGATGAACTGTAAATAGAGTCTGCAGCTCCTGTCTGCAGAGTATCTCATGTCTGTATTATATGTTCTAGTGTCTGCAGAGCATCTCATGTCTGTATTATATGTACTAGTGTCTGCAGTGTCTGGCTGATCTTTGCTGCTAGAAATGAGCTGCTCTGCAAAGAGGCTCAGTGCTTTCTTCTCAGATAACGCCACCTTCGGGCTGGAGTGTTTTTGCGCCAGTTTTTGCGCCTAAATTAAAAGTCGCAAATGATGAATATCATTAGGCACAGCAAAACATCTGGATTGCTAGGATAAATGAGGGAAAGCTGGGTATTTTTGCTGCGCAGCTAATTTGGCGTTTAGTCGCAAAAATGGCACAAAAACAGTGCGCCTGAATGAAAAGGCGCAAAAACAACAGACAAAAACGATTGATACATGTGGCCCAGAGTGTGTTCTTAGATAGTTCTGCATAGAGAAGGGTTAAAACCATGAATATTAGTTGATATTATCCCTTCTCAAAACGTAGTAACATATAAAGTGAATATTTCCATTATCTGTGAGGTGCAGCAGCTCCTGTGTGCAGCAAATGCTCCCTGCAGCCTGATGGCTAAGAATCTGGATTTGGGGGGTTTAATTTCAGGGGGCTGTATCTCTGGCTCTGTGACACATAGAACCTTACTTCCTTTTTCCTATGAAAGAAGAGAGTCTCCTCTTTTATCTAAATCTAAATTTGTGTTTCTAAAATGTAGGAAAACGGAGATATTAACTGTTAAACTGCCGTTGGGAGTGATTTTTATATATAAAAATGGCACCTGATATTCTCACTTTAAACCTGAATATCTCTGGATCCATGGCACCTAGAAACAAAATTCAAGATTCATTTGAAAGAAGAGATTCTCCCCTTTCTCCCAGGGGCCCTGGGCAATTGCCACCTTTGCCTACCCATAGCGCCGGCCCTGCCCTGACATCACATATAGATCTGTGATGACGTTTATTATTGCCACAAAGCAAACGTAGAATTACAAAGAAGACTTGTCACAAGCTTGCCCAATAATCCCATAAAAGCAATCTCAAACATATATAAGAGTGACAGGATGTTTTCCAAAGCCTTGGGTGAATGCAGGCAAGTAGAGAAGATAAAATGAAATGAGAAATGATTAACCAAAGCAGCAATAGGTGAAAGTAAACAGCTGCTATTCTGCTTGTGAAATCTCACTTAACCCTCACACAGCAAAGCCAGTCAATGAAGAACATGGCCATATTGACGTACTGTGAGGCTTTTAAGTGTATCATCTGCTCATACATATCTGTATATAAGGTGCCCCTCCCATTAACATGAATACCCTGCTGATGTTAATATATTGCTCATTAACTCACAAGTCGGAATATAGAAGTTTCGAGAAATAACAAAATCGTAGCAACACCAGCAGTTATGGATTTGCATTACAGAACCCGATGGGCAGAGAGTATTCAGGCTTCGTTCTCTTGATGCACTTGGATTATATTTTGAAACACATTTCAATCGCATTAGGAGAAATGCATCACTGAACGGATAAATGTTTCGACCAAAATGTATGTATCTGGTAAAGTAGCAACATTTGTTACCTCTTGTTTCCAGGTCTTCCAGAGATAATCAAGCACAGTATTAGTTACCTGGAGCTGGAGAGGGTTCAACGTAGAGCCACAAAACTGATAAGGGGTATGGAGGGTCTTAGTTATGAGGAAAGATTTAAACAACTAGATTTATTTAGTCTGGAAAAGAGACGACTACGACGAAACATGATTAATTTATATAAATATATGAATGGTCCATACAAAAAATATGGTGGTAAGTTGTTCCAGATGAAATCAAATCAAAAGACGAGGGGGCACTGTCTCCGTCTGGAGAAATCAAGGTTTAATCACCAGAGGCGACAGGGCTTCTTTACTATGAGAACTGTCAATCTGTGGAATAGCCTGCCTCAGGCGCTGGTCACAGCAGGGACAGCAGAGAGCTTCAAAAAGGTTTAGATGCCTTTTTACACCTAAATAACATTGATGGTTATGTTATATAGAATTGTTTCCCCCAAATCCCTTCCTCATGCAATCCCTTACCTTCCTCGGTTGAACTTGATGGACAAGTGTCTCTTTTCAACCATGTAAACTATGAAGTCCAACAAAAATTAGTGGAGAAGGAAGACAAGGCTCAGCCCGATCTCAAATGCGTTTTATTGAAATACATTCAACTGGTAACAAGCACTGTTGTTTACGCTGTTTACATGCAAAACACTGGATGCTCGTTACTAATGACATTTGGTTAAATGGAAATGCATATGTGGGACAGCGCCCTTAGAGTCGAACCGGCATCGGGATACACGGGGTGCCGGCTGTAGCTAACAGCCGACACCCCAGTGTAACACCTGCGGTCGGAGTGGACTCCAATCTTGGGTGTTTAACCCGTTAAGTGCCGTGCTCAGCGCGACCATGGCATTTAACCTGCCTTCCGGGGGTCTTTCCTTGACGATCCCCCCCCCCTGCACGCCGTTTTCCGGGGGCGCCAATTTTTGCTGTGGCAGCCCTGGGGTCCGATCAGGCAGTGCCTGAGGGATGTCATCTTAAAGGCACAGTGACACTGCTAATACCCTGCAATACATCAGTATTGCAGAGTATTATCATGAACAAGCAATCAGATGATTGCTTGTTCATGTCCCGTGGTGGAAACATTAAAAAAGTAAAAAAAAATGTTATTCAATAAATAAATCAATAAAAGTTGCCCATAATCCCCATAACATATAAAGAGACATATAACAGAAAAAAACGGCTAAATCATAACACAAACCCCACATATATAGTATCACTGCGTCCATAACAACCCGCAGAATAAAAGTAAATAATTATTGAACCCGCGCAATGAACGCCATTAAAAAAACTTTTAAAAACCCTCCAAAAAATATGATTTTTACCTATTGAATCCCACAAAAAATGCAATAAAAAGTGATAAAAAACATATGTACTCCAGAATGATACTGGTGCAAAGTACAACATGTCCCGCAAAAAACAAGCCATCAACCAGCTCTGTAGCCAAAAAAGTAAAAATGTTATGCCACTTGGAAGACTGCAATGCAAAAATGATAGGAGTTTTATTTGACAACTTTAGTAAAACACAAGAACAAATATTCAAGTCTGGTATCCCCCTAATCGTATCGACCCATAGAATAAAGATAGCATGATTATTAGGCTATACGGTAAAAAAAAAAAATCCAGTATAGAATTGATGCTTTTCTTCTCCTGCCCTCCCCATAAAAGGTCCTAAATTTTCAACAATAGGGGATACCAACCCCAAAATGGTAACACTGGAAAAAGCATCTCATCCTGCAAAATAAAATGCCATCACATGGCCCCAATAACGAAAAAGCTAAAATTTTATAGCCTTCAAAAGTGGCGAATGAAAAAACTAAAATGCAGGGCCCTCTTTATTTATATAGTGCACACAGATTACGCAGCGCTGCACAAAGCATGACAAATTGGTCCCTGTCCCCAATGGTTTTCATGTAAACTTGGTACTCCTTATTTGTTTCATTTGAAAATAGTGTATTTTATTTATAGACGAAACTCAGAATGGCACTCCAATTAAACATGCAACGTTTTGGTCTATACACAGACCTTCATCAGGCACTGTACAAGAATAAAGTATACAAAAAATTACAAAAATTAAACGTAATACAGAAAAAATTTTACAAAGTACAAGACATGTGGTACATTGTAACACATTTGCGCAGTATATGGCAGAAGACGTGGGTGTCTCCAATGGGGCTCACAATCTAAACAACCTAACAGTTTGTTTTTGGAATGTGGGAGGAAATCGGAGTACCCAGAGAAAACTCATGCAAACACGGAGAGAACATACAAACTCTGTGCAGATGTTGACCTGGGTTGGAATTGAACCCAGGACCCCAGCGCTGCAAGGCAGAAGTGCTACTCACTAAGCCACCGTGCCGCCTTTCCCTTCTGCGCCTCGCTGTGCACCCATAAAACAAGTAACATCCACATGAGGGGGGTCCCTGTAATCTGGAGAAATTGCATAACAAATTTTAAGATGAGTTTTCTCTTTTTATCTTTTGGAAATGTTTATATTTTAGGGCTAAATGAACATAACCTACACAATTTGATTATTCTAAATTTCACCATAAATTTGATGTAATTACTATGAAAATCTCAAGGGGTTAACACTCTTCCTAAAAGCTCCTAAAAGCTAGGTTGAGGGGTGCAGAAAATGGGTTGGTTATATGGGGGGTTTTGATGCTAAATATGTAAAATTTCATTCAAAACTGTATTTATCCCCAAAATATTCTGAAAATCTGGAAAATCGCTATTCGATTTGTAAGCCGCGTGACATCAAAATAAATTATCCAGACATTTCAAAAATTATGAAAATGTAAACTGGACATATGAGAAATGTTATTCAGCAATTTATTTAGGTGGTAAATCTATCTGCCTGAAAATGTGATGATTTTGAATTCCGAAAATGGCAATTTTTTCAAAAACATTCATCATTTTTTCTTTTTTTTTTGTAAATAATCGCAAAATCTATCAGCCAAAATGTACCACTAAAATGAAGTACAACATGTGCGGAAAAAACTTTCTCAGAATCGTTTAGTAGCAGTGTTCAAAAGTTATAACCATATAAAGCGACGCAAGTCAGAACACAAAAAATGGGGCGGAGCCTTAGGCCGGCGGCACACATGGCGTTTTGAACCTGTTTTGGGGGCGCTTTTGAGCGGTCCATTAAAAAATGCATGCGTTTTTTTAAAACACATCCGTTTTTGACAGTTTTTTCTAATTATCTTAATGAGGATAATTGGAAAACGGACAAAACCGTTTAAAAAAACGGACGCATTTTTTTTACGGACTGCTTAAAAACAGCCCAAAAACGGGTTCAAAATACCACATGTGCCTCTGGCCTTAAGATATAAAATGACTGCGTTCTTAAGTTTGGATGCGTTTCAGGGAGACCCCCCTCCCACTTTCGTTTTGGATGCGTTTAAAAACGCAATGAAAACGGCACGTGGGAAGGCGCCCTCAGGGCAGATTCATTGGAAACACATATGCGTTCTGGCCTAACACCGTTCCACTTACATTTCGGATGCGTTTAAGAACACAACAAAAACACCACATGGGAATTTGCCCTGAGGGCGCATTCACACGATACGTTACGTTTTTTAAGCATTTTTGATGCATTTTAACGGCTTCACCCTAGGCTTCTAAGGATACATTGCGTTTCAACTGCATCAGCTAAAACGCAATGTAACCTCAGCATGTGATCAAGGTTCAGGGCGCATTCACATGATGCATTGCTTCATGTTTTTTTATGCGTTTTGGACGCATTACAAAGGCTTCAACCTTGATCACATGTTGAAGTAACATTGCGTTTCCATTGAATTTGCTAAAACGCAATCTTACTTCAACCTATGTTTAAGGCTGAAGGGTGAAGACACACACGGCGTTTTTGGGCCGTTTTTACTTAGTGCGTTTTCACATCGGTTTTTGAAAACGCATGCGTTTTTGTCAGTTTTTCCGAAATTGCGCAATGAAAAACGGACAAAAACGCATGCGTTTTCAAAAAACGCATGCGTTTTTAAAAAACGGATGCGTTTTTTAACGCATGCATTTTTAACGATGTGAAAACGCACTTAGTAAAAACGGCCCAAAAACGGCCCAAAAACGCCATGTGTGTCTTCACCCGAAGCCTTTTGAATGCGTCAAAAACGCATTAAAAAAACACAATACGACACATTGGGGCAAATTTACTTACCCGGTCCATTTGTGATCCAGCAGCGCGTTCTCTGCGCTGGATTCGGGTCTGGCCGGGATTTATTAAGGCAGTTCCTCCGACTTCCACCAGGTGGCGCTGCTGCGCTGAAGTTCCCTGGAACGCACTGGAATACACCGAGCTGGGCTGAGTGAAGGTAAGTACAAGCTCCGCGACACATTTTTTGTTTTAAATGCAGCGTTTTTTCCAAATCCGTTGGGTTTTTGTTCGGCCACGCCCCCCGATTTCCGTCGCGTGCATACAAGCGCCGATGTGCCAAAATCCGATCGCGTGCGCCAAAATCCCGGGGCAAATCAGGGGAAATCGGAAATATTATCAATCGCATGCGTTTCTCGGGAAACGTATATGCCATCAGCCCGAGCCCCGCCCTACCGGAACATGTGAATGCGCCCTGACACACGGGGGTCTGGGTCTTAGCACAATCACATATGCCCGATCGGTAACCAGGCCCGGTGTCTTGCATATAAGCAATACAAGACACCAGGGTCTGGTTTCCCGTCAGGGCGCTTTCACACGATGCGTTGCGTCGCATTTTCTGATGTGTTTTTTTACGCATTCCAAAGACTTCAGCCTTGATCACATGCTAAGGTTATATTTAGTTTCTATTGCATCTGCTACGGTAAGGGTGAAGACACACGTGGCGTTTTTAGGCCGTTTTTAGTTAGTGCGTTTTCAGATCGTAAAAAACGCATGCGTTTTTGACAGGTTTGACCAATTATCTTAATTCAAACTGGTCAAAAACGCATGCGTTTTTTACGATCTGAAAACGCACTAACTAAAAACGGCCCAAAAACGGCCTAAAAACGCCACGTGTGTCTTCACCCTAAGAGTCATGTCACACATGGCGTTTTTAGGCCGTTTTTGGGCCGTTTTTAGTTTTCAGATTGTAAAAAAAATGCGTTAAAAAAGCATCCGTTTTTGAACATGCATGCTTTTTTGTCCGGTTTTCAAAAACACGCATTTGTTTTTAAAAACTGAGGCGTTTTTTAATGCATGCGGTTTTTACGATCTGAAAACGCACTAAGGGTGATGCCGCACATGGCGTTTTTGGTCCATTTTTAGTTCGTTTTTCCCAATTATCTTAATAGCTAAACAGGTTGTAAGCAACCAAATGCATGGTAAACTGCCAAAAAAATGGACTGAAAACGGATGTTTAAAAACGGACCAAAAACGCCATGTGTGACATCACCCTAACTAAAAACGGCCCAAAAATGGCCTAAAAACGCCATGTGTGACATCACCCTAAAGTGCAATGTAACCTCAGCATGTGATCAAGGCTGAAGCCTTAAGAATGAGTCAAAAACGCATAAAAAAACGTAACGCAATGCATCGCGTGAAAGCGCCTTTACCTGTGCGGTAGTATGAGGCAGATTCCCATGTTGCATTTTTGTTGCGTTTTTTTAAACACATCCAAAATGCAAGTGGAGGGGGTTTGGCCAAAATGAAAATACGCTTCCCATAAAACGCATGCATTTCATTGGAAAGTAGCAAATTAAAAAAAGGGATGGGATCTAATATATATATATATAAAAAATAATACTTTTGAAAAATATGGCTGGAAAAATCACATAAACAGGCACAAATAAGCACCACACAAAAGAAAGCTATGATAAATGTCCCCCCTTGTCTGAATTGCGAGGCATGAAAAACAATGAAGCGTATTCATCCCTTACAAAAATCAACTCATCTATGGAGAGCGGCCAAGTAGAGCATTCCAGCCGCTAATTAACTGATTACTGCAAGTAAGGTTTTAATATGAACACATCGAGACGAGAATGTTAATAAACTTTTGGCACAAACAAGCGATATAGTGTACACAGAATGTTCACTAAACATAGAACAGGTGTCACGAAAGGTTAACCTCCGCGGGTACAGAACGTGTCCGAAAACATACAGTAATGACCCTTAGCAACCCTAATAGTTTGGCGATGTTTATACATAATGGGGGACATTTACTTAGAGTGTCGGTGTCTGCATTGGCTTTGTTACCGACCTGCTCTCGGAAAGAAGATACACATTTAATATTGTAGAGCTGTGCAGAGACATTTCTGTCCCCGAGCCCATTTTCTGTCCCTGGGACCAAAATCTGTCCAGAACACCAGAAATATGTCCAACAGTCCCTGCTAGACCAGTTTTCTTTTGGTCTACTTTCCGCCAGTTTTCAGCGCCCAAAAATGGCTGTGACACATATTAATTCTGTCTGAGTTTCCACTCCGCCAAAGCCACGCCCCTTTTCGGAGAAGAGTCGGAGCAGACGGAAAAAGTCATTTTTTCTGTCCCCGACAGCTAATAAATAGGTAGGAGAGCAGAACATGTGGTGAAAGCACCACAAAACTGGCGGAAACGCCATAGTAAATGTCCCCCACTGTATATGATGACATATGACAGCAAGAAAAGGGTTAAGGCTCTCCCTCAGGGCGCGTTCACACGTTTAGTTTTGAAGATGCAGTTTTTGGAGCCAAAAGCAGGTGTGGATGATAATGGGATGAGACAAATAATTGAAAGGTGCTGCTCCTCCTTCCTGCTTTTACTCCATTCCTGGTTTGGGCATCAAAAACTGCATCTGAAAAACTGAACGTGTGGTCGCACCCTAAGGAAAAAGCAGCTGAAGCTCATTTAAGGGAGTGAGCAGCAGGACTACCTCCCCTGAGCAGTCTGCTAATTGTCATGGAGGGAATTGGATAGAAAACTACATCTCCTCCAAGGAATGGCTCTGACACTTTTTGTGGCCATGTTGTACTACTCCACCTGGCTGCTCTCCTCTGAAGGTGATTCGGAAGAGCTGTATGACAGCCAAGCCTTCCAGATGCTCCCTCCGTTGCTTAAGGAGCTGTCAGAGCGGCCAGACTGGAGAGAAGGAAAGCCAGCTCCACAATCAGTAGCCATCAAATACATGAAAAAGCTCTACAAGATGTCAGCCACCAAGGAGGGTGTACCCAGGTTACACAGGAATGCTGAATATAACACCGTGCGGCTGTTCACTCCCAAGACCGAGTGTAAACCAGGCCCAAAACTGGAAACAAAAGGTCAGTACAGGCTATAGTGACATGAGCACTTTCATCATCCCCTCATTTTGTTTTCTGCCGCAAACATAAATAAAAAAAATTCCTGGATGTATGACGGTAATCCTTACAAATGTAAATCTATAGATATGTTTGAAGTTTGGGTTGAAAGTTAAATTTGATGTTTTCTGTTTCCGATGTAAAAATTTGTGTATTTTTATTTTTTTTATTTTTTATTTTACTTGTTTTGCACATACAGGCGGTCCTCTATTTCAGGACACCTGACTTACAGACGACCCCTAGTTAAAGACCAACCCCTCTGCCCACTGTGACCTCTGGTGAAGCTCCATAGATGCTTTACTATGGTCCCATGTTATACATTTTTTTTTCTTTGCTGTCCCAAAAATCCATAACTTTATTTTTATGTGTACGGAGCAGTTGGGCTGCATTCACAAGGCACGGTTACATTCCGTTTTGAAACATAACAGCTGAGGAGAGGAGATTTGCCTTATTACATTGCTGTTAATGTTTGCCTCTGCAAAGTTAATACCATGTCAATGCATGTGTTGACACCACATTGATGGTTGTTTTGTTAACATGTAGTTAACGCTTGGTGCTGATATTACTTTTTGTATACTCAGATGTTAACAACAACTGAGCACATCTCCTCTCCTCTTCAGCTGTTGTATTGCATATCAAGACAATGTGCCACTTGTGAACACATCCTCAGGGCTTGTTTCTTAGTGATGGCATTTAACCCTTTCACGACCCGTGCAGAAATAGCACATCATGGGTCGGACGCGGGTATATCACAGCAAAGACTTACCGGTAACACCTGCGATTGGTGCTAGCACCGATCGCAGGTGTTTACCCACACTTTGCCGCCGGCAAAGCTGGACGCTGCCATCTTGCGGAGGATCGTCGCTCCCTAGGGAGTCTGAAAATAGTAAAAGTTAAAATTTAAAAAAGTAAAAAAAAATTAAATTAACTAGAACTGATAAAAATATAAACAGTGAAAATCACTAACACATTACGTATTGCCGCGTCCGAAAATGTGCGTTCTACCAAAATATTTTTTTCACTGCATTTAACCCCGTAACGGAAAATGGTGGCCAAATTCGAAAATGGCACTTTTTTGTCAGTTTAAAAAATATAAAAAAATCAATATAAAGTGATCAAAAGGTCGTACAGTCCTAAATATGGTAGCATTAAAAACTTATTCAGAAGTCGCAAAAAATGACACCACCCACAGCTCTGTACACTGAAGTATGAAAAATTTATGAGCGCCAGAAGATGGCAAAAAAAAAATCTACATGAGTTTTAAAATTTTTGTAAATATATGAAAACATTATAAACCTGTATAAATGTTTTTATCCCCGTGATCGCACTGACCCAAAGAATAAAGTAAACATGTCATTTGAGGTGCACAGTGAAAGCCGTAAAATCCAAGCTCACAAGAAAACGGCGCAAATGTGTTTTTTCACTACATTTTTTCCCCGCTTCCCAGTACAGTGCGTGGAATAATAAATTGTACCTATAAACAGACCTCCTAAAGACTGTCCAAATAAATAAACAACATATATTGACAAAGTATATATTTTATTAATTAATAATACACAGAAAATTACAAATGTATGATCACCATGATTAAAAACCAACCCATAAAAACAATCCCTGGTGGACAAAAAGGTGCATAGCCATTCCTGAAGTAGTGTTATTACAATACAGGTAAATACAGGTAGATGTAATATTACAATAAAGCAAGTTCAGATTAATAAGTTAACGACATGTAATATCAGTCACATCAAATCAAATATCAGACCACATCAACACCCCCCCCCCCCTGGGGTTCTGTGGTCCATCGCCATTTCTCCTGAGCATGATGCAACCTGGTCGGTATACATGAATTTCTTTGCACTATGCACTTTATATACTTGTATGTCTGCTATTGTTAGGCGTTTATCTACCAGGATTTAGAATACAATCTATATAGCTAGTGAAATATTAGGGGCACTAGTATTGATATTAAACCATATTTTATGGAGGTTCATTTGTATTATTTAATGTGACCGATATTACATGTCGTTAACTTATTCATCTGAACTTGCTTTATTGTAATATTATATCTACCTGTATTTACCTGTATTGTAATAACACTACTTCAGGAATGGCTATGCACCTTTTTGTCCACCAGGGATTGTTTTTATGGGTTGGTTTTTAATCATGGTGATCATACATTTGTAATTTTCAGTGTATTATTAATTAATAAAATATATACTTTTTGTCAATAATTGTCTATTTATTTGGGCAGTCTTTATGAGGTCTGTTTATAGGTACAATATATCTGTTTTGTAGCAGACCTTGTGCTTCCTAATTTGCCTGGATAATTGGTATGCATGGAATAATAAATACCATCTCTATGAAATGCAATTTGTTACGGAGAAAAAAGGGCGAGGTCCTGAAAGGGTTAATATTCCATGCTGTGTACTGTAAAGCTGGGGGAAAAAAAATTGCAGTAAAATTGACATTGCGCCAGTTTGCACACTGCTTTTTTTTATGGCAAATGACACAAATGTGTACTATAAATGACACATTATCTTTATTCTCTTGGGTGGTGTGATCTTACTAAATTTAAATAGGTTTTATCAGACTTAAAACCTTAAACGAAAACCTTTTTGTACAAAAAGTATTCATTCACCATATTCTGACGTATTTCAATATTGTATACAGTGCTGTGTAAGGTTTAATTACTACATTTTTTGGACTGTAGGACCTTTTGATCACTATTTCTTGCAATTTTCATGGTTGCAAAATGGCACAAGTTTGAATTCAAGAATAAGTTTCAATATTTTGGTGTGTGTGTTTTTGTTTGCAGACCCCCTAGGGTACTTTGCTTCCACCGATTGCTAGTGTTTCCTGTGGCTGTTTGCTGTGTAATGAAAACAACCCGTATGTAATAAGAGAGCCCAGCCAATGAGCCTTCTTCAAACATCTTTAACGCCACTGTGACATAATAGCGTGTCACATGTCCTTAAGTGGTTAATGTTGATAAGTGTAATGAATGTTGCCCTGTAGTGTTTAGAGGGAAGTATTGACACTGATGCTTTTGAGAAATCTACCCCACTGTTCTGGTCAAACAGAACACAGAACTGGATAAGTAGTGTGTAATCAATACGCAAGCTATCGGACAGGTACTACAAATAGGAGATGGATAAAAAGTGTCAGTGCTGGGTTATACATACACCAGTGTCTTATTCTGAACCTGATAAATGATGCTGGATGATGTATTTGGAGTAGTTTGGAACAGTGGAGTCTTAGCTTAGACCAGACTTTGGTTGGTCTGGGTTTAGGTCACAATTTTCTGGCTCCTGGATTATGCAACACTCCCAAAAATGCACTGAAAATGCTTTTAACCCCTTAATAAATGGGGTGCAAGATGTAAATAATTCCAGAGTTCTGGTTTAGACAGGTTTATGATCTAAAAATAAAAGCGCCACATCTGACTACGGTTTTTTCTGGTATTGCAGCTCCATTGGATGAATGGAGCTTAGCTACAATATCTTGCACCACCCCTTGGTAAGGAGAGGAGGTTTTGTAAGAAAGCAGCCATACTTTGCAAACACGGGACGACAGCTTTAAAGGAAACCTATCACTTGAAGTGGCAGGTTTCCGATGGCAATACCGGGCACCAGCTCAGGGTGAGCTGGTGCCGGAGCTTATTTTTGTTAGTGTTTTAAACCGCTGTATTGCGGTTTAAAACACTTTTTAAACTTTATAGCTGGCGCAGGGAGGTACGCGCTCGGCGCTTACCATGCGCGTGGCTACATAGTAAGTGAAGGAGAGCCGCGCGCATGGTAAGCGCCGAGCGCGTACCTCCCTGCACCAGCTAGAAAGTTTAAAAAGTGTTTTAAACCGCAATACAGCGGTTTAAAACACTAACAAAAATAAGCTCCGGCACCAGCTCACCCTTTCTATCTGAAACCTGCCACTTCAAGTGATAGGTTTCCTTTAAGCACCTCTCCCAACCACATTTTACAGGATGTCCCAGGTGGCGGGAAGTACATCCTGGGCTTCAACTCTATTTGCTTCCTCCAGAAAGATTAAGGCAATGGTAAAGCAAGAAGCAGTCCCCTACCTGCTTCACCATTGTGCCTCTGCCAATGCTGTGTGTTGCTGCGGCAGGTGGGTATTATGTGATTTTCCCCTAGCAACTTCAAAAAACTTGCAAAAAAGCCAGATTTTAAAGCAAAGAGGGGTTATACGGACTGAAAAAAACAAAAAGACATTCGATGGTCGGGGCATTTTTAATGCGGTCCTACAGCAAAATGGGTTATTGTACAGGGTGTGGTTTCATAAGAAAGAGAGATAAATTATGTGGAAGGGGGTTCTTTAGAGTTCTCTCTTTGAGATATGAATACTTGGTTGAGAATGTGGACTAGACTACATGGAGACTATGTACCATTACAGATGTGTTTGAAGAGTTCTATTTGACTATGTATAATTAGTGATGTTCAAGTTATTTTGTTTTAGCTTAAGAACCTTTAAATCGCTCCCTTATTTTTGAACCTGGTAATAATCCTTTTGCTTCTTTCCTGTTAGGACATCTGAAATCCCAGGATTTGACATTCCATGTTGACAGTGTGTCAGTCTTGGAGCAGAATCTTCAATCTATTTTACTTTATTCTGTTAACAAGCAATATTCCTCCTCCAACATCACCTGCCTCTGTGCCCTGGAAATCCTCAATGGGGACTTGGGCAACCCTCTCTGTCCTAGAATCCCTCAGACATTTGAATTCCAGCTCCGTAACAGACAAAGATGGGTTGAAATCGATGCAACTACGTTCCTTCAGCCATTTGTTTCAACCAGGCAAGTTCTCCATCTGTCCGTTAACTTGACGTGTCAAAGGAACAACCACCCCCATATTTTTGAGATTATGGGACCTTCACAAGTGACGAGATCTCCACCATGCCTACTTTTGTATCTAAATGACACAAGCAACAAGGCCTATCACAGAAGAAAAATGCATGTAGAACCTCAAAACTGGTCTAATGAACACATTCTTTCACACTTGAACGATCTGCAAGAGAACGAACCGACAACTAAAGTGTCTCGCCATCGTAGGGAACAAGAAGTTGAAGTAAACAATCCAACTTTAGAATCAATAGCGTTCAATTTCAGCAAATTTAAGGGCTTTGTGTACCATGAAAATGAATGTGAACTTCATAAATTTCGACTCAGTTTCAGTCAGCTGAACTGGGACAAATGGATTTTGGCACCACATCGGTACAGTCCAGATTACTGTAAGGGTGATTGTCCTAGGTTGGTTGGCCATAAGTATGGTTCTCCAGTACACACCATAGTACAAAACATAATTTATGAAAAAGTGGATTCGTCAATTCCTCGGCCCTCTTGTGTCCCGTCTGAATATCGACCTATGAGTGTTCTAACGATTGAACCTGATAACTCTATTGCTTATAAAGAGTATCAAGATATGATTGCGACTAGATGTACATGCCGTTAACCTTCCTTTGACACTTCTTGTTCCTAACCCAACTGTATTGCCTGTTCCATCGGGTTTAATTGAAACGTAGGGGCAAAAATGTTTCCTTAAATTGAGTTTTATATAAAGTCAACTCTAAAAAAACATCTAAAAAATTAATAATAATAATAATAATAATAATAATTAAGGAGAATTTATCTAAATATTGCAACCCATCAATAAGTCATTAGTTAATGAAGTGTTGAGCTCCCCTTTTTCCACTCTAATGGTAGATTCAGATGAACACAATGGGGACTGAAATGTGGCCGCACCATTTGCGGCCACATATCGGTCCCCATTGACGCCAATGGCGTGCGGTCACGGTGCATTGAGACCGTGCTTGGAGAAATATAACCATGTCTTATATTTCGCCTTGATACAGCGCAGGCCCTGTGCTTCTCTATGAAGAGGGGTGCTCACTCCTCCTCTCTCCTGCACGTGGCTCTAGGCATACGTTCGTGTGAACGAACCCTTACATTTCTGTTAACCTCTTAAACAAGAATCAAATGTTCCCCTTTTAATGGGCTATATGTGCAATGAGGAGACTGAAGGACACAAGTTTATAATGTATTTCACTTTAAAAGATATTTTAATAACGCAGTGTTGTCGATTTTAATATCTAAAGGTCCCCAGATGCCAAGAAGGAGGTTTTAAGGTTACTGGTCACTTTTTAAATGTTTTTTTTTAAAGAGCAGGTCAAATGGTTGTCCAGGGGACAACTGCCTTCCTTCCGCAGTGGTTTCTGGGGAAAAAAGTTGTCTGAAATGAAGACAACCTCCTTTACACAACACAGTAATAATGCCCTCTTATGTGCATTGGAGTTGGCGCTATGTCTTATTGCACTTTAGCTAAGTGAATGCGAAAATACATTGAATAAAAGTGGTAGCATTCTCTTGGGTATTTCAAAGTTAAAAAGATAGGTAGATAGGTAAACTATATGAAATGGATAATTATAGAAATTAGTCTCAAAACTACTAAATAGGACCACATGTAAATATTTTCCCAGCTGTTTATGCTTTCACATCTTAGAACTATTTCCAGTGAGAGTCTAAAGAGCTATTGCTAATATGAAATATTTAAAGAGCTCTGTTATGGGATGATCTTTTAATGAGACTATTAAAAGATTGTGGGTCTACCCTCAAGTTCAGCTTGGGGAACCCCTAATGAAAATGGGTAATTGGGTAAATACTAGCACTTTAATATTGGGAGACTTTTTTTTCCCCTGTTGCGCTGCGCTTTAAATAACACTGTCTTAAAATGTCTTTTAAATCGGTTTAGGTAGAAATATAAATTGTATGAGCACGTGGCTACAGTTTTTGTTGCCTGGCGCAGTTAGTGTCTTCGTATTGCTGCACTTATTATGCTTCATACTGAAACTGTTAGAACTTAAAAATGAAGGCACCAATGACACAATGAATATTTCTGGTAGACCATGTAATGAATTGTTAGCTTTCACTTACACAAAATTAAAGGGGAGAATGCAAAACCTGTCTCGTGTCCTAATTTACTATTCACTGGTTATTATTTGTATCATGTGCTGTAGGCCCGAAGAGAAGTCTGCCTCTCCCATCACATGGTTTGACACTGCCTAGACATGGCACTAAGATCTACCATACAATACAACTTTATTGATTCAGTAGGAATTTGATTTGTAAATTGCAGCCATAGCACTTATTACAATAGAGGGAAAAGGACAACGTAACTTTTATGCCAGTTTTCTTAAACTTTAAAGCGTGTTACAATTGACTATAGTCCCTTCATGGAGTAAAGTGTAGTGAGGCTGTGCATCTACTTTTTCGACAAAGTCTGCACCTTGGCATATAACAGGTGCGCACAGCACTGGGGCAGGGGGGATAAAGACTGGCGTGACCATGTCTGTCCTGGTATATCCCCACCTGGGCCCCCCAGGGATATTTAACCACTACACATCCAATATTCAAACAAGATATATCATAACAAGGTACCACAGCAGAACCTCAACATCCCAGGTTCTGTTGGGGCTTGTTATGTGAGGGTCCACACTGCTACCATGGTTTTAGTAATTATGACAGCATTGTAAATGGTCATAAACTACAGTACCCCATATCCACACCCGATTTATATACATACGCATGAGTATGCGTGTATAAATATACACACATTAATATACAAATACACCCAGGGGCGGACTGGCCATTTATCTACTGGGGAGGTTCCCAGTGGGCCGACTTGTCTGGGGCCAGTCACCCCCAGTGCTTATAATTACCCTTAAATAACAAAGGGTACATACTGTGCTATATAAATAAAAGATTAATTATTATTATTGCTTGTTACACACGGGGTGGGGGTAAACAGTTAGATGCTTTGCTTTTTCCTTTCCATTCACAGGAACCAAGTCGGATAGGACTGAGTTGCTGAGGAGGTAAGGTATTATATCCCTCCTGTCCTGGTGCAGGATATCTCTGGGAGTGGGACTGGACTGTTCAAGCCAGTGTTGCTATAGTCAGACCCGGGCTAGTGGCTGGCAGCAGTGCTGGTATAGACCATATTGTACTAGTATGTATAATGTCCTTGCTCCTCTGTGGTCTTCTCTTCTTGCAGTGATACCTATCATAAACCTGGTAGATAGTGATTTTACCCAAACCTGACCCTGTACCCAGGAAATGCATACATTTTATAGCAGTGAGGCCACCTTCCAATGCACTTGGTTACTACAGTATAAAAGCTGCAATTGAGGTAGATATCCAGAAGAGGGAGCTACATCAGGCACATGAAATTTACAACATTTTTCCAGCATTTGTCCGACTATAAATTGGTAATGCCAGCAGTGATGATTTAGTCTCATTTTCCTGCATCAAGAGCTGATCTTCTTGGATATGATTCTCTCCATTTACTTGCAGTACTTTTGAGAAAATATTATATTTTTACAGAATAGAACATTCTGAAAATTATCAAGGAGCATTGTATGGCCAGAGGTATTGAGGCACCCGGGGCCGGTGCTATGGGTAGGCAAAGTGGGCAAGAGAATCTCTTCTTTTAAATGAATTGTGTTTCTAGGTGCCATGGATCCAGAGATATTCAGGTTTAAAGTGAGAATATCAGGTGCCATTTATATATATAAAAATCACTCCCAATGGCAGTTTAACAGTTAATATCTGCATTTTCCTAATACCTAGAAACAATTTAATAGATATGAAATAGGAGACTTTCTTCTTTCTTAGGAAAAAAGAAGTGAGGTTCTGTCACAGAGCCAGAGATACAGCCCCCTGAAGTGTCTTCCCCCACCATATTCTTAGCCATCAGTCAACAGGGAGAATTTGCTGCACACAGGAGCTGCTGCACCTCACAGATAATGGAAATATTCAATTTATATGTTACTATATTTTGAGAAGGAACAATATCAACTAATATTTATGTTTTTAACCCTTCTCTATGCAGAACTATCTAAGAACACACTTTATCTCATATTGCCTTTTATATTTCGTGATGAAACATTCGATCCTCTTCACCTAATGTGACTGCATATTAACATCACGACCAGAACAAGCCAATAAAGTTATATGTAACACCAAAAAAACGCACATGTTCTGGAATAGTTTTTATTTCACGCCATCCTCCATTACTTACACCTATGTTATGACGTTCTCACTCTCATTCTTATGAAGCGCGGAGGGTTCTGTTATTGTGCGACTAATACAATGGCGCACATCTAAATGTGACTTGATTTTATTATCTCATTAGAGGGGTTATGGATATATAGTTTATTATTTGGGTTACCATTGTGTAAGGAACATACAATGATAGATCTGTGTGACGCTTAGTGCAATTTTGTGAAAAAATAGTTTGGTTCCCCTGTGGATTTAACATTTTACTGTTTTAGGAAAGTATGTTTTCTTTATAAAGTTTTCTGGATTTGTACATATTTTAGAGGAAATTTTGAATGTTAATTGCCAAATGCTTTGCCTGGTTGTCTGCTTTCAAAATTCTATAGGTTTTATGGCGTCTTTACTTTTTATTCTGTTTTATTGATATATTTTGCAGGTTGTGACTGTCTTAAAATTTCTAGCTGTAAAGCAGATATTTAGCTATTTCAGTTTTAGTGATGTTAAGGAGGTCGCACTGGTTTCGGACGCCATCTTGACTACTGTCCGCCATCTTAGATACAGCGGCCATGTTCCCTGACCATTGTCAAGTTAATGTCATGATTCAAACTTCATTTTATGTAACATGTTTGCTCGCCTGTCAGCTAATACCCTTTGACATTTAATGAGAAGCCAGTCTGTCTTTGATTATAATATGATTCTGGAGCCACTTATCATATTCTTCTCAGCAAACTAGTATAAACAATATCTGTGTACAAGGTCTCTGAGAACTGAGCACAATTAATTCACTTTTTTTCCCAGAATATGCTGATGACCAATAGCTTTGCAGTATACTATTCACACCCCTTTGATGACTCTTCTGTCTGATATATATTATGCATTTTTGATTATTAAACGGGAGAAGATCTTGACTAAGAGATTGACATGTCTTGGTCTCTATGTTCAATCATGAAAGGGTTAATTAGGACTCACCTTACAAAAGTCAAGAGGGCTGTTGGGGCCCTGCATAAAAATCCCTAACAGTGATATTATGTGGATTTATTTATGTGAACATATCAATAGGGCACGTTTGTGAACTCTACACATGTCCATCTATTACATTTAGTAGATGTAAAGGTAAATATTTTCTGTTTGGAGCACATTTTTTGCCATCACAGTCAAATTTTAAGTATTTTTTATAAAATGTTTCAGTTCAAAATGGCATGAAGGTGCCTATGTCTATAAACTCTTTATTGCAATTTTGAAAATGGGGCAAGTGTCTGCTTTCATAAAGTTTGTGGTTTGTTGGGTTTACTTTGATTCTTTTTGCTGTAATTTTGATTTTATTTTTAAACGACAAAATTGTAAAAATTGCTCTGTTCAATATCGCGACAAAATATCTAGAAATGCCAGGGGGTTAAAGGGTTGATACGCCTTGGTTGAATACCCGGTGAAGATGCTTATTATCTGTGTAGTTATCTATCTAATATAATCTGACCATTTTTATAACTCACTTTTTCTCTATTTATTAATCAATCTTCTATTTCTCTTCTACTGTATTTATCTCTCATATCTATCCACTGTATATATCATCTACTTTATAGTTCTTCTAGAAATGTCTATCATCTTTCATATTTATCTTTTATCATTATAATAATTTCTTTATTTAGATAGTGTTCACAAATTACGCAGCACTGCACAGAGCTGCCAGATCAGTCCCTGTCCCCAATGGGCCCCACAGTCTTATCAACCTACCAGTAATTTTTTGAAAAATGGGATGAAACCAGAAGACCCAGAGGAAACCCACACAAATACAGAGAGAACATTCAAACTCTTTGCAGATGTTGACCAGCGCTGCAAGGCTGTAGTGCTAACCACTGAGGCACTGTGCTGCCCATCAATCTCCCTATCAACTATCTCCTATAAAATTCTCCAATATTACAGTTTGTTTTACCATACTAAAGGGAACCTCTTGCTGACTGTGACTGGTCATAAAATAGTTTTATTTTGGGGCCCCACTTTTAATTTTGCCCAGGGCCTCACTTTGTCTAGAACCGGCCCTGGAGGCACCTACACATTATAACTTCTATGAGCTTATATGATATTATAAGTCGTGTCTGACCAGAACCGCACCGCTAAGGTCTGTGCCAAACATCGTGAGTTCAGGTATATATTCTAGAGCACAGAATAAAAATGTAAGTGAGATCATTGTAAAAGAACACTGATCAAAATTAGAGAACACTTTGAGTGTATGTTCACACATTCAAGTTTTCAAAGCCAAAAGCTGGTGTGAATTATAATGGGTGTCGACATATCATTGAGAAAAGCAGCTGCTTTTTTTTTCATGCTGGTCTTGGTTTGGACATTGAAAACTGCATCTGAAAAACCTGAATGTGTGAACACAACCTCAGATACTTGCAAGTTATTGGTGTTAATCTTCAGCCGGAAGCTGAGTCCAGCGCTGCTCCGGGGGTCATGTTTGTTTACATGGCGCCCGGACCGGAGCGACAGCAGCGCTGGATACCGGAGGGCACCGGAGGTAAGTACAGCTTTATTGTTTTAGTCACCCCCCTCCCGGCCACATATATTTTATTTATTTTTTTTAAACTCGGACAACCCCTTTAAGTAATTTTCACTCTTGTGGAGATGTGTCTAGGAAGGGTCCACCATCAGGTTGCCACTAGATGTCAGTAGTGTTCTCTTTATAGGCACCAATCTTTTTTGCAAAACTTTTTCCTTTTATAGGACATTTTAGTTGATTTTCTACTGTTCTCAACATGGAGCCTAGTTTACACAATGTGACCTGTTTCAAGTTAATTGGCCATAACTAAGATGTTCCAAATAACTTGACCAGGTGACCAAGGTGAAGACAAGTTACATGACACTATTAGTGTCCTTAATTTGGTCTGCATTTCTTTGTGGTTGTGTAGTTATAGGTATCTGGAGGCTGAAGCTTGATGGCAGATTGGCCCATTATCAGTAAGTGCATGCATATCTGCCAAATAGTGATAACTTGTAGAAGACTCAGGGAAAGCTGGGTGGTCACAGTCGAGTTGCCCCAATGTGAAACCATAATCACAACATAATAAAAACTTGGATACTAATTGTCGGAATAATACATAACACTTCAACCTGGTTCTTTACTTTGTCAATAAGAACAGATACGCAGTAGGTACTAATTCATGATAATTGTTTCTTGTTGCATTATATTGTTTGTTTAGTGATCGTTCTTTGATGAAACATAAAAGATGATAGATATGCTGTTGACATGGAGCAATGTGTTTCAACCACAAAGAAAAAGCAGTGTTTTGACTTTTTACAATGGGACCCAATGAGTGACAAATGACACTATCTGGCATATATCATAGGCTTTCATCAGATCTATTAAATCTAAAGTTAGATTTTTAATTGTACACTGTGTGAAAATGCTTGGGAAATAATACACAGAATTGGTAATGAGATTACTACATTTATTTGAGAATCTACTTGAAGATGAGACTGTATATGAAGTGACACACGATTGCTGAATGACTCTAACCAACATGATTTAACATCCAGAAGAAAAGAGCAGACACCTGTGAAAGAACAGAAAGATCAGTTATCTACAGGGATATAAGAAACTGTGCGGAAGAGAAATATTATCTATACAGTGAAATGAAGACCTTTTAGTGGTTGGAGAGGTTTGTAGCAAGTTTTAAACTAATCGTCTGTTCACAGAAAACGAGAGAAGCATCTGGGTGGTCCCACTATTTGGACTCCCACCAAACCTAAAGAATACCTTTCCTAAATCATTGAAAATCCTAGGTTAGATGTTTTATCCTGCAATTACTTGTAAAGTTCAGAAAAACAATTGTTGTTGCGGTGCACAATTCGCCCCTACGGAGCTACTCACGGAACAAGACCGGTCTAAAAAGTCTCAATAATAAAGCAGTTTTTTGAGAGAAAACGCCCCGGAAGAAGCCCTGGAGGTGAAACCCTGGGTCGGGCAGCTTGGTTGAGCTAGCATCCCGCTACTAATTTTGACACGCAATTTACTTATGTTTGTGAGTGTTTTTTAAATAAATTCTTAACCTGTTGAAACACACTACACCATCTGCCTGTATGTTCCTCGCAGTAATATCGTCTGACAAGAATCAATTAAGAGACGAAAGGGGAACAAACGCGGTGGTGCTGGTCTGAACTGAGGCATAGTTTCATCAGAAGGATCTGTCAATGCTAATGCTGGATTTCATTGAATGGATATCTAACACTAGAGGAGAAGGATTAGAGGAACTCTGGAGCTCCAGCTAGAAGGAAAATTGATTATTTTCTCTCAAAAAACTACTTGTAATGTTATTTTCCAACAAGGAAATAGAAAGAAATATTGTTGCCAAACAATATCGCAGGAACAGACAGCAGGAGGGTATGGTCACGGGTAGCAGATTGGTGGTGGAAATTTGAATTAAACAATGCAGGATGGCACTCATGATCATATAACTCCAGGGTGGATTCACAAGTGTTTTTCAACCTGTTGCTTCTCATTAGATCAGGGTATACTTACATTGGCGTTTTTTTTTCTCTCATCAGTGATTTCTCACTGAACCCATTTTGGCCTACGGAAACATACTGATTAACTTTCTCTTCCAGGCTACAGTGATTTTCACTAATGCCTTTCTGACCCATTTTTTTCAATCAGCTTCAGTGATTGGTTTAGAACCTGTTATTTTTGTGCTCACTGACAACACTGGATCAGTGGAAAAAAATGGAAGTGTGAAAAAGCCCATTGAAAGGAAGGGTTCAGTAAGGCACCAGTGACAAATCATTGAAGCCGGGAAGAGGAAACCAATCTGTGCGTCTCCCTAAACCAATATGAGCTCAGTGAAAAATCCCTCATGTGAAACCACCCTCAATGTGAAAAACCAATTTATTTTAATTAAAAAAGATTCGTGGTTTCAGAATCCTTGAATACCACACTGAAACCTCATCCACAGATCCCTGCTTTATGCTCCATTTGACATACAAGTTTGTGTTTTGAAGATGTATATTATTACAGTGTTCACATAGTGGCAGAATCTGATGGAATAACATATGAGATCTTATATGTGCTATATACACAATGAATATGACATCTGTCTTAATGGAAGAATATGCATCATAGTAAGTACTAGGTAAAAGTCATCATGTAAAATACATCAATTACACTAGGTCTTAATTGGTTCTGGATTTATCCATCTGGGTTTAACATTGTGTACAATAAAGATTTTATTTTAGAGTTACTTACAATTTATTTATGAAGAAATTTTTTGATCTTCATCCTAAAATCCCACCGACAATATTTTTCACTCCTGAACCGACGTTACCCTAAACAAAAGTGTACCAAAATGTCAATGTAAACATGTATTTAGAAAATCACTTCAACGTTCCTATAATTAAAACCCTGAGGCAAGCCTGAGGTCAGTGGTGTAACTTGAAGCTGATGGGTCCCAGTGCAAAGTCTGTGCCAGGCTCCCTGACTATAATGTATGGTTTATAGTAATAGTCTTCTCATATGGGAAAGTGAGACCTTATAGGTCCCCTATGCCTCTTGGTCCCGGTTGCGACCGCACCCTCTGCACCCCCTCAAGTTACGCCACTGCCTGAGGTATTAAGATATGTCTCACCCTGCCCCAGGCACTGGACCTGAATTGGGTCCATTTACACGTGACAATTATTATCATGCTGTAGTTATTAATTCAGTGGTAATAAAGAGCCACTCTAAGGCTTTCATGGTCACGATGGGGTTATGATGTGACTAAGAACTGCATGCTATTTTAATGATGGATCTGATGGAACTATTTCAGCTGTAAGAACCAATTTATGGGCTGTTAGCCTGCATTCACATGGTTTTAAACAAACACTTAAATCACACACACATAATATTTAACCAAACCATTTAAAGACTATACTCATCCAGGACATTTATAACACATTGTTTTAGAGATGAATGCCCCTTTTCTAAACAAATTTAGGGTCATTGAGGGGATAATCCTACTATCTAGACTTTTATTGAATAACCAGTTAATATACCAAAACTTCTTTAGTAAAGAATACCAAGCACTGTCTATTTGTTACTTTCTACTTACCAAGATGCCACTAAGGTCAGAGAGTGTCTTTCCCTGAATACAAAACAGAATTATTAAACTATGATTTAAAGACATCCTGGTAACTTAGAAAGAAACTAAAAAAATAAAATGTTGTTAAAAATATATCAGTAATTTCAGTAAAAGTATCGCCCATGTACACTCACCGGCCTCTTTATTAGGTACACCATGCTAGTAACGGGTTGGACCCCCTTTTGCCTTCAGAACTGCCTCAATTCTTCGTGGCACAGATTCAACAAGGTGCTGGAAGCATTCCTCAGAGATTTTGGTCCATATTGACATGATGGCATCACACAGTTGCCGCAGATTTGTCGGCTGCACATCCATGATGCGAATCTCCCGTTCCACCATATCCCAAAGATGCTCTATTGGATTGAGATCTGGTGACTGTGGAGGCCATTTGAGTCCAGTGAACTCATTGTCATGTTCAAGAAACCAGTCTGAGATGATTCCAGCTTTATGACATGGCGCATTATCCTGCTGAAAGTAGCCATCAGATGTTGGGTACATTGTGGTCATAAAGGGATGGACATGGTCAGCAACAATACTCAGGTAGGCTGTGGTGTTGCAACGATGCTCAATTGGTACCAAGAAAATATTCCCCATACCATGACACCACCACCACCAGCCTGAACCGCTGATACAAGGCAGCAGTGTTGGACTGGCCCACCAGAGTACCAGAGGATCCTCCGGTGGGCCCTGGCTCAACCCAATAAGGAATCCCACAGGCCCATCAGAAAACACCATAACTTGGAGGCTGCTAGAGTATATTTCCCTGGGAATAATGAAGAGTGGGCCCCAAAAATGATTTTCTCTGGTGGGCCTAAGGATACCCAGTCCGACACTGCAAGGCAGGATGGATCCATGCTTTCATGTTGTTGACGCCAAATTCTGACCCTACCATCCGAATGTTGCAGCAGAAATCGAGACTCATCAGACCAGGCAACGTTATTCCAATCTTCTACTGTCCAATTTCGATGACCTTGTGCAAATTGTAGCCTCAGTTTCCTGTACTTAGCTGAAAGGAGTGGCACCCGGTGTGGTCTTCTGCTGCTGTAGCCCATCTGCCTCAAAGTTGGACGTACTGTGCGTTCAGAGATGCTCTTCTGCCTACCTTGGTTGTAACGGGTGGCGATTTGAGTCACTGTTGCCTTTCTATCAGCTCGAACCAGTCTGCCCACTCTCCTCTGACCTCTGGCATCAACAAGGCATTTCCACCCACAGAACTGCCACTCAACTGGATGTTTTTTCTGGATGTGCGAGAAAATCCCAGTAGATCAGCAGTTTCTGAAATACTCAGACCAGCTCTTCTGGCACCAACAACCATGCCATGTTCAAAGGCACTCAAATCACCTTTCTTCCCCATACTGATGCTCGGTTTGAACTGCAGGAGATTGTCTTGACCATGTCTACATGCCTAAATGCACTGAGTTGCCGCCATGTGATTGGCTGATTAGAAATTAAGTGGTAACGAGCAGTTGGACAGGTGTACCTAATAAAGTGGCCGGTGAGTATATTACATGTGAAGGAAACCAGTCACTGCTTGTAATGTCAGATGAGCTTCAGACCCCAGCAGGCCCTGGAAGACCCCTTTAGTTCTATTGTACAGTAATGCTGGCTCTATTTAGTCTGTGAAATACTTGTTTCTCAGAATGAAAACAGACCCAGAACCTGGACTCATATTCTAAAATGACGCTGAGAGTCCCTACCTCCTATTACTCCGATTCCTATACTGTACTGAAAACATGACACAAAAAAGAGAGCAGTGTTTATATAGAACACCATAATGTGACCTTTGTGCCTTGGAATAGCTTGTGTATTAAAGGAAACCTACCACTTCCGGTGGTGGTTATAAGCTGCGAATGGTGTGCACCAGCTCAGGGTGAGCTGGTGCCGGCGCTTATTTTAATTATGTTTTTAAACAGATGTAAAGCGTTTAAACGATTTAGTAATCTTTATATACGAAGTGGCTACACCGCACCGTGGTCCACGCTTGGTGCACTATAAGCGCCACCACTTTGTGCGCCTGAATAGGAAGTGGTCACGCGCATGGTGCGCCGAGCGCGGACCACTGTGCCAGAAGGTACTTGTATATAAAGATTAATAGAGCGTTTAAACACTTTATATCGGTTTAAAAACATAACGAAAGTAAGCGCCAGCTCACCCTGAGCAGGTGTACGGCATTTGTTGCTTATACCCACCATCGGAAGTGGTGGGTTTCCTTTAAGAGATATCTTTAATTATTATACAAATAAAAAACTTTATTGTCGCGCTCAGAAAAAAATCTATTAAAAGCTATATCATGTTTCGCCATGGAGTCATCAGAGGAAAGAATGGGACATCACCAGTGGTGTAACTTGAAGCTGATTGGCCCCAGTGCAAAGTCTGTGCCAGGCCCCCGACTATAACTTATGTTTCATAGTTCTAGTCTTCTCATATGAGAAAGTGACCCCTTATGGCCCCCCAAAGCCTCTTGGGCCTGGTTGCGACCGCATACTCTGCATCCCCTCAAGTTACGCCCCTGGACATCACACAAACACCACTATGCAATCTGCGGTAGCGGTGAAACATGTTAGGGAGGTAAATCGCAATATATGTTTTTTTTAAAGATTTTAAAGATTATGAGAAACTTGCAGTTCACTGATCCTATACTGCAGATATGATATTTAACCTAATAGCTGAGTGAGGGACAATTCAATCTTACCAGCTTGTGGATAGATAAATATAAGATATAAAACACCTTAGCCTACTTTAAATTGCTGCGCAAGCTTGCATCTCATATAAGAAGAATATACCACTGAGCACACCAGGACATCTGGACCAACGGAGGAGGTAAGTTGATTTTTTATTTAAAATCCTGCCCCAGCCCAGCTCCTAATTTATTGCAACTCTCGGGCAACCCCTTTATTGTGAGCGTATACTGAAATGTGAATGAGAATAAATAGTGTTGGTGCGCCATCTAGTGCCTGATACAGTAGTCAGGTGAGGAAAATGATGCTGACCTAAACTAGTGGACTGATACGCCATCTAGTGCTGTAATATAGTAAGGCAGGTACTGGAGTGGGTTGGCCCCTAAATTACAGTTGTTTTTTTTTAAAGTTGCAAAAGTTACATTTTTATATTAGTAGTTTTGATATGGGTCTATGTCTAAGTGGAGTATATTGGGAATAGTCGCCAAAGCTCAAATGCAACAATTTTGCCTTAAACCTATGCCAAAAAAGGCACATATTCTATGATAAATTCCCCTGAATAATGTTACACATATTAGTGATTCTTACCAGTAACTTGCATACTACATTGAGCAGTTTTCCTGTAATTTGTAGGTCATCCTAAAAAAAAACAATATTAATATATTTTCGCAAGTAGATACTTAAAAACTGTTACTGTCTCCTATGATAAGTAAAGCGCTGCGGAATTTGATGGCGCTATATAAATAAAGCTTATTATTATTTTAAACAGTTAATACCTTTTTGAATAGTGCTGTAGGCCATCTGGATGCAATACATACACTACATACACTTAGAAATGTCCTTATTTTTAAAAGAAAATCAATTTTTATTCAATAAAACTAACCTTAAATGAATCATAAACACACTGTAAACATTGTTAATGTGGTAAATGACTATTCTAGTTGCAAATGTCTGCTTTTTAACCCCTTCTCAACACGCCATCTAGTGCTGTAATATAGTGCAGGGACATCCCGCAACGTGACATACTGCTACGTTCAGCTTCTGCCACCCGCTCCTGAAGCGGAACCATTTTCAAAAGCTGCGGGTGTCAGCTGTATATTACAGCTGACACTCGCTTGTAACACTCCGATCGCGGGTGGCAACCCCTTACATGCCGCATGTGGTGTCTAAGGGGCTTCTGAAGTGGACTTGGGCTCTCCAAATCCATATACAATTACACAGCTCTTCAGGGCCAATATCTAACACTTTCTACTGCTTAGTATGGTCAACTGTAGACAGATTCACTTTAATATGCAACGCTGCCTTAAAGCATATCATTGTGCTGATAGAGTTCTCACAGTGGTATGCAGACGTGGTCATGTGATCAGGAATTTAGGAGATTGCAGTGGTATTGGACAGGATTTAATAAAACTCAGTATTAGGCTGCATGCACACGAACATGTGCCCACACGGCTACGGCAGGGCGGCACATGTCTGGTGCGGTGGAGTGAAGGAGAAGCGAATGCTGCTCACCCATCTTCTCTCCATTGAGAATAGTGCAGCACGCCGTGCTTACGGCCAAAAGATAGAGCATGTTCTATCTTTTTTGCGGTCACGGTTGGGTACGGCGAGCACAGGTTATGCACACTGTACCAAGCCCGGGTGCCATAGACAACTATGGGGGACGTATATGCGGCTGTAAATTTGTGGCCGTATATACGTCCCCCATACGTTTTTGTGAATTCAGCCTTAGCTGCTTGTTCATACTATATGAAGCAAAAGGTATGAGACCCACAAAGGCCTTGCTCTCCTCTCACAAAGTGTCCCATAGCAGATGCAAGCTCTGCCATTAGTTATAAACTTCTGAATTTAAATAAAATATCCTAGAAATATTTAATTGATTGCTATGGTGGAAGTCACTTGAATAATTGTTTTCAGTTTACTGCTATCTATTAAATTGGAACTTGGTTCTCTGCTTAAAGTGACATTTAGAAGAAGTTTACAGCCATAGCATATAAACAATATTTTTGCCACTAGAGTTTGGAAATAAAAAGTACACTGCATTTCATTACACAATCCATATATTTTAGTGAGTAATTTAAAACAATGCAATATGTATCAAGCAAAATCATATTATTAAAAAAATTACCGCAATTTTGAGAATTTCAAAGACTAGTTGATCAGCAATCTTCCCTGCGTTGTCAGTAATTTGCTCCTACAAAATTAAAATTAAATTCTGAATATTATGTATTGTTTACAAGAGTAAGAGTAGTATAACACCAGTCAGGATTATCCAGTTAATAGGCAGGCTAAAATGTTAAAGATTGCATGTCCAGGTACAGCCAGGCAATAAATGGAAAATCACAACTGTGACATCCACTAACACTTCTGTAATTAATCCTGAATTACACAGTATGTGTAGTATTAAACTGTTATCTAGGAGAATATATGGTAGATCTGACAAGTCTGAAGATCTTAAAGGGTACATGTTAACCTGTTAAGAAACTTTGCTTTTTCGGTACATTGTGGATTACAGGTCTTCATCATTTTATGCTCTATTTTAGTAGCCTCTATCTCTAATTTTCAGTTATCTCAAAGATGGTGGATTAGCGTCAGTCTGGCATCAGTTTTTCATGAATCTCCATAAACTACAGTCTGAGCGATCTGTGTAGAATTGCCTGGACTAAGACATGTCTATTTTTTAGCGGGTCAGTCTCAGGCTACATTCACATGAATGTATGTCCACCAGCCCATTGCTCCGACGGCATACGTTCGCCGTGATGGAGAGGAGTGGTGACCCCTCCCCTCTCTATAGAGATGCATGGCATACGGCTCCGTAACACGAGGAAAGATAGGACATTGTCGACTATGGGGAACGTATGTATGGCCGACGCTTGTGTGCATAGGACCTCAGTCGGTTGAAACAACAGGTGTGGGCACTGATCCATTAAGGATTATTGCAATAGTGTAGCCATGAGACACCTATTCATAAAGCAGAGCATCATAAAATTCTAAAAATTCTAAATCTATGAATAGTGTTATACGTTTTACAAAAAACACATGTACAACACACATTTTATCTACTAATTTTTAACATGTAATTTGTCGTCCACATACCAAAATATTATTTGTCATCAGAACTTCATCCAGTGAACAGCCAACATCTTTCTGGAAAGAAACATCAGATAAAAAATAAAGTTAGCACAAACTTAATAAAGGGTTATTCAAGGGAACCTTTTACTGCAATAACTTTGAAGTGCTGTACCACATGATGTGACATAAATGTCTTATACATGCAGGTCTAAATACTGTTAAGTAAACGTAAACACAGTACTGTTAAAAAGATAGTGGTTGGTTTGACTCAAATTTTTGAGATAGCTGCAGGTCCGTAATATGGTATATATTTATCATAGTTTATATCGTATGGTAGTTAGTAATGTAAAAAAGAGACTAAGGACTAAACCCAATAACTATTCAGTGCTGATCCAAAGAAAAAGACAAAACTTCTTTCCAACTCAAAATAAACTGCACAATTAAAAGAATGATCTAGCACTCTAAAACCTGCTCATATTTTGGGCTGTTTATAGCCCTTACACAAGAGTAGCTGCACATTGAGAATGTAAGCATACCGGTTCCATAAGGTATCCAGCCGGACCCTTCCTCGCCGATGTTGCAACTTGGCTGCTAGATTTTACACTTCTGAAGTTAAAATACCAGCAGGTCCCATAAATTTGTGATCATAATTTTGGTATCTAGAAGTGTTACAAAATTAGGGGAAAATATGCCTGGATAAACCACCATATTCTAATCCCAAACAGAACCTGTATGTTGTTTCTTGTACCATATGGTACAGACTTTAGCAGTCTAGGTTTTTCATTCATGACACAACTACAAATGAAGTCAACATTGACTGATTGTGATAGCCAGACACAAATGCAACTGTATAACCCAAATTCTTGGTAAGCAGGACATGGTCTGGGAAGATAGACTACTGCAGGTGCCATCTTTGTTTGGAAGGTGAACAATGGAACCCATCCTAAAGAAGACATCTCTGGACCTGTCTTCTCTACTGAGCTAATGCCCTATCTCACTACTTCCATTTGGAACAAATTGTTGTCCGCCAGTGTGTCTCAATTCTCCGGAGGCACATTATCTCAGATGAGCTTTTTATGGATCCGTGGGGGAACCTGACGTCCTCATGTGAGAAGACTCAGTGTCTACAGTTTTATGTTTGGTTTACTATTTTTGCACAATAAAAACACTTTGTTTTGTGCTTCATATTCTGAGAGCTTTTAATTACAGAGGGAGATACAGTTTTTGCTATAACCATTTGATACCACAGCTTTGTTGTGATTTATTCTATTTTTATGGCATTCAATGTGCAAAATAAATAACTCCACAGTTTTATCGAAAGAATTGTTATAGAAGAATAAAAATCAAAAAGGCAGTATTTTCTAGACATAATTTTAATGCGAGAAATATCAACAGGATCTTTTGAAATAAATTAAGATTTTATTTTGCACAATTCTATTAGTCCCACTTTGGATCTTTAACACTAGGGCTTGAACACCAGTACAGGCAGGTTACATACAAGATAGGTTCTGTAGGTTTGTTCTTAAGTTGAATTTGTATGTAAGTCGGAACTGTATATTTTATAATTGCAGCCCGAGTCAAAGGTTTTTTGGTCTCCGTGACAATTGGATTTTAAAAATCTTGTGTTGTCATAAGAACCAGAATTAACAATAAAGCTTAATTACAGACACCTGTGATAACTGTTATAGTTGTCTGTTGTAGTCTAAGGCTAAAGTACAGTAAATTACCAACGCCCCGAGGTCCATTTATAACAAGGGGTCGTCTGTAAGTTGGGTGTTCTTAAGTAGGAGACCCCTTGTATCATACACTACGATATGCCAGTGGCTTTCTACAGTTCTTATAAGCTCATAGGATCTACTAGGTGGACATCAATTATACAATTGGATCTTGCTACTATGACAATGTGATTGTGGGGGTTCTTAGAGTGGAGAAACCTGCTGTACCTGCACCCCCCCCCAAATCTTTTCATAAAAAGATAAAACATTGTTTTTGCAATAAGCAACCTTTTAGTACTGCGTGCACCAAGGGTTTGATGGGTTTTCTTTAAACCTACAACTGGGAAGTAATACACATGGTCCATATTCACACGACCGTATGGGGGACGTAAGTTTGGCTGCAAGCTTGCGGCCATACATACGTCCCCCATAGATGGCAAAGGCCACATGGCAATGGCCACACGTGTGGCACCACACCGCTCTGTACACGGGATAAAGATAGGACAGGTCGTATCTTTCCCTGAGTGTATGGCCCTTAGGCCGTGCATTTCTATGGAGAGGGGAGGGATCGTGCAAATGTACCCCGTACCCTGAAAAGAAAACTTACAAGGGCAGTATTCAGCTGTTTCAGAAATTCTTTATACAAAGCCTCGTTGTGCTCATCCTGTAAGAAATTATAAGATCTCATTAAAATGTCACTGTGTTACACTGAGCCACCAGATACTCCGTAGTCTATATGTATTTTGTAAGATGTAACACATTAGCTAAGAAATAGATTTTTTTGTTTCTTGTTTACCTTCCCTTGTTGAAACAGACAAAGCAGGTTTTGCAATTTTAAAAGAAGAGAAGGGACATCTATCTGTAAAAAAGAAATCTGTTACAAGCTTGAAGTATACCACTGCATAACAAGGAAATATTTATCTTTCTCATTCCGGTACTCTCTTTGGTAACCATTTCCATGGTTAGGTAGCTATGGGCTATATTTATATTACGTATTTTTCCGGCTAATTCTACGTATTTATATTCTGATTATCTCGATTTTATATCTCCTTGTTTATTTTGGGTTGGACCCCATATTTGTTCTATAGTGTTTTGACTTGCACTGCGGGCGATTCTGTTACTGAGTCATTCTGCTGAACGGTAATTATTTATTTACAGAGACTGATCCTGATACCTTCAATTTATCATGAGGCATTTATAGATTATGATAGACCACAGGGTTTACATTCTGAAAGCCAATGCTTTTGATTGCACAGCACCAAACTAACTTTTTAGCACACTTTGCATAAATCACAATATATCATAATAAACTGGGGGCTATTGCTCATAGAACCTGGCACTGTCATTATGGCAATCTTCTTATATTTGTTATCCATGGCCTCTTTCCTTTTAAAATCAACTTATAAAATTATTCTAATGAGCCCGGAAGGCTATGGGCTTGTTATCATGCTGTTAAATTCTGAAGAAGCACTTTCCCCCTCGCACAGTGTGCTGGCTGCGATTACAGGGAGTGCAGGGGAAATGTGAAATTGAGACGTGCAACTGCAGTATAACAAGAGCTTGTGAAGTAAGAGCACAGAGAAAGGGTTGTAACTACAGAGGTCGCAGCCAAGGCAGCTGCAATGGGGCCCACAGTCTCAGGGACCCCGGCATCCAACCTGAGACACTAGAGAATGGCGAAAGTGCACATTTATATAGATATTATGCTGCACATTGTCCATCATAATATGTATATAACAGTGAAATCTTCTACAGTACACAGCACTGAGTCAGGAACTCAGATAAGAATTGCAAATTTACAGAGTCTGCAGTGTGGAAATTTATCATAAAATGTTATAAAAAGATGCACATTTTCATAAAATAAAGTTATTTCACATGTCTGGTATACTGCAATACTGATGCAAAGTGGAATTTAAAAAAGATGTAGAAACAATAAATACTAAATTTCACATGCCCCATAAGTTAGATTTTCACAATTTTCACCCATATAAAATGTACCGGAGAATATGAATAAAGAAGAAGCAATATACCTGTAGCAGTTTGGAAAGGCATGATTTATTGATATTCTTGAAATCTAGCAAAAAGGTTAGAAAAATATTTTATAAAAAGGAAACTAAAATTAAACAAATAAAAGAATTAAAGGTATCCAACAGCCATTTTGCTGACCACTGATGGAAAGTTAGAAGACACAAGCATTCTTTATTTTGTATCATATATTGTATCATATATTAGTGAATCCTATAAAGAATAAAGGTGCCGTCTCCTCTGGTAAAATGGACTGAAATGTATTATATATATATGGCTGAATGCCTATTTTGACCGTTTAAAAAGACATTCATATATATATATATATTTATACACACACAAGACTTTTTCTCTTTGATATAAATAAAAAATTTAAGTCCATTTTAGCAGGTGAGATGGTTCCTTTATTCTGTATAGTTCTTTATAGAGCATGCCACACTTCTATTAGGTGGAGTATCACATCTGAGTGCCGACTTATACTTTTTTTTACGTCCCCGGCAATAGACGGGCAATAGGCAATAGGTGCCAGGAGCGATAAGGTGCAGCACACGTATGGCTCCGTACACGTTCTATTTTATCTTTTCCCGTTTGTACGGCTGTGCGGCATACGTCCCAATGGAGAAAGGAGGGGTCAGCCTTCCTCCTCTCCAACTCCCCACAGTATGCTTGCCCGGTTACGGCCAGAGAGGCATACATTCGTCAGAATTCGCCCTTACAATGCTTGTCAAAGGTGGCAATAGAGTAAAGTCTTCCAAAAATAACAATTTTATACCCACCAATGCCCATTTTTGTATTAGCTTTTGTACCCTCTTGTGTAAATGTGTAACTTTTATGTAAATGTGCTACCTTCTTGTGTAAATGTGTCATTTTTTGTGCACACGGCTGTAAGAGGCATTGTTTTCTGTGTAAAAAATATTATTCTTTCTAATATTAATATTCAATGCCATGTCCTGGAAACTAAGAAAAAATTTTAATGTATATACTTGAGTATAAGCCAATTTTTTCAGCACAAAAAATGTGCTAAAAAACTCTACCTCGGCTTATTCTTGAGTATATAAAAAACACCTCTGTACTTACCTTTCCAAAGCCCCGCAGGTCCTCCTCTGTCTTCAGCTCCAGCTCTGGCTCCCTTTCCAGGTCCCCGCGGCTGCATTGCACACACCATGACATCAGACGCTTGCTGACATCATATTGTTTATGCCGCCATTGGCACACACTATAATGTCAGCAAGCGGCTGATGTCAAGGTATATGCAACTGCACAGCGTGGGGACCAGAAGACGGAGCCGGAGCTGTAGACAGAAAAGGACCTGCGAGAGGAAGGGAAGGGCGTCGGATAGGTGAGTACAGAGCATAGGGGGCTGCTGGCTTTATACAGGGGAGGGGGGGGGCAGGCACTGACTATATACAGTGGGGACAGCACTGGCTATATACTGGAAGGCAGGCACTGGCTATAAACAGTGGGGCAGGCACTGGCTATATACTGGGGGGCAGGCACTGTCTATATATATGGGGAGGCAGGGACTGGCTATATACGGTGGGGAGCAGGCACTGGCTATATATATGGGGGGCAGGCACTGGCTATTTACAACAAGGCTACTGGCTATATACTAGGGGGCAGAGGTCTGGCTATATACTAGGGGGCTGTGACCAATGTATTTCCCACCCTAGGCTTATACTCGAGTCAATAGATTTTCCCAGTTTTTAGGGTACGTCGGCTTATACTCAGGTCGGCTTATGCCCGAATATATACAGTAGTAAAATTAACAAAGAAAAATATGCATATGAGCAATTTCTTGTGGGCTCTGTTCTTACAGCTTTCACTGTTTACGCCAAATAACATCTTCCCTTTATTCTTTGGTTCTCCACAATCACTGAGATATTAAATTTCTAACATATTTATTATGTTTAAATAGATTTGACCTTTCAATAGTTTTTTTTATGTGTTTGCAAAATGTCTGTTACAGGGTTCACCATCAGGAGTTTTGGGATGTGGTACAATGTAATATGTATATGATTATGTTTATTAATTTATTTTTTGATTTATAGGGAGGGGGTTTGAATGTCTAGTTTTTTTCAAAAATTTTCATTTACAGTTTTTCAGGCTCCCTAGGGTACTTTAACCCTAGAGGGTTTGATTGCTCATACCATATACTACAATACAGTAGTATTGCAGTACATGGCATTTTTGTTAATGGTCTTTACAGGAGACTCTGGGCTGTCATAACAATGGATCATCTCCCCAGAAGGCACTAATACAGCACTGCTCGCTCCAACCAAGACACTTTTGCTTTGTTTTTTTTTTTACAGCATTCTAACTTATCTAAATAGAAAATTGTAATTTTTATATTCACTTTATAAAGTTAAATACATACCTATCTCTTTACTTGTTTTCAAATAATTAAGTTCTGAAAAATCAGGTGAACTTGTAATAAATTTTCCAAATTTTTGAAGCTGTACACCGTGCATGATTGCGATATTATGGAACATGCGGCATAACAAAATGCTGTCACACATAGTTCCTGGTTTGTATACAATTTTGTCCCCTGAAAACTCAAAACAGCCACACTGGCCTTTTAGTAAACTAAATGTGCGCATGACGGCGGGGGATGAGTTAGCTTTGGTTTTAGTAACCATTACTTTTTGCTCTTCTGATTCTTGTGGAGCACCTCGTACAAAGGATCCTGAAAAACACAAAATAGCAGAAACATTTAATGGTAAATAAATAATAATAAGTACCACCCGTCACTTTAACACACGACACCGTTAAGACACGTATATCCCTATGTATTTCATGTAACAACCTTTGAGATACTATATAGTATAATACTACTAAATATCTCATGGTCTGGAATAAATAACAATGCACAACATGTAACCTATTATGTAACTCTCATCAATTGTGGGTCACACACATTACAAATACTAATCAATTGTCTGGTCTGGATTCTGTATTATAAGCCAGCTATTCTAGGGTCTGCAGTATTATTAACATTCTGGTCTAGGGTATGTAATATTATTTGTATTATTTGTCTTAATTTTGTAATAATTTTAGAAATTAGTGAAATAAAAAAAAAAAATGGATTCAACTGATTTGACTTTTGTTTTTCAAAAATTTGATTTGGGTCCAAATCGAGCCAGTTAAAACCTGGTTGTTTGTAGAAACCATAGCCTGTCTCTAGGTACCCTTTAAGCATGGCCAGGCCATTCTTTACTGTCGCATCAGAATTTATGCCAGCACCTGAAGCCTCTCCTAAAGTAGCCACCCTCCTGAAGCTTGACTTGGTCTTTTATTACAGTCATAGCAGAATTTTTGCCAAGACCAGGAGGCTTTCAAAAAGTAGCCACCATCATGGAGCTCTTACTCAGTCTCTATGGACTGGGTACTCCCACTACCAGACTTTCAGGAAAGGTGGCTTCCTGCAGCTCTGGCTACTTTTTGAGAGCCTCCACGTCATGCCGAAATTCTACCACAATGAGGGTGGGGGCACAGGCAATGCCAGAAATGTTTCCAAGAAGTTGGATAGGCAAGACAGGGAAGCCCTATCTAACCTCAAAGATCCCATTCTCCCATGGTCTGGTGCATTGTTCTGGTTGACACAGAATTTCTGCCAAGGCTTGGAGACTCTCAAAAAGTAAAAACTTAATGGGTTTGTGGAGTATTTCTTTTCATGAGATTCGCTCTTTTCTAATATACATATATCATAACAATGATGACCACTAGTCTGTGGTGTGTCTGATTATCCTCTGGACTGGAATTTGTTTCATATATTATCTAATATGGGGTCTATATTATTAATTATTGTCTGGCATGTTGTCTGTCTTATTTATCATTTGGTCTAGGGTTTGTTCTGTATTTGGTACTTTTAAGGTGATTATACATAACAACAATTAGAATAACTCTTTATCTAGTGCCAACAGAGTTATACAGATATCATGGGGTACATATAGAAACAAAATAAGACATTGCAGAGTAATAGCAATAGGGGAGAGAATCATCAATATGTCTGTGGCAGAATTCTGGAGTAATTTGCACTTGAAATGGCTTGCACCATTTATTAAGGGTTTTAGTCCATTTTGGGCAGTTTCCCCGAGTTAATCCAAAAATGGGCATGGTATGTGAAAAAATTTGGAATGGCTTAGACTGTGTGCCAGAAAATTCAGTCAGAAACTAGACTAACCAATAGCTGGTCTAAAGTGGACTCCAGATAAATCATCCAGCAAGATTTATCTGCTGCAGAATACTACTATGTAGTCTAACTCTGCACTGGTCTATTCACCAACACTTTCATTAAACTCCCCGTAGGAGTGAAAGCCCTGCTTGCAGGACCTTACAATCTACAAGGAGCTAACATTGCTTGTATAATGGTCAGCTATTCTTTGTAAATGATCAGAATAAATAAAATAATTTAATAACAAATGTTACGGCTGCATGAACCAGCTGCCATGGTATATACAGAAGCCATGGTGAATATGACTGCAGAGAAGCCTGTAGCCTGGTATCTAGCGCTTGCAGGATAACAGACGGGAGGAGTACACAAGGTTGGTTTGTGAAAAGAGAGTTTAAGAGTCATGATTATAGAAACATGAAAATACAATGTATGGATACTGTAAATAAGCTGAGATGTGACAATACACGTGGGCGAATATTCTTAGCATTCATAAACCCCACTAAATCCTTTGATAAAGAAATCATTGAGTAAAATGATACAACTCCGTTTTTGTGCCATAGCAGACTATTTTTATCATTATATATATTTATAAAAAGCTTGAAGGAATTTTGAATGCATAGAGTTAGTTTCTTTGGTCCAAAAAAAATCATCTCCTGTCTATAATGGGATTTGTCTCTTACTCTGTACAACCTGTCCTGAATTGCGCAGACTACAGTATAACACTAAATATTACCTTGCTACTAAAGTAAACTTTTTTCCAGATGGAGCAATCTTCCCTAAAATAACTGCTGATTACTGGGATCCCAATGGAGAAGCTTGTTATGAAGAAATTCTTCCAGAAAGTATCTATTTCATTGTAAAGAATTCAGTTTCCTGATATCCTTTGAACATATCTTTTTTCAGCTGTACTAACTAAAAGTTTACATAAAGTTAGACACATTGTTTAAACATGCACTAGGTATCTTATTCAGGATGAGCGATTGTGATCTAATTTTAAGACAGTATTAATTTATCTGCCCCATTATTGTTATTATCTGCCTTGATAAACTAAATTTATGTTTTTGGTAGCCTCATGGTAGCCCAAAGTCCAAACCTCTATTAAAGATGTGTGGTTTGTGGCTCCCATCCATTGGAACAACATGTAGCTGGAGCTGCACTAATCTTATACTTATCTACACTCTGTGGGTAGGGATACGTTTCTTTGTACAAGTATTCACTTGTACCAGTTTTAACTAACATCTAAGTAGTTTTAAAAATGTATTGGAATCTCCAAAAATTAAAAGCGGTAAAGCATTTTAAATCCTATGGCTAGAAATATAGAACACAGCATGGTGGCACGGTGGCTGAGTGAGTAGCACTTCTGCCTTGCAGCACTGGGGTCCTGGGTTCGAATCCCACCCAGGTCAACATCTGCAAAGAGTTTGTATGTACTCTCCGAGTTTGCGTGGGTTTCCTCCGGGTACTCTGGTTTCCTCCCACACTTCAAAAAACATACTCTTAGGTTGTTTAGATTGTGAGCCCCATGGGGACAGGGACCAATTTTATATGCTTGTGCAGTGCTGCGTAATCTGTGTGCGCTATATAAATAAAGAATTATTATTAACACAATTTTCCAATATAGACATGGATGTTGTCTTCCGAGTTTGTTTGCAATGATACATCTAAAGGAATAAGGGGTGAATACTTTTTTTGGTGCACTTTCAGTCAGTCTTAAAAGTTAATATTAAATACATTTTGTATCACTAATGTTAATTTCTGTTTTGTATCATCTTGGATAATATTGGATTGCTAACTAGATCACCAGAAGTTTGCATATTGCTAACAGTGTCATAAAATACAAACAGAAATTTCTACATAAATGGATACAATGAATTCAAGTACTTACCACAAAGCAACAGCACAAAAGCAAAACTGATCTCCATGGTTCTTTTTGTGACTGAACACAACAACTAAATGGTTTGCTAATATTATCTCATATTTATTTGTTTGTCTGATTGCATTACTAATGGTCCCTTATGTTTATATAACCTTTTACTATACCTTGTGGTTGTTTACATAGACACTTTACACAAGTAGATTATTTCCACCATGCAAAACAAATAACCAAAAGTATAAGTTTATTATTTACCATTCTGATTATCCAAAAATGTCTTGGACATCGACTGTCAGTGATTGATGCATTTAACAGCATAGCATTCCGACAATTGTAAATCAATGTTTATAAATGAAGATTTCAGGTTGCAATATTAGAAGAAGACACACAATTGCAGACAGCATTGTCCCTAAGTGATTTATTTTCATCAGTGCAGTAAAGGGAACTGGTTTAGCTTGGCAAAAAACCATAGACTTGGGTTAGTTAAACCAGTTCTTATTACCACATTAATGAGAAGCAATAAGGATGTAACAGTGCTGTCTTCATGGTTGTCTTTTCCTTCTGGAATAGCTATTATTCTAAGTTGTGTCACAAGGCTTCTTGAATATTAAATGAGCATATTTTTCCTTTCTATCATGGAAGACTGTCTGCCAATTCTACCCCAAATTCTAATTGTAAGTGAAGTATGCATAGCTCAGTGTGCGCCATGTATAGAGGAGGTAGCAGTGCGCACATGTTTGGAGGTGGTAGTAGTGCACACCGTATGTGAAGGATGTAGTAGTGCACACCGTATGTGGAGGATGTAGTAGTGCACGCCACATGCGGAGGATGTAGTAGTGAATGCCATATGCGGAGGATGTAGTAGTGAATGCCATATGCGGAGGATGTAGTAGTGAATGCCATATGCGGAGGATGTAGTAGTGAACGCCGTATGCGGAGGATGTAGTAGTGAACGCTGTATGCGGAAGTTGTAGTAGTGAACGCTGTATGCAGAGGATGTAGTAGTGAACGCTGTATGCAGAGGATGTAGTAGGGAACGCTGTATGCAGAGGATGTAGTAGGGAACGCTGTATGTGGAGGATGTAATAGTGAACCCCGCATGTGGAGGATGTAGTAGTGCATGCCGTATGCGGACAATGTAGTTGTGCCCGCATGTTTGAAGGCGGTAGTGGTGCATGCAATTTGAGAACTTGCTATAAAAACTAAAAATGTTTTATAATTTGTAAAAAATAAGCAAACATTAAAAAATTTACGAAATAGAAAGAAGACAAATGGCTAAAGTTTTCTATAAAAAAAATTTGTGGTATGACTTCTTGTCTAAAAAATAGAACATTTGAAAGCTAGAAAATAGTAATTTTTTTTCAAATTTTCTAATTTCAAGTTTAAGTCTAAAAAACCCAACCAATCAGCAAAATGATCCTACTAATATAAACTACATTGTGTCACGAGAAAAATATCTCAAAATCAGTTTGATAAGTTAAAGTGTTAAAAAGTTATTACGACACGAAGAGACACTGGTCAGATTTAAAAAAAAAAACGACTGAGCCTTAACGTGCAAAGTGGCTGCGTCCTGAAGGGGTTAAAAAAATGTTAAAGGGGTGTTCCCATTTCAGCAATTAAATGTTATTGTTTGAATAATGAAAAGTTACAAAATTTTTACTTGCTAGCATCCTAATCTAGAAAACCATGAGGAATATCATCGAGAAAGTATATTGGAAAATGTATAATTTTTCATCATACAAACAATAACGTTCATTTGACAAACTGGTATTTTCCCTTTAAGTGGAGTGCAATAACACATATGCAATTTCTATAGCTTCCATGATTCTTTTTGGTGACTGGCTAGAACCACTAAAAGTCTTCTAATATTACCTCAATGTTATTTGCTTAGAAAAAGCAGCTTAGCTGATTGTATTACTAATGGACTGTATGGTTATATAATACCTTTGTTCTCTTTTATTCCAAATACATTATTGTTGTAAATATAGTAATGCCAGCCTGGTAATATTTTTACTGACACACCAAAACAAATATCAATGTATTATCACTTGATTACCATCCAAGACATGATCTTACTAAGCCTTTAAAAGAAGTATTTTAGAGGAAACCATCTACGACCACATTCTCATGAAGCATATGGAAAATAATTTTTCTACACCTTTTATAACAAACATATGTCATAGATTTCTGGTTATTGGTAATCTGCTTTCTTTTAGTTTTACAAATGTATAAATTACAAACAGCATTCAAATTTGGATTAAAACAGTCTTATTAATTAATAATTAAATTGTTCAGCAGTCTATGGAGAAATTAACAGCCTAGACATAAGACTAATTGCCTGAAATATAGTTTGGGGATGTAACAAAATGATACCAGGTGGTGCAAGGTTAGATGTTAAAAGCTAAACAAAAGGGTCTACTGAAGCTACTCTGGGCTGAGAAAGCAACCAGTGAATTACCAACCAATTTGAACAATCCCAGGAAATACATGACCCAGAAAATTGATATAACAGACACAAATAGGGAGTACAAGGGTAAGGAAGGCAGGCAAGGAGAGGGCAGGTGTCCATTACAAGCAGTGCAACACTCAGTCTTCCCTACAAACAGTATTGATGGAAAAGCAATCAGGATTTAGGTGGAAAAGTATTACAGCTTGAAGGTGTGAACCCACTGTGCCACGAGACCCACCTCCTCAGAGGGACACAAATAGGGAGTACAAGGGTAAGAAAGGGAGGCAAGGAGGGGGCAGGTGTCCGTTACAAGCAGTGCAACACTCAGTCTTCCCTACAAACAGTATTGGAGGAAAAGCAATCAGGATTTAGGTGGAAAAGTATTACAGCTTGAAGGTGTGAATCCACTGTGCCACGAGACCCACCTCCTCAGAGGGCAATGCCCCAACGAACCCCTTGTTCTTCACAGGGCTCCTGATGGTGGAGATGGCTGAGCCAAGGGGACACCACTTCTAAGGAGTTTGGGGACACGAGACAGCTGGTCTTTGGCATACTAGAGGACACCATTACTGAAGCCAGAGGTACAGGTGGGCACCTAGGACGAGATCTCAGGAACAGCAGTAAATTTATTTATTGGACCCAATAAATACCCTCTGGAGGACCAGGATTGCTTGCATAGGTCACATGCCCAAAAAGATGGATCCAACATACCTTATTATTTAGATGCTGTAAGCTACCACTAAAGGCATATGAAGGAAACATGATATTGTGGTTGGTGAAGCTTGCCTGAAGCAGGGTCAAATTCAGATCATTCGGAGAGGTTCCTGGCTGTTGACTGTCAATGGATCACTGGATCACTGTTCCCATGAGGTCACTTCCAGCACATGTGGGTGTTAGTAGCGAGTGTCTGCTATGTAACCCAACGTATATATAGAGAGGGCTCAGCTTTTGAACCTTCTCCACACATGCTTAATGTCATCGGCCTTTATAGTGCGGAATTCTTTGTTAATGTTTTAAAGGAAATTTCATGAAACTGCATATAATTTTGAATAGATGTCATGTTATATTGGTCACTCTAATGTATTTTGTTATGCATGTCATGAACACACTTCTGCAATTTTATTTGTCCTAGTGATGTGGCCATTAAAATATAAACCTTACACATTTAAAAACCATATTTATCCTACAGTAGGTGCACTGAATACAACACAATCGCGCATTACCCCGTTTCATCCATTGGTCTGTGGGTAGTGGCATAATTAAGCAGACTCCTGAAAATCCAAGAAAAATAAGCACGTAACACAGATTTACACAGCAGAAATTGGATGCTTCCCATGAGCCCTATGCATTTAGAGAGACGTTCCCTTACCTACATTTATTACCCAGAATGCTTTGAATTCATCTGCTGTCCTTAGTAAATCACATCTATTAACGCTTTGACTTACATGTTTTTTGTCATCCTTTTACTTTCATGCAATTTTTTGAATTATGTGCACATTTTTATGCACTGCACTTTCTATATGAATAATGGTGCATTCATTTTTTTGCTACCATTTACATCCTCATAGAGATTTTTGCACATTTTTAAAGCCATTCATGTTTCATCTGCATATTGTTATGCACTGCACTTTTTATATGCAGAATCATCTCGCACCACCACATATTTATATTCTCATAGGGATTGTGCATACATATACATATATTCTTCATACAGCACCTTGCTCTTTGTTGGCCAACTCATAGGTCACATGTCTTTCCACATTTGCATTTTCAGCCTTTTTGGATGTGTTTCTATTTTGTTTTAATATTAAATGTAGAATATGCTGGTTAACTCTCTGCTCTCTTCCAAAATGGCGCCTGGGTATTTCTGAAGGATGTCCGCATGCTCGGCGCCTGCTTTGTGTCTGCGCGCCCAAGCGGCTTGCCATTGCATCATCCGGATGCATGGCTCCAGATGTTGCATCTGTCTCGCCGCCCTATCGTGCTTTCACATAAGTCTCTGAGCATGTGCCATACGTCCTCCATCCCACGCCCTCTATCATCATAAGTAGGCTTGTCTACATACTCTTCTGCTATTGGTTAGCCATGCATATATAATTTCCTCACACTCTCCTAGCACTGCCCATTGACAAAGAACCTGTTGGAATCGAAACACATGTTGGGGAGCTGCTTGGCAGCAATCCTTCCATGCACACTGCTGTGATGTGATTTCAGGTATATACCATAATTCTTTATTGCAACTGCGCATTATTGCTTTTGAATAATTGATTATGGCATCTCATGCTTTGCACTGTGCACTTTGATAAACCAATGTATTATATTTCATGCTATGTGCTATGTGTTCCCTGCACTCATGTTTTTGCTATGTAGCCACTAATTTTATTTGATGTTTAAGTTTTAATTGTATCCATTTATACATTGTATACAATTGTATCCATTGAGGCCCACGGTGGCAGCAAAGATAGGGACACAGGGAAGGCATCACCTCGGGTAGGCAGGACCTCGAGTATTCAGGACCGCAGGTAGGCAGGACCTCGGGAAGGCAGGACCGCCACCGGAACACAGGACCGCCACAGGAACACAGGACCGCCACAGGAGTACAGGACCGCCACAGGAGTACAGGACCGCCACAGAAACACAGGAATGCCATAAGAACACAGGAACGGCACAGGAACACAGGACCATGGGAAATACGGAGGCTTCTGGAAATGCACAGGAAACACGGAGGCGTCTTGAAACGCTCAGGAGGCTTTCACTTCAGTGGAAGCACTTGAAGATCTGGCAGGGGATGCTGGGAGCCACCGGATTATGTAGCCGAGCCGGGAATGCCAGTGCCATTTAGGATGACGCTGGCCCTTTAAGTTCCTGGAGAGTTGGCGCGCGCACGCCCTACAGCGGGAGCGTGGCCTACAGAGGAAGCCGGCGTGGGACCTGGATGGGACCGTCGTGGAATCCGGAGCCAGGAGAGTTGAGTACGGGGGGGGGGGGGGGACGGGGACGGGGGAAGGCCCTACATCGGAGGACAATACGAGACATGGATCACAGGGGCATCCGTGACAGTGTCCTACTTTATTGTGCATTGGCCTTTATATAGTGATTTGTTCAGGTCTACTTGACTTGATAGGATTCATTTTCAATCTCGGCACTTCACACTGCATGTGCTGTCTGTAGCATCTAGCTGCTGTTAGTGTACTGTGCTGTAGCGATTTCATTTTCAATCCCAGGGTGTGCGTTTAGGGGGATCTGTATACCCCAAATAGCAATTCTTTGTAGTGACTGAATCCAATAGGAAGAAATCTGTTTTATATCTATGCAGCAGCTGTAGTGATTTGTGGACCTCTTCCAGGGTGTGCGTTTTGGGGCATCTATATAACGCAAACTATAATATTTTTTTGCTGCTAAAGTTGAGAGCAAGAAATACGTGTCACATCTACCTAGTTTATAGAGTGATTTCTGCTCCTCTCCCAGGGTGTCCATTGTGGGGTATCTGTATGACGCAAATTCCAATACTTTTTGTTGCTAAAGTTCAGAGCAACAAATAAGTGTCAAATTCACGTACTTTATAGAGTGATTTTTGCTCCAATTACAGGGTGTCCGTTGTGGGGTATCAGTATAACGCAAATTCCAATACTATTTTTGTTGCTAAAGTTGAGAGCAACAAATAAGGGTCAAATCCACAAAGTTGATTAACCACTATGTCAGACAGAAAGGTGACTGGTGGAGCAGGCAGAGGTCGCAGCTCAGTAAGGGGACGTCACAGCAGGGGTGACTCTGCGAGGCCAGAACTGCCGTTGTCATCTAGCGGCAGTGTGTTGATCAGGAGCAGGTCAACAACCCAAAGGTTGTTGATTGGTTGACTAAGTCACCCAATTCCTCAAATATAAGATCTGACAACCCCAGCCAAGAGTCGGTGGGTTCGTCAGATACAACAATTAGTTGGCATGGCCCAGGAGCAGGTCAGCGGCCCTCATCTGTCCTCAACCAGCCTTTGTACTGTTCATTTCCCTCAGCCAGAGAGCTACTAGGTGGTCTGGGCTCAGAACCACTATTCTGCGAGGGCGAAGCGTTTTAGGACAGTCAGCAGCTGCTTGGCAGTAAAGAGATGGGGCAGACATCCTCTGCTTTGTGCAGTAGGCAGGATGTGCATACTGACACCGTTGAGGAGAGTAGCAGTGACAGGGAAACGTAAATTGATGATGATGTAGCTGATCGCACTTGGGAGCTGGGTGTAGCAAGGGCTCCCATGTTCATAGACGTTGGGCGAAGATAGTGTCAGCTTGCACGTCAGGAAGCGAAGCAGGCAGCAAGTCGCTACTGTGGCCGTGAGTCAGCAGGGTGGCAGCAGTGTGAGCACATGAGCAAAATGGCCGCGGGGTACAAACCCCGCTTCTTAGGTTCAAATAAGCAGTGGTACAGGAGCTCAGCAAGGCAGCAGCATTATTAGACACTCAGCGCAGAGTGTGGGCAGTAAAATCACCACCTCGGAGGTGTGGCAGTTTTTTGTTAAGACACCAGAGGAGCCGAGTGTGTGTATATGTAGAATCTGTAATATGTGAAGCGTGGCCAGGGAGCTAACATTGGCACCACAACCCTGAGACAACAGTGTCACCATCCAATGGCCTGGGAGAAACGTGGAACATATGTGGAGGTCCATCCTGCCGCCGCAGCAACAGCAGCAGATCATTTCAGCCAATCAAGGCTCCAGCAGCTCTGCCAAAGGGAGCTGTTTGTCTTTGACATCATCTCCAGGTCCAGATGCTCCTGCTCCTGGCTATGCATGGTGCCAGCAGTCGTTGAAAGAGGCGATTACAAAGAGACAACTGTATGCGTCCAGCCATCTAAGGTGCAGAAGCTGACCGTGCTCTTGTCCAAGTTGTTGGTACTGCAGTCCCAACGTGAACTCTGCACCCTTCAGTGAACTAATGGTTTGTGCCGAACTGAGGTGGAGAGTTCCAAGCCGCAAATTTTTTTCCAAAATGGCAGTGCCAGTCCTTCACCAATATGTACAACAGAAGGTAGGCCAGTCCTTTAGCTTATCAGTTTCTTCCAAGGTTCACGGCAGCGCGGACGTGTGGAGCTGTAACTACGGTCAGGGCCAGTACATGTCCTTTACAGCCCACTGGGTGAATGTGCTTCCCGTCCTGCCACACCAACAACTTGAACAAGAGACCTCGCTTTCTCCTCCACATTGTCAAACCACTGCTCCTGCGCCAGTGTCCGCCTTCTCCTTCTCCCCCACCACCTCAGTCTCCACAAGTCTAAGTGCTGCTCTATCATACCACATGTGCAGGGCACAGCGATGTCACGCAGTTCTACACCTGGTTTGCCTGTGGGGGGGGGGGGGACTGCTCCGCATCATGCAAGAAGAAATCAATCTGTATCTTTCTCCGCAACAAGTAAAAACTGGAACCATGGTGACAGACAATGGGAGGAACATGCTGTCCACGCTGCACCGAGGAGGGATGGCCCATGCGCCCTGCATGGCGCATGTGTTCAATCTGGTTGTCAACAGATTCCTCAAGTCTTCCACCCATCTGCAAGACATTCTAAAAATGGCCAGTAAACTGTGCATGCACTTCAGATATTCTTACAAAGCCAAACACACCCTCCTCCAGTTACAGCGTCAGTACGGCCTACTGCAACATAGTCTGATATGCAATGTTTCCACCCGCTGGAATTCCAGCCTCCATATGTTAGACTGCCTGTATGAATAGAGAAAAGCCATTAATGATTTTTTTGATGATGCAAGCGGAACGGAGTACTACCCAGTGTAACTTTGATCTCAGCCACTGGCAGCTCATACGTGGCACCTGCTGTTTGCTCAGGCCCTTTGAAGAGGCCACGTTATTTGTCAGTCGCCAGGACTGCGGGATGAATAACGTCATTCCACTACTTCATATCCCGGAACTCATGCTGCAAAATCTGTCTGGTCATGGCACTGGAGAAGTGGAGACTACATTTTATGGCCACATGAGGCCACATTGAAGCAATAGCAGAGTCTGGTGAAATCAGTGATTTTTCCACTTAGGTGACAAGAGAGGAGGAGCAGGAGCATCCGGAGGAGGTAGAAGACAAGGCAGATGACCCAGAAGCACTGTGGCAGTATACAGTGGAGATGGAGGCCAGGAGCCCCTCAGAGTCACTTGCGCAGATGGCCTGCAGCATGCAGGAGATTCCATTATTAGGGGAACACACAGGGCAATCTGTCACAAAGACCGTGCATACCGAACAGTGTGTTGTTTGCCGGGTGCTCGGGTTCGGCATGTTGCGGATCGGGTTGACGGATTACTGGGAGGGGCTGGTGAGGAACCAGCGTTCATGGTCCACATTGGCACTAATGACAAAGTAACAGGTAGGTGGAAGGTCCTTAAAAATGATTTCAGAGATTTAGGCCATAAGCTCAGGGCAAGGACCTCAAAGGTAATTTTCTCCGAAATACTGCCTGTACCACGTGCCACACCAGAAAGGCAGCGGGAGATCAAGGAGGTAAATAAGTGGCTCAAAAGTTGGTGTAGGAAGGAGGGGTTTGGGTTCATGGAGAACTGGGCTGACTTTTCTGTCGGCTACAGGCTCTACAGTAGGGATGGGCTGCACCTCAATGGGGAGGGGGCCGCTGTTTTAGGGGAAAAAATGGCTAGAAGGTTGGAGGAGTGTTTAAACTAAAGACCTGGGGGGAGGGCAACTACACTTGTGCAGGGCAAATAGACGGTGTACATAGAGAGCTGGGAAGAGTCATAGTCCATGGGGGAGGAAGGGGGGCTGGAATGAGATAGGGGAATAAGGACAAAAGGAATATGGACAGGGAAAACCATATAAAGTGTATGTACACAAATGCCAGAAGCCTCACAAACAAAATGGAGGAACTGGAACTCTTGATGTTGGAACGGAAATATCATATAGTGGGTATCAGCGAGACATGGCTGGACAGTAGCTATGACTGGACTGTTACTATAGATGGTTATAGTCTTTTTAGAAAGGATCGTATAAATAAAAAAGGGGGAGGGGTTTGTTTATATGTGAATTCTTGCCTCAAGCCTGTCCTGCGAGATGACATCGGTGACGCAAATGCAAATGTGGAGTCCCTATGGGTGGAGATAAGAGGAGGGAAAAAGAATAATAAAATATTACTAGGGGTTTGTTATAAGGCTCCAAATATAATGGAGGCAGCAGAGGAAATGCTGATAAGTGAAATGGATGCGGCTTCAAAGCATGGTGAAGTACTTATCATGGGGGACTTCAATTACCCTGATATTGACTGGGGGACAGAAACATGCAGGTCCTTCAAAGGTAGCAGGTTCTTGTCAACAACAAAAGACAATTACCTGTCGCAACTAGTCCTGGAGCCAACAAGAGGGGGGGCACTGCTGGACCTTATCCTTACCAACAGACCTGATAGGGTATCAAAACTACAGGTTGGTGGGAACCTGGGGAATAGTGATCATAATATCATTGATTTTGTATTACGCTTTACTAAGCACATTAGTGAAGGGGCAACCAACACTCTAAACTTCAGGAGGGCAAATTTTCATCAACTAAGGGAAGACCTTAAAGGCATAGACTGGGATAATGCTCTCAAAGACAAAAGCCCCCCCCAAAAATGGGACTTTTTCTCATATATTCTGAAAAAGTCCTGTGAGAAACACATACCTTATGGGAAAAAGCATAAAAGGAACAAGAAAAACCCTATGTGGCTAACTAGTCTTGTAAGGAAAGCAATAAGCGAGAAAGATAAAGCGTTTAAGGTGCTAAAACGTGAAGGTAGCGATGAGGCATTACAGCATTATAGAGAGAAAAATAAATTCTGTAAAAAGCAGATAAAGGCCGCAAAAATAGAGACTGAGAGAAATAATTGCCAGGGAGAGCAAAAATAATCCCAAATTATTTTTCAAGTATATAAATGATAAGAAACTAAAAACAGAGAGTGTGGGTCCCCTTAGAAATAACATGGGGGTCATGGTGGAAGGAGATGAGGAAAGGGCCAATTTACTGAATGTCGCCTTCTCAACTGTCTTTACCCAGGAAAATCCCCTGGTGGAAGACACAATGAGGAATAATGTAAATTCTTTTTATAATGTCAACAGTTTAACCCAGGAAGAGGTACGGCGCCGCCTCGCAACCACTAAGATAGATAAATCACCTGGGCCAGATGGCATACACCCCCGGGTTCTGCATGAATTATGTACGGTGATAGACAAACCGTTATTTTTAATATTTGAAGATTCACTGAGGACTAGTTATGTTCCACAGGACTGGCGCATAGCAAATGTGGTACCAATATACAAAAAAGGATCAAATAGCGATCCTGGAAACTACAGACCCGTAAGTCTAACTGCTGTGGTGGGGAAAATATTTGAGGGGTTTATTAGAGATGCTATCCTGGAGTATCTCACTGTGCACAACCTTATAACCCAGCGTCAGCATGGGTTTATGAGAGATCGGTCCTGTCAGACTAATCTGATTGGTTTCTACGAGGAGGTAAGTTCAAGACAGGATCTGGGGGACGCTGTGGATGTTGTATATCTGGACTTCTCAAAGGCATTTGACACCGTGCCACATAAAAGGTTGGTATATAAAATGAGACTGCTGGGAATAGGAGAAAATCTGTGTATCTGGGTAAGTAATTGGCTTAGTGATAGAAAACAGAGGGTGGTCATTAATGGCACATTCTCAGATTGGGTTGATGTTACCAGTGGAGTGCCACAGGGGTCAGTATTGGGGCCACTTCTTTTTAATATTTTTATTAATGACCTTGTAGTGGGTTTACACAGTCAAGTTTCAATATTTGCAGATGATACTAAGCTGTGTAAAGTAATAAATACTGAGGTCGATAGTTTAGCATTACAGAGGGATTTGTGGAAGCTTGAGGGATGGGCAGAGAAATGGTTGATGAGGTTTAATGTAGATAAATGTAAAGTTATGCACTTGGGCCATGGAAACAAAAAGTATAATTATGTTCTAAACGGTCAATTACTTAGTAAAACTGAAGCTGAAAAGGACTTGGGCGTATTGGTGGATGGTAAACTTAATTTTAGTGACCAGAGCCAGGCGGCTGCTGCTAAAGCAAATAAAATAATGGGATGTATCAAGAGAGGAATAGATTCTCATGATAAAGACATAGTTCTGCCCTTATACAAATCCCTGGTCAGACCACACATGGAATATTGTGTACAGTTTTGGGCACCAGTGTATAAAAAGGATATAGTAGAGCTGGAACGGGTGCAGAGGAGAGCAACCAGGATTATTAGGGGAATGGGGGGACTAGAATACAATGACAGATTACAAAATTTGGGATTATTCAGTTTAGAAAAAAGACGACTGAGGGGAGACCTCATTACAATGTACAAATACCTGAACGGACAGTACAAGGATCTCTCCAAAGATCTTTTTATACCTCGGCCTGTGACCAGGACAAGGGGGCATCCTCTACGCCTAGAGGAGAGGCGATTCTACCATCACCATAGACAAAGGTTCTTTACTGTAAGAGCAGTGAGACTATGGAACTCTCTGCCGCAGGAGGTTGTTATGGCCGACTCTATGTACATGTTCAAGAGAGGCCTGGATGACTTTCTGGAGAGAAAAAATATCACGGGTTATGGGGATAAAACATTTATTTAATTCTTGAAGGTTGGACTTGATGGACTTGCGTCTCCTTCCAGCCTTATATACTATGATACTATGCTGCTTTGCCTAACTAGTGACAGCCGAATAGTTGCATATGGATGACTTTTGGATCTCCAACCTCTTGAACCCGTGTTACTGGTCAAAAATGGGTGACTTTTTTCCAGCTGCTGAAAGGGAGGAACAACTGGCATACTATAGAGAAATACTGTGCACACAGCTGACCGCTGCCTATGTGCGCCATTGTCTATCCTCTGTCAGGTCTAACAGGGGATTCCTGACAGTCTTTGCTCACATACTATTGCTACTGCTTCTGTGGGAAGATGGGGGGGATAGGAGCAGTAGCAGCTTCATCAGCAGCAGCTTAAGTCTGGATTCCTTAATGAGCAACTTCCTTCACCCGCCTAGTGAGGAGGGTAGCAGCCACCAGCAGCAGTGGCAGGACATGGAGGAGATCCTGCACAAGCAGGTGGTGGCCTACTTGGAAAGCACTTTAACACCCCAGGTAGAGGATCCAATGGACTACTGGGCAGCCAAACTTGATGTGTGGCCGCAACTTGGGGAGTTTGCAGTAGAGAAGCTGTCCTGCCCGGCCAGTAGTGTGGCATCAGAGCAGGTGTTCAGTGCGGCGGGAGCCATTGTTACCCCAAGGAGAACCCGCTTGTCCACCCGTAATGTGGAGAGAATGACCTTTGTCAAGATGAATCAGGCTTGGAACGGCCCGGATTTCAACTCACCAATGCCTTATGCATCAGATTAGATCAGCCATGACGCCTCCCCCAAACGTTGAGAAATAAGTCTGGGTTGTAACTACCATGCCACTATTCTGATGCTGCCATGCGCCTGATGCCACACATCTGCTGCCAGTTGCTCCATCTGCCTCCTACCAGGGACTGGAATTGTCCGCCACCTCCACACTCTATCATTGTGCCACTCTGTGGGCTCTTGCTGTTGCTGCTGACGCAACCTCCACACTATATCATTGTGCCACTCTGTGGCCTACCAGGGTGCTGCCACCACCACACTATATCATTGTGCCACTCTGTGGGCTCCTGCTGCTGCTGACGCCACCCCCACACTATATCATTGTGCCACTATGTGGGCTCCTGCTGCTGCTGATGCCATCTCCACACTATATCATTGTGCCACTCTGTGGGCTCCTGCTGCTGACACCACCTCCACATTCTATCATTGTGCTACTCTGTGGCCTACCAGGTTGCTGCCACCTCCACACTATATCATTGTGCCACTCTGTTGCCTACCAGGTTGCTGCCACCTCCACACTATTTCATCGTGCCACTCTGTGGGATCCTGCTGCTGACACCACCTCCACACTATATCATTGTGTCACTCTGTGACCTCCTGCTGCTGCTGCTTCTCACGCCACCTCTACACTATATCATTGTGCCTCTCTGTGGCCTACCAGGTTTCTGCCACCTGCACACTATATCATCCTGCCACTCTGTGGGCTCCTGCTGCTGCTGACGCCACCTTCACACTATATCATTGTGCATACCTCCCAACATTTGTGAAAAGGAAAGAGGGACAAAATGGCGGCACGCGTAGCGATCCCCCTAAGCCACACCCCCAATCACTCCCTGGCCACGCCCCAAATTTTAGCCATATTAAAATAATAAAAATCATCTCAATAAAAAAAAAAAAAAAGTATCCTCATTGGGATTTGAACCCAGAACCTGCAGTGTCCATTTACAATAATAACATAGCGCCTCAACCCACTGAGCTATAACCTCTGTGATTAACAAGGTGGAGAATTTTGGTAACTAAGAACTATGACTATATACTGCCTTGGTATATAGGGAGGGATCTTCTCAGATTATTGTAATTATTGCGACTATTATTATTATTATGGAGATGATTATTATTATTATTATGATTATTGAGATGATTATTATTATTTTTACCATTATTAATAATCATCTCCATAATAATAAAAATAATAAAATTTATAATAATAATAATAATAGTCTCAATAATTACAATAATAATCTCTGAGAAGATCCCTCTCTATATATCAGTGCATTAGTCTGTGTCACAGTGTAAATGGCAGATAACAGTTCTTAGTTACCAGAAATCCTCAGCTCTCTATCACTGGGCTTATAGCTCAGTTAGTTAAGCTCCTATCTGCAGTGCAGAGGGTCCCAGGTTCGAATCTCAGCCTGGCCAAAACTTTATTTAATTTAATTATATAAAGAGCTTGTGTCTGGGGAAGCCCTGGAGACCATATATGGACAGATGGTGATCTGACATGATGAAGTGGTCCCTGCTCTCTCCGCTAAGCCCGACACTTCTCTGAAAAGGATTCCCTGCCCGATGTCTGCTCTGGGGAACCCTAGGAGATGTAGTGACCATATATGGACAGATGCTGACCTGAAGCTGATGACGTGGTCCCTGCTCTCCGCCAAGCCCGACACTTCTCTGAAAAGTATTCCCTCCCGATGTCTGTAGAAGCCATTCTGTACTGTGAGTTCAGACTTTCAAAGTATTTACTATGTGGACACAGCGCCGGGACACAGCGGGACCTGGGGGGAGAATCCGTGACGCGGGGCAGAGGTACGAAAAACGGGAAAGTCCCGTCAAAATCGGGACGGTTGGGAGCTATGCATTGTGCCACTCTGTGGGCTCCTGCTGCTGCTGCTGCTAACACCAGCTCCACACTATATCATTGTGCCACTCTGGGGGCTCCTGCTGCTGCTGACGCCAGCTCCACACAATATCATTGTGCCACTCTGCAGGTTCCTGTTGCTGCTGCTGATGTTACCTCCACAGTCTATCATTGTGCTACTCTGTGGCCTACCAGGTTGCTTCCACCTCCACACTATATCATTGTGCCACTCTGTGGGCTCCTGCTGCTGACGCCACCTCCACACTATATCAATGTGCCACTCTGTGGGCTCCTGCTGCTGACACCACCTCCACAGTATATCATTGTGCCACTCTGTGGCCTACCAGATTGCTGCCACCTCCACACTATATCATTGTGCCACTCTGTGGCTTACCAGGTTGCTGCCACCTCCACACAATATCATTGTGCCACTCTGTGGGCTCCTGCTGCTGCTGCTGACACCACCTCCACACAATATCATTGTGCCACTCTATGGGCTCCTGCTGCTGCTGACTCCACCTCCACACTCTATCATTGAGCCACTCTGTGCCCTACCAGGTTACTGCCACCTCCACACTATATCATTGTGCCACTCTGTGGCCTACCACATTTGCAGTTCTTTTTTGGCGAAGACATGATATTTTCAGGAAAACTGTAATGTTGCTGCCACCTGTGGGCTCCTGTTGCTGCCGCCACCTCCACACTCTATCATTGTGCCACTCTGTGGCTTTCCATGTTGCTGCCACCTGTGGACTCCTGCTGCTGCCTACACCTCCACATTCTATCATTTTGCGACTTTGTGGCTTTCCATGTTGCTGCCACTATGTTGCTGCCACCTGTGGGCTCCTGCTGCTGCTGCCACCTTCACACTCTATCATTGTGCCACTCTGTGGCTTTCCTTGTTGCTGCCACCTGTGGGCTGCTGCTTCTGCTGACGCCACCTCCACACTCTATCCTTGTGCCACTTTGTGGCCTGCCATGTTGCCGCCAACTCCATACCTCTGACCTAATGCTGCTGCTGCTGGTGCCACCTTTGCAGTTCTTTTTTGGCAAAGACATTATATTTTCAGGAAAACTGTAATTTAGGATGCATGTGGCATCTCTAATCTTCAAATTGAAATTTATATGGAAAATTTCAACTTCAAATTAATTTCAAACTTCGTCATTGTGCAACAATGTGGCCTCCTCTGCTGTGGGCTCTGTGGACTCCTGCTGCTGCTGCTACCGCCACCTTTACGCTCTATCATTGTGCCACTCTGTGACTTTCCATGTTGCTGCCAACATGTTGCTGCCACCTGTGGGATCTTGCTGCTGCTTCTGCTGATGCCACCTCCATACTCTATCATTGTGCCACTCTGTGACCTACATGTTGCTGTCAACTCCATAACTCTGACCTCATGCTGCTGCTGGTGCCACCTTTGCAGTTCTTTTTTGGCAAAGACATGATATTTTCAGGAAAACAGTATTGTAGGATGCATGTGGCGTCTCTAATCTTTAAATTCAAATTTAAATGAAAAATTTCAACTTTAAATTTATTTCAAACTTCGTCATTGTGCCACAATGTGGCCTCCTCTGCTGTGGGCTCTGTGGGCTCCTGCTGTTGCTTTTGCTGATGCCACGTCCACACTCTATCATTGTGCTACTTTGTGGCCTCCTGCTGCTGTCCCCACCTCCACACTCTGTCATTGTACCCCTCTGTGGCCTACCATGTTTCCGCCACTTCCATAATTTGTCATTCTGCCACTCTGCGGCCTACACATGCTGCTGCCAACTAACCGCTGTCTCCCAGCAATACCGTGTGATTTCCATAATGCTGTTTTCACCCTCCACTGCTCTATGACATTGCCACTATGTTTTGTTTTGCCATTCATTTCATCTGTGAGAAGGAATGAAAAGCCTCAGGATTCATAGCCAAAAGCAGGAGTGGATACAGAACACAGAGGACATGCAAATATCCCATTTACTGGTCATCTCTGTTTTGGATCCACTCCTGTTTGTTTTTGGCTTTAGCAATACAGATGATGGATTATCGACCGATTGAAAGCAGACAATGACGGACGAACTGAAGGGCAAAATGATCAGTGACGTCAATGCAGAATTATTGACGACACCCTCCGCACTCTTTTGGGGGGGGGTTTCTACATGTATCCACGTTTAACAGAACAGGTTCTGTCGTAATCTATGGAATCATCTGATGTCAGTGTAAAAAGAGTGCACTCTTCGATGTTATAGTGGGATCTTGGCCCTCAGCTCAGTCCTTTCGAGCTGGCACAGACGTTACCTTGTCAGGCTGCATTCCCACTTCGCTTATTTGGTGAAGTTGGCCTCTGTAAGTGCACATGGAATTGAAGAGTGAAGCGATTCTAAGAGCAGGGACTGTCAAATGCGTGTGATACTAAAACACAGCATTGTTTGAAGACCAAACCACGCTCCCTATGCATATTTACGCATGGCACAACATTCTACCACATCCTACAAGCTCTCTGCAGCCAAGAAATACCTGTTTTTTAACGTGATTCGTCATGATTCGATTCGGGTCGAAGCATTTTTTTTTAAAAATTCGGCGAAACGGGACAAACCGAATTTTAACAAATTCACCCATCTCTAGCTGTAATGTCATGTGACCAGAGTGACATCATCCCAGGTCCTTTAACTTTTTAGCATTAGAAGACTGTACACCAAGCATATATCTCATGAAATTACAGCATATTTTCTCACATGAAATCACAGCAGCCTGTATGGAGAGGAGTAGAAGTCAATGCAGGCTGCTGTGATTGTTTTATGTGGTCAGATATGTATATGGGGTACAGTTTGCTTATGTTAATTATGTCAAGGAACTGTGATGAAGTCACCCCAATCACATGACATTAGGCCATACCCCTTGACTTGTTCCAAAGATGCATAGATACCAGGCAAGATTATAACTCTGATTTTATGGGGATCCGAGGGAAACAATTTTTAGCTAATAGAAGGGGGTCAGATAGTCTCAGTCTAAGTTTAATATGACTTAGAATAAGCAAGACTCTCAATTTAAAGAATCATAAGAGAAGACAATACTTGAAATCATAGGTTCTTAAAGTTGTTCAATCATTCTCAGTTGGCAACAGCTAAGTAAACAGCATAGTGTTGCCAGTGACTGCGACATCCTCTGTAAGGTACAAACAATATTAACTAAGATATTTTCTCAGTATGTTCTTCAAGACAATCACGCAATATGAAACACATGGTCCATTGTTCCATGTTGGAAAGCTACATTTTATGGATTGTGTTGCAACAGTTTAATTAAATTTTTTTCCATGAAACACCAACAATGCTTCATTTGATTTGAGTAATGTTTCCACTTTTCCTAAAAAATAAATTCATCTATTGTGTCTAATACATTTTGCATACTTCTGATTAGTATAATCACATGAAGTCCCCAGGTAACAAACAAGATAGATCATGTAGATTTCTTCTTAAAGAAGACCTGTCACCAGAATTTTATCAACCTGACTAACAATGCTTGCTGATACAGGGTTTCAAGTCCTCCCCACATCACCTAAAATTAGCTTCCCATGAGGCACTGTACCTTCATAACAGCAGTTTTTTAAAAATATGCTAATTAGTTTTCCTGAGTCATGTCTCCTAGCTTTGACTCTTCTCCTCTCCAAGTCTGCCAATACACCACACCCCATTATTTTGACTGACAGCTGTGTTTCTCTTCAAATCCCTGCCCCGCCTATTTAGAGACTGCCTGCTAATATTTAACTACAGACATATAAAGCTCTATTTAGTTATAGGAAATATTGGGGCACATTTACTTAGAAAGTCACTAGAGTTCACTTAAAGTGCATTGTCCGTCTATAATACTGTATGCGGCGTTTCACTAAGATTCTAGGCCAGAAATCATGAATGTGTTGTTTTCTCGCACTGGTTCGACATAGTTTACTGGTGCACCTTTAACATAGGTCTTGCAGCACAATTTGAAAGATAAATAAGGCGCTAGGTCCGAATCAGTGGGACGGTCTGATGGCACGCCACCTAATTTGTGTCGCACGGAAGCCAGCACAGCAGCGCTGCAAAAGGGTCTGTGGAAGCTGTTTTGGCCATGAAGAATTTGCACAGTCAGTGTGCGCGCAACCCTTAGTAAATGTGCCCCATTGTGTCAATATTTTTTACACTGTGCCTAGTGTCATGTGATCAGGGTGAGATCATCTATGGTACTTTAGCCTCCTAACATTGGTACTGCTTGTTACTAATACCATGTGTGATTATCCTGATTTCCCGTTGTGACCTTGATTCCGTTCCTGACCTCACTCCTGTGCTGCCCGTCCTGACCTTCTGCTATGTCCCCGACTCTGATCCTGTGCTGCCTGTCTCGACCTCCTGCCTGTCCCTGACCACGACTTTGCCTTAATATTCTGTACTTCGTCTTAGCTGCCACTGCAGACAAAGACGCGCCTGTGGAAACGACCTGGTGGTACCACACCGCAAAAAGGCCAACCTGCTTTGCGGTGGGCTCTGGTGAAAACTGGGTACCACTAAGACTCCGGTCCCAGGTGTTGGCTTACGTCATCATCCGCGGTGGTACAGACGATCCACAACCACTGATCCTGACAGAAAGACTATGGTTCAATGGAACAGTCCTAGTTGTCTAAAAATCTGCAGAAGACAGTTTGATCAGCCAGTTCCATTAATTCTACCCTTCAAAAACTGGGGCATATGGTAAGGGTTTGTTGGCACCAAGTAACAGAATGGGGGGGTTCTTGTCTCCTATTTGCATAACTGGGCTGTAAGTTATCATAAAGGGGTTTTTCCATGAATAACTTCTCGTCTCCACACTGCAGTGCTCTGCCTCCTGCCCCTCTGTAGAAAAGGGCCTGCATAGATTCTTATCTAAAGGGAGTAAACATTGAAGCTTCATTGTACGTCAAACATGCTGGGAGTTGTAGTTCTGTACATTTCCTTGTAAATAGAGGGGGTCATTTGATCTACACTAATTGGACATCCAGCAATATCAGGTTTGGGGCTGGGGGTCAGTACACACCCTATAGACATAACACATGCTCTTCATCATTACCAAACATCAGCGCTCCCCAGGCCCATGGGAAGGTACTGCACCACCACCCTTTACCCATCCATACTGCAGGTCAGTCCCCATCCGACACCCCTCATCATTACCGGTCATCACAGGTGATAAAGGCGGACAGGAGGCCACAATATGAGCGGAGATGGAGGGCACAAAAGTAAAGGGAGGATAAAATGAAAGAGGGGTATTTTATGTTGCTGAGGTGTATTAGGGGGTATTATTGGCCACAGGAAGAGGGCATTGTACTATGTGGGGGCCATTAAGGTCGATATTATACTATGTATGGCGGTGGGACAAGGGTTGTGGTATCTGAAAAAAGGGAGGGGCCTTTTGTCCCTCTTTCTCAAGCCCAAAGGTTTGGGAGGTATGCACAGTCATTGAGAAAATAGAGTGGAGCATCTAAACCTGTGAAAAATCAATCTTTACAATATCAATGGAACCAACGGGGGGTATTCATAAGGACTTCTGCGTCAGGACATTGGCATAGAAGCCCTGAAATATTTGCAAATGCTAGCCACTTGCTTCTTTTTCTATATTCTCCTTAATTTCCAACTGGATCATGGAGACAGATTCTTGTTCTGGAGCCCTCCTCCTTTTTGGTTCATCCGTGTACAATCTCCCTTTCTGCAGTGATCACTTGTTAGTTTCTTTTTCTTTTTTTGCCCCACATGTATCTTGTATACATTAGTGCTTGCGATTATTTTCCCCTTCCACCATCTCCACGACAGGGAGCATGGAGGGGTGTGAAGGGGGGAGCAGCCGGCCGGGGAGTGAGCCCCAAGGGCTGGACCTGGAAGATAAGGAGGAAAACATATCTGTATTGATAAGGGAATAGCTCTCTTCTACTTCAATTTGTGCTACATTCAATCTTTGTTGGTGTTGCATCTGTTTCCTTTATATGATTTGCCTGATCAAAGACAGAGGACTCAGAGCCCACTTACTCATTAAAATTTCCTTGGCATGACTGTAATTTATACATTGCTATAATGTGATATCTGTCTATTGTATGTGTACTGTGCAGCAAATCTACAACCTGTTCTCACAATCTTGTTGATAACAGTGACAATTCATGGATATCAAATTGGACATTCCCTCACGGGAAATGTTACAGCCATTTAAAACAAATAATATTGTAGATAATATCTTAGATTACACATTTAAGTCTAAAGCAACAATAAGCTAGTTGGTGCACCAAAAGTGAACTGCTATTCCAATAATATAAACCGCAGCCAAACTAAATACATACTGATATATAAAAAATGTATCTGAAATTATTGCATAATAGGAAAATGATGCATGTGTGCCACTCTATTCATCTCTGTTCAACTTGCCAACTCCTGTGAACAAATGCTTATTCCAATCCCAAGGTTGAAAAACCTGTTTTGGTCTGAAGGCCACAAAGTCATTATGCTCATCTTATAAGACAGCATTTGTAACCCCAAAGTAAAGCACAAAATGCCACTCCAGAAGCACTAAACAAAATTAGCACTGCAGTACAATTACCACCCCAGAAGCAATATACAAATACCCCACTATAGCACAAAATATCGCCCCAGAAACATCAGACAATAAGTCATACTGCAGCTTGTAGTAAAACCCAGTGTCACAGTAGAGCAGGCCTTAAACTCATCCACAATCCCTTTCACCTACCTAATAAGCCTCACCAACCCTAAACACTAAAGGTCAGGAAACTTTCCAGTGAGTCCATTAAAAATAATGGGGCTCATTTACTAAGGGTCCGCAGACCGCATTATTGTCGGATATTCCAATGATTTCAGATTTGCGTTGCATTTAGCAGGGGTTTTTGGCGCACGCGATCGGATTTTTCCGCATCGGCATGCGAAACAAATGGGTGGGGGGTAGGTGGTGGGCATTGGACAATCCGACTGATTTAAACTAAGCGCGGGATTTAACATTTAAATTGTGTTGCAAGCCATGCACTTACATGCATCAGGAAAAATAAGGTGAACTCCGGCGGACCTGAGCGAGGAGCAACACTTGCAGGATATCAGGCGCACGATGTAAGTGAATCACTGCACATGTTTATACAAAAAGAAAAAGGAGGGAAAATGACCAGGAGAAAGGAGGAGGTGAAAAAGAAAAGGAAGAAAACTCAATTGAAAACTACATACAATATATAGAAAAGGACAAAATAGTAAGCATACAAGAAATATGTACTTCTATGTACTAGTAAATCTTCTCCAATCTCCACCCCTAGGTGGACAGTTCACCCTTTCTGTGCCTTGGAAAATCATGGAATTAAAAGAAGCAGAATGCTGTTTAAGAAAATGTTTAGATACACTAAACATTTTGTTGGTTGCTATAGATTTTGGATTTGTGTATGCACTGTTGATATGTTCCATTATACGCTTTTTTTTTATTTGCGTATAGTACAACCAACGTACTTTATGTTGCAAATATATATATTTATAGAATGTTGAGATGAATTAGAACAAGAATCTAAGGTGATACCTTTATGTATGTATCTACACATGCCACTATTTTCACCACAGGGAAAATGACCTTTTTTGTTGCAATCAGGTGTTAACAGGAGCAGACCCAGACAAGAATACTTTGGGAGATAACTTGTTGCCTAAAGTAGTGGCACGTTCGGCTACATGTTTGCAATCGTTTTGTAAAATTTGTGCAGTGATAGTGTCCTGTTTCAAAATGGGCAAGCGCTTGCGTATGATGGAAACAATTTTATTGAAATCAGTGCTGTATGTGGTGCTAAAAACAATAGACTTGTGAGACGTGTCTGCATCTATAACCGAATTATGAGATGTAGTGGGAAAATCAGTTTTGCCAAAAAGGTATTTGTTGCGTGATTTGCAAGACACTACAAAATTACCTCTGTGTAGTAAGGGTTTCTGGTGACCTCTGTTCAGTAATCTACAGTCCATACGTTTGTATTCAGTGGTGAGAGTCTGAGTGGAACTACAAGAGAGAGTAGCACGAATATATTTGCCAATAGGTACGTTTTTGGTGACATGTTTGTCGTGAGATGCATGCAAAGTAGAATTACCTGCCAAGAGTTTCTTTGTGAAGTATAATTTTTATGTGTATACGTATTACCGGCAAATTGATTCTAACAAAGTGGAATTTGTTTAGAATTTCAGGTAAACTTCGGTTCGGCACGAATCCGAAGTTTACAGTGATTCGTGGGAACAATTTTTTTTCCCCTTTATTAGCAAAATGGCAGCCAGCACAACATGTTACATGGGGCAGAGAACTCTGGGAAGAAGAAAGGAACACCCTCGATCTCATGTGCAGACATGTAAACCAATCAGCGATCGGCAGGCTTATGTGATGTCACAACTGCATGTACTGTCTGTAGCATCTAGCTGCTTGTATTCAGTAGCTGATGGAGTGATTTTTTCTCAAAGTCCAGGGTGTCCGTTTTTGGGATTCTGTATTCCCCAAATTTTAATACTTTTTTGTTGCTAAAGTAGATATCAATAAATCTGTGTCAAATCCACATAGTTGGTGGAGTGATTTTTTTCTCAAAGTCCAGGGTGTCAGTTTTTGGGGTTCTGTATTCACCAAATCTGTATACCCCAAATTGTCATTGTGCCACTCTCTGACCTCCTGCTGCTGTCGCCACCTCCGTGCTTTGTAATTGTGCCACTCTGTGGCCTACCATGTTGCTGCCAGCTCCAGAATTTGTCATTGTGCCACTCTCTGGCCTCATGATGCTGCTGCCGCCACTCTCTGTCATTCTGCCACTCTGCGGCCTCCTCATTCTGCTGCCAACTGACCGCTGGAACACCCTGTGATTTCCATAATGCTGTTTTCACTCTCCACTACTCTATGACATTGCCACTATGTTTGGTTTTCCCCTTCATTTCATCTGTCAGAAGGAATGAAAAGCTTCAGGATTGATAGCCAAAAGCAGGAGTGGATACAGAACATAGAGGACATGCAAATATCCCATTTACTGGTCATCTCTGTTTTGGATCCTGTTTGTTTTTGGCTTTAAAAAATACTGATGGATTATTGACCGATTGAAAGAGTACACTGACGGAGGAAAGGAAGGGCAAAATGATCAGTGATTTAAAAGCAAAATTACCGCCGACACCCTCTCCATTCTTTAGGGGGGTTTCTACATGTATCCACGCTTAACAGAACAGGTTCTAAGTAATCAATGGAATCATCTGATGTCAGTGTAAAGAGTGCAATCTTTGATGTTATAGTGGGATCTTGGCCCTCAGTTCGGTTCTTTTGAGCTGGCACAGACCTTACTTTGTCAGGCTGCGTTCCCGCTTCGCTTATTTGGGGAAGTTGGCCTATGTAAGTGCCCATGGAATTGAAGAGTGAAGCGATTCTGAGAGTGGCAGCTGTCATATGCGTGTCATACTAAAACACAGCATTGTTTGAAGACAAAACCACGCTCCCTATGCATATTTAAGCATGGCACAACGTTCTACAACACCCAACAGGCTCTCTGCAGCCAGGAAATACCTGTTTTTTGACGAGATTTGACTACTACTTACCGGTTATCAACACACAAAGAAAGGGTAATTTGTGTTAAACTCAAAAGTGAAAGGGAGGTTACTATGGTTACTGTTGAGATAATCAATGAAGGGAAGGGCACTGGTGACTGGACCTTGCCAAATGAGCAGGCAGTCATCAATGTACCTCCCGTACCAAAATTTCTGTCTCCCTACTGGACTAGTAAAAAGGCTGGTTATTTTGTCACTGTAGAACAAGCCATGTTACCTACACAAAAAGCCTCACAAACACTAAAGGTCAAGGACTTCTGGTCGATATTACCTACTCTGACTTTGGGGCACAGATACAGGACCAAGAAAAAAGTTGAGTACAGATTCCAGAAACAGGAAAGAGGACAGAAAGGATAAAGGGTCAGGTAAAGCCTAGGAGTACAGAGGGTTCTGGCTTAGGCTAGAGGTACACAGGAAACTGTCCTTTTTCTGCCCTTGTCAATGAGGGGGTTAAGGAAGAAAATTACACTTATAGCTGTAGTGTTCCATTTATGGACAATTTTGCCCAATTCTCCAACAATAATTAGTCATCATTTTATTATGTGCCTCTTACATACCATCATACTGGACCTCCATGATCTTCAAATCTTGGTGAGAGATGGCATACAATTTTTTTTTAGATGATGCTGGAGAACCAGGTGTTTTGCCATCTATTTTTTGCAAAGTATCCAATTTTTAAGGGCGCAACATGAGTGCCACTATCTTGGTTCTGACCGGTTCCCCCGGTGACATCATTATAGGGTGCTGGCCAGTTTCTTTGACAGTCAGAGCCCTAAACAGGGGCCCTGTCCATGGCCGTCATAGAAGCATTGTCAAAGCGCCTGCTGTTAGCAGTCTTTTATAGCCAGTGATTTTGTAAAAGTGAGAAGATCTGTTCAAGTACCCTAGGGTGGCCTAGAAATATAGTAAAACATGTTAAGTTTAAAAAAAATAAAAAAGTAAAAAACCTAAAATCACCCACCTTTTCATAGAACACAAATAAAAATAAATAAACATGAACATTTTAGGTGTTGCCATGTACCAAAATTCCCAGCAGTGAAGCTTGCAACGGAAAATAGTGACCAAATTGCCACTTTTTTGTTTTTTCACTACATCTGCTCCTCTCACAAAAATATGCCAATGCATAAAAAAGTTATTGGGATCTGAATAGGGTAAAATGAAGACTTTTTTTCATATAAAAGGTTTTCATTTTTTAAAATCTATTATAACCTAATAAAACCTCAAGCATAGAAATTTATATAACATATAAACTTTGGAGAAAAAACGATCCAGCGTCTCAGGGGAATATAATGATAAAACTTTGCTTTTATTGAAGTTCTAAAACATAAAATCGTTAGGCAAGGTACACAGCCTCTGTTGTCATGGTCTGCAAGAAATGACCTACGCGTTTCGCTCAGGCGAGCTTACTCATGGTCTACTTACATAGTAAGTATTGCAGCTATTTAAAGGTCGCGGTCCTCCTCGGCGTGTGACGTCACAGTCACATGACACATGACCCAGCATGTGACGTCACGGTCACGTGACCCGCGTTACATGACCCAAGAAGCTCCGCCTCCAAGAGGATCGCGATCATATACAATTTTAAAAAGACTTATGAAGTATTAAAAAGGAAGAGAGTGCCACTAGAAAAGGTAAGTGGGATGATGTGTGGATACACATGCAGCAATTAAGTGTTGAACTTACATAAAAGACACTGCGGATAACAACAAAAGAGAAAAAATAAATAGTTAAATTTCTTATGGTACTGGTTTGCAGGGAGTAACACTGGGAAACTGTGGAAGACAGTAGAACAGTACAACATTAGGGAATTGCGGAAGACAGTGAGATGACACAATATATTTAATAACATAAGATTAGATCCTATCTTAAGTTCATACCCAAAGGTTGGACAGTTTTCAGGATAAACATCCAATATGTTTCCCTATTCATAAGTTTTTTCCTGTGGTCTCCACCTCTTATTGGTTTGGTGAATTTTTCGATTCCCTGCCACCTAAAAGTGTCGCAGTTACCGTCGTGTAGGTCGCGGAAGTGTTTCGAGGCGGCTGACATATTAGTTAAAGTAGTGTTTTTGACGTTTGAGAGATGTTTTCTAATACGGGTCTTAAGGGAGTTCGTGGTACATCCTATATATTGTTTCTCAAAAGAAATGCAGGATATTAAATAAATGGTATAGGTTGTGTTACAATTAAAATAAGTGGTTATGTTGTACTTCTTTTTGGTTGTATATGAGATGAAGAAGTTGGCGGTGGTCAAAAATCCACACACCAAACATCTGGAATATCCGCACTTATGGTTGCCTGGATGATGCAACCAACTGTAATTACATTGTTTATCCTTTTTGCTATTGAATAGACTCGGTGATACAATTGATCCAATTGTGGGTGCTTTTTTGAAATATACCTAACTCCATGGGAGAGGCATGTTCTAGCATTGTTATCCTGCTCCAAAATTGGTATGAATTTGTTAACAATGTTCCTGATCTGATTGAACTGTTTGCTATATGTTGTTACAAATGCAATTGGTTTAGTACCAGACATGCCCTCACAATTTCCCTCTCTTATAGGTTTGTTTTTTTAGCAAATCATTGCGATTGATATTTTTAATCCTTTTTTTGGCTGAAGACAAAACTTTCTGTTTGTATTTTCTATGCACTAGCCTATTTTCCCATTCTATAACGTGTTCATCAAAAACTGTATCTGTGGAGCTATTCCTACGTAGTCGGATTAACTCGCCATAAGGGATATTGTCCACCACATGTCTAGGGTGGCATGAGGTGGACAATAAGATAGTGTTGCCTGCAACTGTTTTTCGAAAGGGTGACACCAACACTTTGTCCCCCTGCCCTGTTAAGGTGACATCCAAAAAATTGTAAATTTCAAATTCATATTGTTGGCGTTGAGGTGCCCAACAAAATCAATGAAGTCTGAGTGGCTACCCTTCCAAATCCACAACAAGTCGTCTATGAATCGGCCGAACCACTCCACGGACGACCTGTGTGGATTGGAATCTGAGAAAACAAAATGTTTCTCCCACTGGATCATGTAAATATTTGCAAGGGAGGGGGAAAACTTGGCCCCCATAGGAGCCCCCTCCACTTGCAAATAATATTGAGAGTCAAACATAAAAAAGTTGTTTTTAAGGAGAAAATCTGTTGACATTAGAATAAATTCCTTTAATTCAGCAGAGAAAGTGCTGAATTCTTCCAAATGCCTGGAAAGAAAAAATATGGCCTGCTCGTGTGGAATTGAAGAATATAGTGAAATTACGTCACAAGTCGCCCAACTAAAAGTACTCTCCCATTTGATATATTCCATTATTTGTAATACATGTTTTGTATCTTTTAGATAACTGGGGGTTACCATGACCAGTGGCTGTAGATAGTGGTCAAGCCAGTCTCCCAGTCTCTCCCCAAGACTACCAATTCCTGCGACAATGGGTCGGCAGGGGGGAGGGAAAATTCCCTTGTGTACCTTGTGGAGAGAGTGGAAGACCGGCATGACAGGAAACTTATTCACCAAATATTTGCTGAGTTTGTTATCCAGGACTCCCAGAGCTACACCCTCATTCACATGTTTCTGTAAGTTTTTTTGACAAATGGCAGTAGGATCACTGCTTAATTTACGATAGGTACTAACATCGTTAAGCATGGATTCATTCAATTTTTTGTATAGGGTAGCATTCATCAGGACAATGGACCCCCCCTTGTCCGCACTTCTGATGACCAAATCTGTATTGTTTCTCAGATCTTGTAGAGGCTTAGTCTCTGAGCTTGTTAGATTCTTCTTACCATGGAAGGAGTCACATTGTGACTTTAATTTAGTAAGCTCTTTTTCAACAAGATCCTGAAATCTATCCATATGATCACTTCTTGACATTGCTGGATAGAAGTCTGGGTTATTAGTGAAAAAAGGCTTAGAGATTTTGTCATCAATATCAGCAGATTCATTACCCAGGCTTCTTAGACAAAGAACATTCATTTGATCTTCAAAATGAACAATATAGGGGTCATCAGATGGTGTCAAGGGGGTTACACTTTCCCTAAGGGAATGAGAAAGATCACATGTTTCATTGTTTGTTTTGTCCAAAAAATGCATTTTTACCGTTAGGTTTCTAATAAATTTGTTTACATCAAGTAATGTCCTGTATAAATCAAAATCTGTAGAGGGAGAAAAGTTTAACCCCGAGGTTTAAGTCCACTCGCCTCTCCGTTAGACAAATGGAGCCATGCATGACCACTCTGCTCCATTAATCTCTATGGAGCTGATGGAAATTGCAGTTTTTGTGACCTGTGGGGGTCTTAGCATTGAGTTAGTTTGTGGGATAACCCCTTTAAGATAAATCAAAGAAGCCCAAAACCCCCCTAAAAAGACAGGAGCATAACAGAGAAATTACCCACATTGTCTGGTATAGCAGGTTTATAGACCATCTATTGATTGTATAGCAAGTTCTCACATAAAAAATAGAGATTTTTAGGAGTTGAGCAATAATTGGTTTAACTTTAATGGAAATATACCATAAAAAAACAAGCACGATAAACCAGGAACACTTACTCATAGATCTAGACACTCTGACTGTGGTAATCATCTTATATTTATTATCCATTGCCACCTATCTTCTCAAGGTGCCCCTCAACGCTGAAGCTTCAAAGGCTGTTACACTGTGTAGACAACTTATAAACAGTATAACAGTCTGTGAAAGTGGAGTTTGTCAGGTATTGCCCCCTACAGAAAAAATAGGAAAATAAAGGAAATCCGCACAAGCAACTGTTAAAAAGTAGAAGAAAATCTTCAAAATTTTATTAGTAACATCTTAAAAAGTGAAATCATGAGGGGGAAAGGATTAGATACAGGTAACGCGTTTTGGACAAAGATAGTCATGATTGACAGGTATGATCAAGGACTATTTTTGTCCGAAATGCGTCACCTATATCTACCCCTTTCCCCCTCCTGATGTCACTTTTTAAGATGTTACTAATAAAATCTTGAAGATTTTTTCTTCTTTTTAACAGTTGCTTGTGCGAATTTCCTTTATTTTTTCCTTAATTGCCTTGGATCCGGACCAAGTGGCTTCATCCAGCACAGCCATGATATGGAACGTACCAATGGAAGGGAGAGAACACACAACTATGTTTTTCTCCTTTTTTCCTGATTGCTATGCTCCAGTTATGTGTGATTTTTTTCATGCTCCCCTTCCACTAATTTTTGATTTTATGAATTTTCACTTAATCCCTTAACGCTCTGCGCCGTAGCTCTACAGCGCAGAGGTACAGGGTATGTGTGAAGAGGGCTCACAGGTTGAGTCCTCTTCATACAAGGGTGGGGGTTGTTGCATATTGCAGCAAACCCCCACCGTTAATAAGCAAAGTCGGTGCTTGCACCGATCGCGGCTATTAACCCTTTCATTGCCGCCGGCGGCATTTAACCCCTTCCCGACATTTGACGTAATAGTACTGCATCGCGGGAGGTGCGTTCCCGCAAAATGCAGTACTATTACGTCATGCTTCTGGCACCGGCTCCTAAACGGAGCCGGCGCCAGAAGCTGCAGGTGTCAGCTATATATTATAGCCGACACCTGCCTCTAACATCCGCGATCGGAGATTTCTCCGATCGCGGGTGTTAACCCCTGACACGCCGCGGTCGCGCTGACCGCGGGGTGCAAGGGGCATTTCAGAAGAATCGGACCCCCCCGCGGCGCTTACCGGGGGGGTCCGCTGCTCCGATCGCAGCCCCGGGACTGCCGGTGCCCGGGGCTGCGCGATCCTCCTGCCGGGAGCCGGGTCCTGCCTTCTGACAGGACCCGGCTGTAACACACTGAGCATGTGTAATGTGAAGAAGAGCTTGAACAAGTGATCAGTGGATCACTTGTTCAAGCTAACCTGTAAAAGTTAATAAAAATGTTAAAAACAATACATAAAATAATTTTTTAATAAAAATAATTAATTAAATAAAGTTAGAGTCCCCTAAACACAAATATTCCCTATACACATGCAATAAAGTGAAAAAAACACAAAATCGCCAAAACCCCCCACATATTTGGTATCGCCGCGTCCGTAACAATCCGTACAATAACTCAGAAACATTATTGGACCCGCTCGGTGAACGCCGTAAAAACAAAACCCGAAAAACACGCCAAAAATGTACATTTTTCATAAAATCTCTACACAAAAATGTTCTAAAAAGTGATCAAAAAAAGTTATGTGCGCAAAAATGGTACCACTGAAAAGAACAACTCAACACGTAAAAAATAAGCCCTAAACTAGCTCTGTCAACCAAAAAATATTAAAGTTACGTCTCCGAAAAGATGGCGATGCAAAAACAAATGAGATTTCCTCTATATTAGTTTTTATCCAGTAAAATTGTAAAAATAAATGAAAAACTATATAAATGAGGTATCACCGTAATCGTAGTGACCTATAGAATGAAGATAATATAATATTTTTAGTGTACGGTGTACGACCCCCAAAAAATACGAAAAGAAAGTAAACCAAAATTGACAATTTTCTTTTCACCCATACATTCAAGAGTTAATAAAATCTCATCAATAAGCTAATGACCCACTAAAATGAAGTATTTGTAAAGTGCATCTCATGTCGCAGAAAATAAGCCCTTATATGTCCAAATTGCCAAAAAAATAAAGATTGTATAGCCAATAAAATTTGACAATGCATAATCTGCTCTGAAAGGCGCAGCTTCCCTTCGATGCCCTGACGTGTGCCCATACAGCAGGTTACCACCACATATGGGGGATTGTTATACACGGGAGAGATTGGGTATCAAATTTTGTGGAGCGTTTTGGTATTTTATCCACTGAGAATTTGTACATTTTTTGAAAAACATATTAATTTAGCCAAAAAAATTTTACTTTCAAAATTGCATCCGATTTTGTTTTAACCCCTGTAAAACAATTAAAGGGTTAACAAACTTCATAAAAGTTGTTTCACGTACGTTGAGGGGCGTAGTTTCTATAATGGGGTAATTTATGGGGTTTACCTTTATTTAGGTCTCTCAAAGTGATTTGAAACCTGAGCAGGTCCCTCAATAGCAGGATTTTGCGTTTTTTATGAAAATGTGAAAAAACACACCTAATGTTCAAAGCCCCATAACATCCTACAAAAATAAGAGGATGCATAAAAAACCATGTCCACATAAATTAGACATTTAGTGAATGTTAGTTATTACGTTTTTTTTGCAGTTATGACTATGTATGGAAAAAGTAGAACATTTTGAATTTCAAAAATCAAAATTTTTTCCAAATTTTCACCAAATATCTGATTTTCTCATAAATAAATGCAAAAAATACCACCAAAATTTTTCAAATAACCTGAAGTACGATGTGTCACGAGAAAACAATTTTAAAATCACTTGGATATGTTAAAGCGTTCCGAAGTTATAACCACTTATAGTGACACAGGGCAGATTTGAAAAAATGGGCCTTGTCAGGAAGGTGAAAAGTGGCTTCAGCGTTAAGGGGTTAAAAGACGCATTTAAAAGTCGCCATCTTTATTCAGATCCGCGCGCCCTCGAACATCATCGGGGGGCGGCGATCGGTTGCCATGGTAGCCTCGGGTCTTTGTTTGACCCGAGGCTATCTGGCTTCTGCAGATTCGTTACAATGAGCCAATGGCTCATTGTAATGGATGAGCTGCAAAAATGCCATATATTGCAATACAGAAGTATTGCAGTATATGGTAGGAACGATCTGACCATCTAGGGTTAATGTACCCTAGATGGTCTAAGAATTAGTGAAAAGAAAAAAAAAAAGTGTAAAAAATAAAAAAAAATTTATAAAATATCAAAAATTCAAATCACCCCTCTTTCGCTAGAACTGATATAAAACATAATAAACAGTAAAAATCACAGACACATTAGGTATTGCCGCGTCCCAAAATGCCCGATCTATCAAAATATTAAAACGGTTACGGCCAGCGGTGACCTCCGAGACGGGAAATGGCGCCCAAATGGCCAAAAAGTGACTTTTAACACCTTTTTACATCACAAAAAAAAAAATGGAATAAAAAATGATCAAAATGTTGCACAGACCTTAAAATCATAAAGCATTGCAAACATCGGCTCATTTCGCAAAAAATGACCCCTCACACATCTCCGTGCGTCAAAGTATGAAAAAGTTATTAGCTTCAGAAAATGGCAATTTTTTTTTCTTTTTTGTACACATTCGTTTAATTTTTGAAAATGTATTAAAACACAATAAAACCTATATACATTTGGTATCACCGCGATTGCACCGAACCAAGGAATAAAGCTGAGGTGTTATTTTGAGTGCACAGTCAATGTTGTAAAAACTGAGCCCACAAGAACGTGACGTGCGTTTTTTTTTTCAATTTTTCCACATTTGGAATTTTTTTTCAGCTTCGCAGTACACGGCATATTACAATAAATAACATTATGGGAAAGTAAAATTTGTTACGCACAAAATAAGCCCTCACACAGGTCTGTACACGTAAAAATCAAAAAGTTATGGACTTTTGAAGGTGGAGAGCAAGAAATGAGCGAAAAAACCCTGTACTTTTACAAATCATCAACTTAAAGTTGATGAGGGATTATGATATGCGCCCACAGGATATTTTGATTTGTTTAAGACACTGTGTGATGTCAACAAATTTGTTTGACTCTTGACTGTTAAAAGACATTTTTTTTTCAAACAGATAATTCAGACAATAATACTGATGACATTAATTACCGAAATAGTTTTGTTAATGAACTGGGAAACAATACTTTCAACTTAAACATGGATTTTGATTTACAGTATAACATACGTCAACAAATCAACTTACATGGCAAAAATTAATACAAATTCTAGACTTGATACCGAAGTTCATAATACTACCAAATTTGTCTCCAGAAAAAAATCTGTCTTTTTACCCCATGGAGTCTAGAATCCCAGAGATGGATACATACCAACAACTAACAACCTTAAAGCCTTATATGAAACACACAGTCAGAACATACAACAAATCTCCAATCTCACCCCCCAGGAAAGGAAGGCTATTAGTGTTCTCAAACAAAATCTGTATATTGAAATACGACTATCTGACAATGGGGGCTCGATAGTGATTTTTGATAAAGAACTTTATCTCATCAAAGCCCAGAAAATGCTGAACAATCAATCTACATATCTTAAAGGGCACCTACCACCCCGATTCTACCTATAAAGGTAGAAGGGGTGGAAGGTGGATGGATGGGATGTGAGGATAGCCCTTTTTTGAGCTAATCCTCACGTCCCGGGTGTCTTTTAGAAAACTTTATTGCAGCTATATGCTAATTTTTTTATGCGGCTACTGGGGCGTGGAGTAGCCGGACATGAGGCTACTAGTCGCGGCTACTCCACGCCCCAGTAGCCACGTTACTCTGCATGCGCAGAACGCAGGGGACCCGGACAAAGGCGCGCAGCTACCAGGAGCTGCGCGCCGAAGATTACCTGGTAGGCGGAGTAACTTGGCTACTGGGGTGTGCAGTAGCCGCGACTAGTAGCCTCATTTCCGCTCACTCCACGCCCCAGTAGCGACATAAAAAAATTAGCATATAGCTGCAATAAAGTTTTGTAAAAGACACCCGGGACGTGGGGATGAGCCCAAAAAAGGGCTCTCCTCACGTCCCATCCATCCACCTACCACCCCTTCTACCTTTATAGGTAGAATCGGGGTGGTAGGTTCCCTTTAAGTTGCAACTGAACACATCACAGAAGATTTGAGGAAACTGGTGGAAGAAGGAGTTGCCCTTGACATCTTCGATCAGCATACAACAGACTTTCTAATTCCTTTTTTTATTTTATTTATTTTAAAAGTAAAAAAAGCCACTGAGGAAGAAGCATCTGAACGCCGGTTTGGAACAAAGAACACTGCGTCAGATGGCACGGGGTTCTCCCAACAAAATAAGCCGGGAAAGTGGGCACGAAAGAAGGTTGCAGTAGATCAAGCCATAGCTACTGACAACCTATTTATAAGCCAACAATACTCAAGTTTTGGTGAATAAATAAAAAGAGGGGATTTATCCTTGTTACAGATTACCCATTAAAATACTATCTTTCTATAATACCATACTGAGGACATTATATTTCTTTGATTATTGTATGCATTGTTGTATGTTTTATAATTAAGTTAATTAAAAAAAAATGTTTATAAAGAGAGTCTGAGACAGATCCTATTTAGTGCCCACAATCTGCATATAAATTCTTGTTTACAGTATTTTTCTTTTTATGGTGTAAAGGTTTTTGTGGCAGCACATATGACTGGAAAGATAAGGATTGATAAGTGCCACTGTAAAGAATTTATTTTGTTTATAAAATTTACATTTGACCATCAGTGGAGAAGTGTCCCTTTTTTAGACATTCTCCTTACAGGAGACAATGTCAACTCTAAAATTGTTCCTAGATTGTATTGTAAGCCCACATCAGGCAACACATCTCTTAAAGCCGACAGTTGTCATCCTTACCAATAGGAGAGTACATTAGGGCCAAAAGAGCATCCTCTACTCCTGAATTGTATAACACTGAATGTCACACTATAACTAATCGATTACAGAAGAGAGGCTATAACCGTAAACTGTGTCGGAGAGCTAGCAATATTGTTGATAGTAGGGATCGTTCTCACTATTTACTAGAAAAAACTTTTAAGACCAAATCCAATGACTTACCTGTCTTCCCCACACAATTCAGTCTCCAATACTCAGAAATTACTGATATTGTAAAAAAGTACATACCCATTCTATATCAGGATACCACAATGGACAAATTAATACACAAAGGTATTCATTGCCTATCAACCAGGGCACCCACACTAGGCAGTATACTTTCCCCAAATTATTACACCAACATTCAGCATAATTCATGGTTGAATTTCAAGGTAGGTGTCTGCTGCTGTGGGAGCAGATGCAACCTTTTCAAATATCTGCACAAAACTACTAACTTTTCTTCCTATGTTACTAGTCACACTTACTAGATTCACAGACATCTTAATTAGTTAAAAGTCTGCATAGCGGAACACATCACTGGATCTAACCCACACAATATAACAAGTACCCGAAACATATCCGGAGTGTCTAAATACTTCTGAGATTCCCACAAGGGTTCAATGAAATAGTTGTAGCTATTGAACATATAGCAGCCACTAAACGAGGAGGCAATGGAAAAAAGAAACTCCATGTGCGCAAAGCATTTTGGATTATGCTATTAGATACCTGCTTCCCTAAGGGGATGAATTATAGAAATGATCTCATGCTTGTTTATTTACATTTTATCAATAAATTTACTTATATATACCCCCTTTGTAAACATCTAACCCTTACCTGGTGTACCATACTATGATGTATATGCCGCCTCTCCTGACTGTGTCATGTGATCCACCTTGGAACTCTCCCCTTACACGCCCCCTCCGCGCTCACTACTCTGTTTCCGGTGGCGTTCTCCTCCATTATAAAAATCAATCATAATGTTTCCTTCAACAGGTATGATTAAGGACTATTTTTGTCCGAAACGCGTCACCTCTATCTACTCCTTTCCCCCTTGTGATGTCACTTTTTGAGATGTTACTAATAAAATTTTGAAGATTTTTTCTACTTTTTAACAGTTGCTTGTGTGGATTTCCTTTAATTTTCTATTTTTTCTACATACCTTGCCTTGGATCCGGAACAAGTGGCTTTCTTCATCCAGCATAGCCATGATATGGAACGTACTGATGGAAGGAACACACAACTATGTTTTTCTCCTTTTTTTTGAATGCCCCTGCAGCCCTTTCTGGCTGCTTTGCATGATTTAAAAGTTGATTTTAGAAGGAATGAGGCTATGGATAGCAAATACTGTATGATGAGATTACTACAGTCAAAGTGCCTGGATTCACAGGACACATTTCATGTAACTATATTACTTTTCTTGATTTAATGATGGAAGGAGATCCTGTGAGGGCTGTTCATAATGCAGTTTTAGAATCATCAAGCTGTCAACCTATTCACATCATATGGTCTTTACCGATCAGTGGACTATAAATATTTAAAAGGAATTTTTCCAGAGATGATGGGGGAGATTCATTATGTCTTTTTTTGTAGCTTTTGGTGGTCAAAGCACATGAATCTCTCCCTCCCTGACAGTTTTTGGGCTTCTCCATCCTGCATGCCACTTTGGGCATGTAGAGGCCGGGTACATGGAGAGCGGGTAGAGTTGTGAACCCTACAGGTCAGAACTGGCAGAGTTGGCGCCCTAGGCTGAAGCCTCTAAGCAGAGAAGGGGGATATTTTAAGAGCGGCATGAAAATGCCAGTCTTAATGAATTCTCCCTCAAATCTTTAATGAACAAAGCAGAGAATGCACACAATTCATTAATGATACCCAAAACTCATATGACAGTTTTTGGCATCTTGAAAAAAATAAAAAATTCAATAAAAAGTGATACAGGCCTCTGAGTGCTAAAAATCATAGCATTGAAGCATCATCAAAATTAAAGGGGTATCCTCGTCTGGGCATTCACATTCACATTCATTAATCTGCCATACATAAACATTTTTTAAATTAGATGTCATTAAAAAATTCCCCTGGGTGAAGATAATTTCTCATAAATGTAGTCATATGGTCCCTTAGTAACAAGACTGTGTCCCTAGATGTGGCCACCTCTGCTGGAGTGATTGCTCAAAGAAACAAAAAGTTTTTTGTATATGAAATGTCCGGGAGTTACTGCATTTCACACAGCCGTCCTGTGGTAATTGTCGCTGAATCCAGGAGGTCAGGCAGGACTCGATAGCGCATGTCTGGCCACCGCTGCCAAATTGAGAGGTGGTCGTATCTGAGGAAGCCATCTGGTTTCTAAGGGACCATATGACTACATTTATGAGAAATTATCT